>NC_091300.1:22942403-23110325 GCF_038502225.1 Cherax quadricarinatus | reverse complement strand
GGTGGTATTGTTGGTACTGGGGGGGGGGATTTTTTTCCGGCATTAGTATCTGTATCTGTTGGTTTGGAGTGGAGGCCATCGACTGTGGTTCCACTCCAGGAATGACTGGATTTGGTGTACGATTTCTGCCATTTCCTGCCAGTTTTTTTTTTCTTCCTGGCACTAAAAAACCTCTCCCTCTTGAGTGGCTGTGGCTACCCAGGTTTTCCCATGGCCTGGATGTTTTGTATCTTTTTGTCCCCTTTAGATGGTATGCCTGGCAATTTAAGTTATAGCACAGTCTTTCCTGTACTGAAGAGGTACACATTTCAGGGTGAAAAAGCTTACAGGAAGGGAGTTTGCATTTTCCTGTTGTCATATGGGCATGGCATTTTCTAGGGTGGTCATAGTTGCACGTCCCATCTGTTTTTCCAGATTTCCCATGCCAGCAGATACCAAGTGCATAGTATGTGCACAGGCTTGGTTTCCGCTTGCCTTGGGTTTCTGTGACTGTATTCCCTGTTGGTGCATGTTTCCCTGTCTTACTTCTATCCTCCCTAGCACCAACAATGGAGCTCCCACCAGTTGTTTTTGGTAATTTATCCTCACTATTGCTATTGGAGTCCTCTTGTTTGCTATTTCCTGCGGAATTTCTAGTTTGCAATATTGGTTTTATCTTATCTTTGACTACACTTGTTTCCCTACTATGGCTCCTGTCCCCTATGAGGTCATTTATATGTATTCCTTCCTGCGTATAATTCCCGACTACCTGGACAAAATCTCCAGCTTCACCATTACTGTCTCCCAGGACAGCATCTCCAGCTTCACCATTACTGTCTCCCAGGACAGTATCTCCAGCTTCACCATTTCTGTCTCCCAGGACAGCACCTCCAGCTTCACCATTACTGTCTCCCAGGACAGCACCTCCAGCTTTACTATTACTGTCTCCCAGGACATCACCTCCAGCCTTACAGTTTCTGACTACATGGCCAGTATCAAGGGCAGTACCATTCAGCCCAGACTTTTTATGTTCCCATCTGTTGTAGAAAGCTTCCAGGTTTTCTATGAAAGCAGCTTTGATGTTGTCCTCTTTTAATACCCTTGTGATTTTAGTCCACAGATTTTCCTCATTTGGGCATACCCAGAAACACTTCTCTGTTTTAATACTGCGTTGACCCCCGGAACTCTCTCCAGGTGAACTCCAGGTAAATAACTCATTACAGTTGTGACCGGGTGTGGAAGTGTGAATTGCTCATTACTCTATAATTTGTTCATGATTGTAGCCATGTATAAACGTAAGTAACCATTCTACAGAATTCATTACCTTTGTAACTTGTGAGCTCATTACCTTTGTACCCAGTTCAGCTATCAGAACTTTGGGGGCCCAGTCCCTGGACCCATTACGTACCTCTGTAATCTGTAAATACCTTTGTAACTTGTCATGATTGTGACCAGACCTACCTGGAGTTCATTACCTTTGTAAATTGTGAGTTCATTACCTTTGTAAATTGTGAGTTCATTACCTTTGTAAATTGTGAGTTCATTACCTTTGTAAATTGTGAGTTCATTACCTCTGTAACTTGCTCAGCTATCAAAACTTTGGAGTCCAGTCCCTGGACCAATTATGTACCTCCTAATGTTTTGACTACCGCCCACAGGTTGGGTATGGGGTGCATAATAAACATATTAAACTAACTAACTAAACACCAAGGACCTCAACGGAAGGAGATGGTCCCCGGAACCCCTTCTCAGGTCTAGGAACTATAAAGCCAAAAGAAACAACCTCAAAGGCAGAAACAGAAAAAGGAAAGTGGAGAGATGGGGAGAGGAGGAGGAAAATGAAAGGGGTGATGGGGAGGATGGGATAGGGAAGGGAAAATTGGGGGTAATTAGGTTCAGTCTGAGGAAGAAAACAAAAAAGGTCTAATTCCTCAGGCCAATAGCCTCTTCACCGTGCCAAGGAGACCCCTTGAAGAGGCCCTATGATAATAATAATGAAGTTGCTGGTAGCAACATTAGTCTGAATTAAAGCACAACAAATGGTTTACAGTCAAACCGCAATTGAGTTCTTGGCCATCCTTCGACTGCTGTCGCGTGTGGAAATCTACACTGATGATCACCACTTGGACGTGCATTACTTACTCGGATATGACATGAAGTTATGCCTGGCACCTCGTTGCAAATGTTGCCCGACTGAATTATCAGTCTTAATTGACTGTCCTATCTATCGCAGAGCTGTATGACCTTTATGGGTTAAGTGCTTAGTTATAATTGTAATTATAATAATAATGTCCTATCTATCAGAGTATGCAGAATTCGTTTCCGACATATTTAATGCCCTAAAGTTAACACTTCACTAACCCATTACCTTACACATCACTGTGGTGCTGTTCAGCACTACAGTGATGTGTAAGGTAACCATAAAAATAGTGCTGTATGACCCTACTGGGTTTAGCGATTTGTTTTGATTACAATAATAATAATGTAACCATAAAAGTGTTCCCCTCCGAATTTACATCTCCCCAACGAATGTAATAATAATCCCCTCAATAGGATAAGAGAGAGATGCTTGGACGGTGGTGCTGTATGACCCTTGCGGATTTAGCGCTTAGTTCTGATTGTAATAATAATAATAATAATAATAATAATAATAATAATAATAATAATAATAATTAATAATAATAGGTTGATGCTCCTGACGAGATCTTAATAAACTTGGTCTACCTTCCTTTTACCTGGAGTTTACCTGGAGAGAGTTCCGGGGGTCAACGCCCCCGCGGACCAGTCTGTGACCAGGCCTCCTGGTGGATCAGAGCCTGATCAACCAGGTTGTTACTGCTGGCTGCACGCAATCCAACGTACAAGCCACAACCCGGCTGGTCAGGTACCGACTTTAGGTGCTTGTCCAGTGCCAGCTTGAAGACTGCCAGGTGTCTATTAGTAATCCCCCTTATGTATGCTGGGAGGCAGTTGAACAGTCTCGGGCCCCTGACACTTATTGTATGGTCTCTTAACGTGCTAGTGACACCCCTGCTTTTCATTGGGGGGATGTTGCATCGTCTGCCAAGTCTTTTGCTTTCGTTGTGAGTGATTTTCGTGTGCAAGTTCGGTACTAGTCCCTCTAGGATTTTCCAGGTGTATATAATCATGTATCTCTCCCGCCTGCATTCCAGGGAATACAGGTTCAGGAACTTCAAGCGCTCCCAGTAATTGAGGTGCTTTATCTCCGTTATGCACGCCATGAAGGTTCTCTGTTTATTTTCTAGGTCAGCAATTTCACCTGCCTTGAAAGGTGCTGTTAGTGTGCAGCAATATTCCAGCCTAGATAGAACAAGCGACCTGAAGAGTGTCATCATGGGCTTGGCATCCCTAGTTTTGAAGGTTCTCATTATCCATCCTGTCATTTTTCTACCAGCTGCGATTGATACAATGTTATGGTCCTTGAAGGTGAAATCCTCCGACATGATCACTCCCAGGTCTTTGACGTTGGTTTTTCGCTCTATTTTGTGGCCGGAATTTGTTTTGTACTCTGATGAAGTTTTAATTTCCTCGTGTTTACCATATCTGAATAATTGAAATTTCTCATCGTTGAACTTCATATTGTTTTCTGCAGCCCATTGAAAGATTTGGTTGATGTCCACCTGGAGCCTTGCAGTGTCTGCAATGGAAGACACTGTCATGCAGATTCGTGTGTCATCTGCAAAGGAAGACACAGTGCTGTGGCTGACATTCTTGTCTATGTCAGATATGAGGATGAGAAACAAGATGGGAGCAGATGGAACAGAGCTTTTCACCGTAGCCGCCTCGGACTTTGCTCTGTTGACTACTACTCTTTGTGTTCTGTTTGTGAGGAAATTATAGATTCATCTACCAACTTTTCCTGTTATTCCTTTAGCACGTATTTTGTGCACTGTTACGCCATGATCACACTTGTCGAAGGCTTTTCCTGTGTCACAAATCCTGTGTCACAAACCTACTAGAGTTTTATGACAAGGTAACTGAAGTAAGAAATAAGAGGGAGGGGTGGGTTCATTGCATTTTCTTGGACTGCAAGAAGGCCTTCGACACAGTTCCTCACAAGAGATTAGTACAGAAGCTAAAGGAACAGGCACGTATAACAGGAAGGGCACTGCAATGGATCAGAGAATACCTAACAGGGAGGCAACAGCGAGTTATGGTCCGTCATGAGGTATCACAGTGGGCGCCAGTGACGAGCGGGGTCCCACAGGGGTCGGTCCTGGGACCAGTGCTGTTCTTGGTATATATGAACGATAAGACAGAAGGGATAGACTCAGAAGTGTCACTGTTTGTAGATGACGTGAAGTTAATGAGGAGAATTAAATCAGACGCGGACCAGACAGGTCTTCAAAGAGACCTGGACAGGCTGGACGTGTTGTCCAGAAACTGGCTCCTAGAATTTAACCCCGCCTAATGCGCAAATGAGATAAATCTGTGGACTAAAATCACATTGGTATTAAAAGGGGATAGCATCAAAGCTGCTTTCATAGACAACCTGGAAGCTTTCTACAACAGATGGGAACATAAAAAGTCTGGGCTGAATGGTACTGCCCTTGATACTGGCCATGTAGTCAGAAACTGTAAGGCTGGAAGTGATGTCCTGGTAGTCAGTAAATGTGGGGCTGATAGTGCTGTCCTGGTAGACAGTAATGGTGAAGCTGGAGGTGCTGTCCTGGGAGACAGTAATGGTGAAGCTGGAGATTTTGTCCAGGTAGTCGGGAATTATACGCAGGAAGGAATGCATATAAATGACCTTATGGGAGACAGGAGTCGTAGTGGGGAAACAATTGTAGTCAAAGATAAGATAAAACCAATATTGCAAACTAGAAATACCACAGGAAATAGCAAACAAGAGGACTATACTAGCAATAGTGAGGATATATTACCAAAAACAACTGGTGGGAGCTCCATTGTTGGTGCTAGGGAGGATAGGAATAAGACAGGCAAACATGCACCAACAGGGAATACAGTCACAGAAACCCAAGGCAAACGGAAACCAAGCCTGTGCACATACTATGCACTTGGTATCTACAGGCATGGGAAATCTGGAAAAACAGATAGGAATATAGCAAATAATATTGTTGCAGTAATAACACCAGGAGGCAGCTCTGATGAAAACTCACACTCACACGAGCTTTTAAATCTCTGCACAAAATTCAATTTAAACCAGCAAATAATAGAGCCTACTAGACTGGAGAATACACTAGACCTCATCTTCACTAACAATGATGATCTGATAAGAAATGTCACCATATCAAAAACAATATACTCAGATCACAACATAATTGAGGTTCAGACAAAAAGAATGCAGATGTAATATATACAGACTTTGCAAAAGCCTTCGACAAGTGTGACCATGGCGTAATAGCGCACAAAATGCGTGCTAAAGGAATAACAGGAAAAGTCGGTCGATGGATCTATAATTTCCTCACTAAGAGAACACAGAGAGTAGTCGTCAACAGAGTAAAGTCCGAGGCAGCTACGGTGACAAGCTCTGTTCCACAAGGCACAGTACTCGCTCCCATCTTGTTCCTCATCCTCATATCCGACATAGACAAGGATGTCAGCCACAGGACCGTATCTTCCTTTGCAGATGACACCCGAATCTGCATGACAGTGTCTTCCATTGCAGACACTGCAAGGCTCCAGGCGGACATCAACCAAATCTTACAGTGGGCTGCAGAAAACAATATGAAGTTCAACGATGAGAAACTTCAATTACTCAGATATGGTAAACACGAGGAAATTAAATCTTCATCAGAGTACAAAACAAATTCTGGCCACAAAATAGAGCGAAACACCAACGTCAAAGACCTGGGAGTGATCATGTCGGAGGATCTCACCTTCAAGGACCATAACATTGTATCAATCGCATCTGCTAGAAAAATGACAGGATGGATAATGAGAACCTTCAAAACTAGGGAGGCCAAGCCCATGATGACACTCTTCAGGTCACTTGTTCTATCTAGGCTGGAATATTGCTGCACACTAACAGCACCTTTCAAGGCAGGTGAAATTGCTGACCTAGAAAATGTACAGAGAACCTTCACGGCGCCCATAAAGGAGATAAAACATCTCAATTACTGGGAGCGCTTGAGGTTCCTAAATCTGTATTCCCTGGAACGCAGGCGGGAGAGATACATGATAATATACACCTGGAAAATCCTAGAGGGACTAGTACTGAACTTGCACACGAAAATCACTCACTACGAAAGCAAAAGACTTGGCAGACGATGCAACATCCCCCCAATGAAAAGCAGGGGTGTCACTTGCACGTTAAGAGACCATACAATAAGTGTCAGGGGCCCGAGACTGTTCAACTGCCTCCCAGCATACATAAGGGGGATTACCAACAGACCCCTGGCAGTCTTCAAGCTGGCACTGGACAAGCACCTAAAGTCGGTTCCTGACCAGCCGGGCTTTGGCTCGTACGTTGGTTTGCGTGCAGCCAGCAGCAACAGCCTGGTTGATCAGGCTCTGATCCACCAGGAGGCCTGGTCACAGACCGGGCCGCGGGGGCGTTGACCCCCGGAACTCTCTCCAGGTAAACTCCAGGACGTGCAACTATGACCACCCTAGAAAATGCCGTGCCCATATGACAACAGGAAAATGCAAACTCCCTTCCTGTAAGCTTTTTCACCCTGAAATGTGTACCTCTTCAGTACAGGAAAGACTGTGCTATAACTTAAATTGCCAGCCACACCATCTAAAGGGGACAAAAAAATACAAAACATCCAGGCCATGGGAAAACCTGGGTAGTCACAGCCACTCAAGAGGGAGAGGATTTTTAGTGCCAGGAAGGAAAAAAAAACTGGCATGAAATGGCAGAAATCGTACACCAAATCCAGTCATTCCTGGAGTGGAACCACAGTCGATGGCCTCCACTCCAAACCAACAGATACAGATACTAATGCCGGAAAAAAAATCCCCCCCAGTATCAACAATACCACCAGTCCGATGACATTCTTCTTTGCAAATATACAGGGTCTAAAGCCAGCAACAAACAACAAAATACCTTTCATCCGTGGACTGCTTGCAGAGGCAAAGGCAATGTTCGCGGCTTTCACTGAGACCCACATAAAGGATCACTTGGACAATGAAATATGGATCCCAGGTTACAACCTATACAGATGCGACAGAGTGAACAGGCAAAAAAAAAGGGGGGAGGGGGAATTGGCCTGTATATTGCAGAGTCACTTGTTTGTACAGAACTCCTTAATGCTTCAAATGATGTAGTGGAAGTTTTAGCAGTAAAGATCGAGAACCAAAACCTAGTCATTGTGGTAGTCTACAAGCCTCCGGATGCAACATCACAGCAATTCCAGGAACAGCTGTTAAAAATTGACCACTGTCTGGAAAATCTGCCAGTTCCTGCACCCAACATCTTGCTCCTGGGGGATTTCAACGTAAGGCACCTAAAATGGAGGAATATAGCAAATAATATTGTTGCAGAAATAACACCAGGAGGCATCTCTGATGAAAACTCATACTCACACAAGCTTTTAAATCTCTGCACAAAATTCAATTTAAACCAGCAAATAATAGAGCCTACTAGACTGGAGAATACACTAGACCTCATCTTCACTAACAATGATGATCTGATACGAAATGTCACCATATCAAAAACAATATACTCAGATCACAACATAATTGAGGTTCAGACATGTATGCGCGGAGCCCCAGACCGACATAATGAGATTAGTCACGAGGGAGCATTCACCAAATTCAACTTCAATAACAAAAACATAAAGTGGGACCAAGTAAACCAAGTCCTAACCGATATAAGCTGGGAAGATATACTAAGCAACACAGACCCCAACTTATGCCTAGAACAGATTAACTCGGTGGCATTCGATGTATGCACAAGGCTTATTCCTCTAAGAAAAGGAGGAGTAGATGTAAAATAGAAAAAGACAGGCCCTCCCTTTACAGGCGACGGAAAAGAATAACAGAGCGGCTAAAAGAGGTCAATATATCTGAAATGCGTAGGGAGACACTGGTCAGAGAAATAGCAAGCATCGAACTTAAGCTAAAGGAATCTTATAGGAGTCAGGAATCGCGGGAAGAACTAAAAGCCATAAATGAAATCGAAAGAAACCCAAAGTATTTCTTCTCCTATGCCAAATCAAAGTCGAGAACAACGTCCAGTATTGGGCCCCTACTTAAACAAGATGGGTCCTACACAGATGACAGCAAGGAAATGAGTGAGCTACTCAAGTCCCAATATGACTCAGTTTTTAGCAAGCCGCTAACCAGACTGAGAGTCGAAGATCAAAATGAATTTTTTATGAGAGAGCCACAGAATTTGGTTAACACAAGCCTGTCTGATGTTATCCTGACGCCAAATGACTTCGAACAGGCGATAAATGACATGCCCATGCACTCTGCCCCAGTGCCAGACTCAAGGAACTCCGTGTTTATCAAAAACTGCAAGAAGCCCCTATCACGAGCTTTTACCATCCTATGGAGAGGGAGCATGGACACGGGGGTCGTCCCACAGATACTAAAAACAACAGACATAGCCCCACTCCACAAAGGGGGCAGTAAAGCAATAGCAAAGAACTACAGACCGATAGCACTAACATCCCATATCAAGAAAATCTTTGAAAGGGTCCTAAGAAGCAAGATCACCACCCATCTAGAAACCCATAAATTACACAACCCAGGGCAACATGGGTTTAGAACAGGTCGCTCTTGTCTGTCTCAACTATTAGATCACTACGACAAGGTCCTAAATGCACTAGAAGACAAAAAGAATGCAGATGTAATATATACAGACTTTGGAAAAGCCTTCGACAAGTGTGACCATGGCGTAATAGCGCACAAAATGCGTGCTAAAGGAATAACAGGAAAAGTCGGTCGATGGATCTATAATTTGCTCACTAACAGAACACAGAGAGTAGTAGTCAACAGAGTAAAGTCCGAGGCAGCTACGGTAAAAAGCTCTGTTCCACAAGGCACAGTACTCGCTCCCATCTTGTTCCTCATCCTCATATCTGACATAGACAAGGATGTCAGCCACAGCACCGTATCGATGACACTCGAATCTGCATGACAGTGTCTTCCATTGCAGACACTGCAAGGCTCCAGGTGGACATCAACCAAATCTTTCAATGGGCTGCAGAAAACAATATGAAGTTCAACGATGAGAAATTTCAATTACTCAGATATGGTAAACACGAGGAAATTAAATCTTCATCAGAGTACAAAACAAATTCTGGCCACAAAATAGAGCGAAACACCAACGTCAAAGACCTGGGAGTGATCATGTCGGAGGATCTCACCTTCAAGGACCATAACATTGTATCAATCGCAGCTGATAGAAAAATGACAGGATGGATAATGAGAACCTTCAAAACTAGGGATGCCAAGCCCATGATGACACTCTTCAGGTCACTTGTTTTATCTAGGCTGAAATATTGCTGCATACTAACAGCACCTTTCAAGGCAGGTGAAATTGCTGACCTAGAAAATGTACAGAGAACCTTCACAGCGTGCATAACGGAGATAAAACACCTAAATTATTGGGAGCGCTTGAGGTTCCTGAACCTGTATTCCCTGGAATGCAGGCGGGAGAGATACATGATTATATACACCTGGAAAATCCTAGAGGGACTAGTACCGAACTTGCACACGAAAATCACTCACCACGAAAGCAAAAGACTTGGCAGACGATGCAACATCCCCCCAATGAAAAGCAGGGGTGTCACTAGCACGTTAAGAGACCATACAATAAGTGTCAGGGGCCCGAGACTGTTCAACTGCCTCCCAGCATACATAAGGGGTATTACCAACAGACCCCTGGCAGTCTTCAAGCTGGCACTGGACAAGCACCTAAAGTCGGTTCCTGACTAGCCGGGCTGTGGCTCGTACGTTGGTTTGCGTGCAGCCAGCAGTAACAGCCTGGTTGATCAGGCTCTGATCCACCAGAAGGCCTGGTCACAGACCGGGCCGCGGGGGCGTTGACTCCCGGAACTCTCTCCAGGTAAACTCCAGGTAATGCAAAGTCACGAAGATCGGAGGAGGGCAAAGAAGACGGAAGACAGAGTATAGGCTAGGAGGCCAAAGGCTGCAAACCTCACTCAAGGAGAAAGACCTAGGAGTGAGTATAATACCGAGTACATCGCCAGAAGCACGCATTAACCAGATAACTGCTGCAGCATATGGGCGCCTGGCAAACCTGAGAATAGCGTTCCGGTACCTCAGTAAGGAATCATTCAAGACTTTATACACTGTGTACGTCAGGCCCATACTGGAGTACGCAGCACCAGTTTGGAACCCACATCTGGTCAAACACGTCAGAAAATTAGAGAAAGTGCAAAGGTTTGCAACAAGGCTAGTTCCAGAACTAAAGGGAATGTCCTATGAAGAAAGGTTAAGGGAAATCGATCTGACAACACTGGAGGACAAGAGGGTCAAGGGAGACATGATAACGACATACAAAATACTGCGTGGAATAGACAGGGTGGACAGAGCCAGGATGTTCCAGAGATGGGACACAGAAACAAGGGGTCACAATTGGAAACTGAAGACTCAGATGAGTCAAAGGGATGTTAGGAAGTATTTCTTCAGTCATAGAGTAGTTAGGAAATGGAATAGTCTGGCAGGCGATGTAGTGGAGGCTGGAACTATACATAGTTTTAAGACGAGGTATGATAAAGCTCATGGAGCAGGGGGAGAGAGGGACCTAGTAGCAGTCGGTGAAGAGTATTAGAAGAGAAGTTGAAGGTTTGGTACACAAATGCGGATGGATTAACGAATAAACATGAGGAATGGCAAGAAAGAATCAATGAGAAGTCCCCAGACATCATATCAGTTACAGAAACAAAACTCACGGAGACAATAACAGATGCAATCTTCCCACCAGGGTACCAGATCATGAGGAAAGATAGAAGGGGCAGATGGGGAGGAGGGGTTACTCTGCTCGTAAAAAAGAGATGGAAATTCGAGAAAATGGGAGGCATAGACGAGACGGGAGAGACTACATAGTAGGTACACTTCAGTCTGGAGAGCACAAGGTGGTCATTGCAGTGATGTATAATCCACCACAGAACTGCAGGAGGCCAAGAGAGGAATATGAAGGAAGCAACAGAGCAATGGTGGACACATTTGCTGAGGTGGCAAGTAGAGCTCACTCCAGCAGAGCAAAGTTGCTGGTTATGGGGGATTTCAACCACAGGGAGATTAACTGGGAAAACCTGGATTCACATGGGGTCCCGAAACATGGAGAGCCAAGATGTTGGATGTGGTGCTGGGAAACCTCATGCACCAACATATTAAGGACACTACCAGAGTGAGAGGGGAGGATGAAGCAGCAAGATTGGACCTTGTGTTCACCCTGGGCAGTTCAGACATTGAGGACATCACATATGAGAGTCCCCTAGCAGCTAGTGACCACGTGGTTCTGTACTTTGAATACATAGTAGAGTTGCAAGTGGAGAGAGTAACAGGAGTTGAATGGGAACAGCCTGACTATAAAAGAGGGGACTACATAGGGTTGAGGAACTTCCTGCAGGAGGTTCCGTGGGACAGAGAACTGGCAGGAAAGCCAGTTTACGAAATGATGGAATATGTAACAACAAAATGCAAGGAGGCAGTGGAAAGGTTTATTCTCAAGGGCAACAGAAGCAATGGGAAGACCAGAACGAGCCCCTGGTTTACCCGACGGTGTAAGGAGGCAAAAACAAAGTGCAATAGAGAATGGAAAAAGTACAGAAGGCAGAGAACACATGAAAATAGGGAGATCAGTCGCAGAGCCAGGAACGAGTATGCACAGGTAAGGAGGGAGGCCCAGCAACAGTATGAAAATAACATAGCATCGAAAATCAAGATTGACCTGAAACTGTTGTATAGCCACATCAGGAGGAAGACAACAGTCAAAGACCAGGTGATCAGATTGAGGACAGAAGGTGGATAACTCACAAGAAATGATCAGGAGGTATGTGAGGAGCTAAACAGGAGATTTAAGGAAGTTTTTACAGTAGAGACAGGAAGGGCTTTGGGAAGACAGCACAGAAGGGAACATCAAGAGGGAATATACCAACAAGTGTTGGATGACATACGAACAACCGAGAAGGAGGTGCAGAAGCTGCTAAGTGACCGTGATACCTCAAAGGTGATGGGACCGGACAACATCTCCCCATGGGTCCTTAGAGAAGGAGCAGAGATGCTGTGCGTGCCCCTAACCACAATCTTCAACACATCCCTTGAAACTGGGCAACTACCTGAGAAATGGAAGACAGCAAATGTAGTCCCCATATTTAAGAAAGGAAACAGAAATGAGGCACTAAACTACAGACCTGTGTCTCTGACATGTATTGTGTGCAAAGTCATGGAGAAGATTATCAGGAGGAGAGTGGTGGAACACCTGGAACGGAACAAGATTATAAATGAAAACCAGCATGGGTTCATGGAAGGCAAATCCTGTGTCACAAACCTTCTGAAGTTTTATGACAAGGTAACAAAAGTAAGACATGAGAGAGAGGGGTGGATTGATTGCGTTTTCCTAGATTGCAGGAAGGCCTTTGACACAGTTCCCCACAAGAGATTAGTGCAGAAGCTGGAGGATCAGGCACATATAACAGGGAGGGCACTGCAATGGATCAGGGAATACCTGACAGGGAGGCAACAACGAGTCATGATACGTGAAGAGGTATCACAGTGGGCGCCTATGATGAGCAGGGTCCCACAGGGGTCAGTTCAAGGACCAGTGCTATTTTTGATATATGCAAACGACATGATGGAAGGAATAGACTCTGAAGTTAGTTTAATATGTTTATTATGCACCCCATACCCATCCTGTGGGCGGTAGTCAAAAGATTACAGAGGTACATAATGGGTCCAGGGACTGGGCCTCAAAGTTTTGATAGCTGAGCAAGTTACAGAGGTAATGAATTCACAATTTACAAAGGTAATGAACTCACAATTTACAAAGGTAATGAACTCCAGGTAGGTCTAGTCACAATCATGACAAGTTACAAAGGTATTTACAGATTACAGAGGTACACAATGGGTCCAGGGACCGGGCTCCAAAGTTTTGATGGCTGAACTAGGTACAAGGTAATGAACTCACAAGTTACAAAGGTAATGAACTCACAAGTTACAAAGGTAATGAATACTGTAAGAATGGTTACTTACGTTTATACATGGCTGCAATCATGAACAAATTTTAGAGTAATGAGCAATTCACACTTCCACACCCGGTCACAACTGTAGTGAGTTATTGGTGCAAATGTTGATTGCTGAGTCTCTCTCTCTCTCTCACACACACACACACACACACACATACAAATTCATACACACACACACATAAACACACACACACACACACACACACACACACACTCTGAAGTGTCCCTATTCGCAGATGATGTGAAGTTGATGAGAAGAATTAAATCGGATGAAGATGAGGCAGGACTGCAAAGAGACTTGGACAGGCTGGACATGTGGTCCAGAAACTGGCTTCTCGAATTCAACCCTGCCAAATGCAAAGCCATGAAGATTCGGGAGGGGCAAAGAAGACCGCAGACAGAGTATAGGCTAGGTGGACAAAGACTACAGACCTCACTCAGGGAGAAAGACCTTGGGGTGACCATAACACCGAGCACGTCACCGGAGGCACACATCAACCAAATAACTGCTGCAGCATGTGGGCGCCTGGCAAACCTGAGAATAGCGTTCCGATACCTTAGTAAGGAATCGTTCAAGACACTGTACACTGTGTACATCAGGCCCATACTGGAGTATGCAGCACCAGTTTGGAACCCACACCTTGTCAAGCACGTCAAGAAATTAGAGAAAGTGCAACGGTTTGCAACAAGGCTAGTTCCGGAGCTAAGGGGATTGTCCTACGAAGAAAGGGTAAGAGAAATTGGCCTGACGACACTGGAGGACAAAAGGATCAGGGGAGACATGATACCGACATAAAATACTGCACGAAATAGACAAGGTAGACAAAGACAGGATGTACGAGAGAGGGGACACAGAAACAAGGGGTCACAATTGGAAGTTGAAGGCTCAGATGAGTCAAAGGGATGTTAGGAAGTATTTCACTCACTACGAAAGCAAAAGACTTGGCAGACGATGCAACATCCCCCCAATGAAAAGCAGGGGTGTCACTAGCACGTTAAGAGACCATACAATAAGTGTCAGGGGCCCGAGACTGTTCAACTGCCTCCCAGCATACATAAGGGGGATTACCAACAGACCCCTGGCAGTCTTCAAGCTGGCACTGGACAAGCACCTAAAGTCGGTTCCTGACCAGCCGGACTGTGGCTCGTACGTTGGTTTGCGTGCAGCCAGCAGTAACAGCCTGGTTGATCAGACTCTGATCCACCAGGAGGCCTGGTCACAGACCGGGCCGCGGGGGCGTTGACCCCCGGAACTCTCTCCAGGTAAACTCCAGGTCTCCAGGTCATAGAGTTGTCAGGCAGTGGAATAGCCTAGAAAGCGACGTAGTGGAGACGGGAACCATACATAGTTTTAAGACGAGGTTTGATAAAGCTCATGGGTAAGGGAGAGAGAGGACCCAGTAGCAATCAGTGAAGAGGCGGGGCTAGAAGCTATGTATCGACCCCTGCAACCACAAATAAGTGATTACAAATAGGTGCCTACACACACACACACACACACACACACGACTTGACCGCGGGTTCAATCCCGGCCGGGGGTATGGTTTACACACACACACACATGCTTGGAATATCACGTTCTTTTCGCATATTTAAAATTTTGGTAGTGCGAGGGCATCCTAGGATGATCCTCATTGCTTTGTTCTGCAGTTTTTCCAGCCCTCCAAGTTTCCAGTCAGACACAGGAGCAAGTACTGGCGCAGCATAATCAACCATACCTTGGATGAAAACCACCTGCCACAACTTTAAGTGCTCTCAGCCTTTCTTTGTATTGGCGACAGTCTCGTTACAACAGATCCAAGCAGTGGGACATCAAAGCCTAGATAGTACCTGTATCTGGTTACATATTCTAGAAAAGACCCATCATGCAATTAATTGGTTCCGGCGAACTGCGCCTCTCTGTCGAGGAGGATTCAAATTCAAATTCAAATTCAAAGTTTATTCTTTATAAGGATTACAATGTTGATTTTACAGAAATTTGGTTATTGTGTGGTTTACATGTTGTAAAATAGTGATTACAGAGTGTACCACTAGAACGCTTAGCATGGCTAGGCATTTCGGGCAGACTTAGTTTTATTCTTAATTGTAAAATATTACAAATTATGAGGTAAGTTGGTATTATGGCTAAGTGACTAAATACTAGTTTGTGAGTTTAGCAATGTGAATGAATTACTTGCACGTAATAATTTAGGTAATAGTACTCCGTAAACCTCATACAGGTAATTTTCCAACAGCTCTTGATTGGCAATATAAACACAAATGCAGTATAATGTGATCCTTTATTGACTACGTTTCGCCCACACAGTGGGCTTTTTCAAGTCACAAACAGAACTACCTGGGGTGGAAGGAACGCGAGTATTTATAGTCCGGCTGAGGTCAGGTGAAGAATGCTGCATCTGATGATGTACCGAGTTGGGTTGTAGAGTCTAAAAACTTGGGTAGCCTGGAAAGGAGACTGGACAAGTTTGTGAGCAGACCTTCTACAGTGTTCTTATGTGGGATAGCGATGAAGAAGTTTCTTGGCAAGTGGTTCAGCTATGTTATAGAAGCCACTATTCTGGTTGAAGTTGTCGGATATAGAAATAAGTGATGATTCCAGGATTCTTCGGTATTGGGTGTTGTCTTCTGTGGCGATAAGTCTTGAGTTTCTGTAGTTTATCAAGTGGTTGTGTGAATTACGGTGTTGTACGCAGGCATTCCTTGTGTCGTCAGACCTGCTTGCGTATTGGTGTTCTGAAATACGTGTTTGGAGGTCCCTTGATGTTTCGCCCACGTATAACTTGTTGCAGTCATTACAAGGGATTATGTATACCCCTGCAGAGGATGGAGGCTTGTCCTGCCTACTACTGGTGATGTCCTTGATGGTCGTGGTTGTGGAGGTAGATACTTGGAATGATGTTTTGGCAAAGATGTTGGAAACATGTTTGGCAATGGAGTTGGTGGGAAGGACTATGTATCTCTTCTCGGCAGTGTCTTCTCTGGGTGTGTTGAAGATGTTTAGTGCTCGCCGTCTGCAGTCTCTGATGAAGTGACGAGGATAGTGGAGTTTGGAAAATACCTGTTCAATTATAGTGCATTCTTCCTCAAGGAACTCGTTGCTGCAGATTCTGAGTGCACGCAGGAAGAAGCCTATAATTACACCACGTTTGGTTTTGGTGTCGTGGTGAGAGTAGAAGTGGAGAAGATCGTTTTGGTTGGTGGGTTTTCGATAGACTTTAAAACGAAGTTCGTGGTCAGCTTTGCAGAGTAGAACATCAAGGAAAGGAAGAGTGTTGTCGACCTCTTCTTCAAGTGTGAACTGGATTGAAGGCTCGACCTGGTTGAGCTTGTCTTGGAGAGCTTGAACGTTGAAGCGTTTAGGAGTTATGAGGAGAATGTCGTCAACATAACGGAGCCAGGTGACAGACGAAGGAATAATGGTGGAGAAACGTTCGGCTTCTAAACATCTTCAACACACCCAGAGAAGACACTGCCGAGAAGAGATACATAGTCCTTCCCACCAACTCCATTGCCAAACATGTTTCCAACATCTTTGCCAAAACATCATTCCAAGTATCTACCTCCACAACCACGACCATCAAGGACATCACCAGTAGTAGGCAGGACAAGCCTCCATCCTCTGCAGGGGTATACATAATCCCTTGTAATGACTGCAACAAGTTATACGTGGGCGAAACATCAAGGGACCTCCAAACACGTATTTCAGAACACCAATACGCAAGCAGGTCTGACGACACAAGGAATGCCTGCGTACAACACCGTAATTCACACAACCACTTGATAAACTACAGAAACTCAAGACTTATCGCCACAGAAGACAACACCCAATACCGAAGAATCCTGGAATCATCACTTATTTCTATATCCGACAACTTCAACCAGAATAGTGGCTTCTATAACATAGCTGAACCACTTGCCAAGAAACTTCTTCATCGCTATCCCACATAAGAACACTGTAGAAGGTCTGCTCACAAACTTGTCCAGTCTCCTTTCCAAGCTACCCAAGTTTTTAGACTCTACAACCCAACTCGGTACATCATCAGATGCAGCATTCTTCACCTGACCTCAGCCGGACTATAAATACTCGCGTTCCTTCCACCCCAGGTATGGCGTGCAGTCAACAGGCGAAGAGAATTCAGGCAGCAAGAGGCTTCCTGCCCTTCGGTCGGCAACCACCGACGCACCAATCCTGATGGTGGAGAGGAAGACGAAGGTCCAGCAAGCACTACTCAAAGCACTACTCAACTCTGGCCTAAACCATATTATCCTGAAACACCTTCCTGACTCTATCATTACTGCCTACACAAACCTCCTCAATGCCTCCCTTGCCTCTGGATACTTCCCTTCCCTCTTCAAAGCTGCTACTGCTATCCTCCTTCCTAAACCCAATAAAGACCACTCTGACCCTAGAAACTATCGCCCTATCAGCCTCCTCGAAACTTTAGGAAAACTCTTTGAAAAACTCATTAATCATCGCCTTCGCAGATACCTGGAACATAATTCTCTACTTTCAGATGGCCAGTTTGGCTTCAGAACACACAGATCCACACAGGATGCCATTAACATCATTCTCAACTACATCCACATAAACACAAAACAAAGAAACAGGACAGCCCTGGTTGCAAAAGACGTTGAAAAAGCTTTTGACACTGTGTGGCACGAGGGGCTCAAATACAAACTCTGCACTAACTTCAACCTGCCTCTCAATACTCGTAAACTCCTCTGCAACTTCCTAGACGGCCGTACCATGAGAATCAAATTCCAAGGCTGTTACTCTGACTACTTCACACTAAATGCTGGAGTACCCCAGGGATCTGTCCTTTCCCCTACCCTCTACATTTTAAACACTAACGACATTCCAACACCTATATACCACAACTCCATCACACTAGCCTATGCAGACGACATTACACAACTTATCACTCATGCCAATATAGATACACTCACACACAAAACACAAAATGAGGTTGACAGGATAGCCATCTGGGAACAAAAATGGAGGATCAAAACCAATGCAGCAAAATCCAGCATTACGTATTTTAACTACAGGAAACGTGATCCTCCATTACCTGTCGAACTCAGAACAGCTGACACCCGCACTTACTTCCCTATCACACAATCTGTCACTGTCCTTGGCGTTAATCTTGACTACCTTCTTCGTTTACACGGACACATTCACTCAAGGCATGCAATAGCTAGTAAGGCCCTTGCGGGCCTCTACAAGCTGAAACATGCCTCTCAACGCACCAAACTACACCTCTACAAATCCCTAATACGTCCTCTGATAACTTACTCTCCTCTAGCCCTCTCTCTTGCAGCAAAAACAAACTTACTTAAACTGCAGCGTGTCCAGAACAAGGCGCTGCGCTGGGTGCTTGATGTCAGATGGGAGGACTTCGCCACAAGCGAGTCTCTCCATGCCCAGTTAGACGTCCCTGCGCTGAATCTGTACTGGAAGAGGCTCAGTGACAGACAGATAGACAAACTTGAGACACGACATGACTACTGGACCTCTCTCCTTGACGAAGACATTCGCAGACCCACAAACCAACACAACCTTTTCTACTCCTTGCATGATCCTGCTCCTAACCCTACTTACAAATAACCTTGGATCCGCTGACAGGTACCTTCTAAGACAGGTACCATTCTCTGACCCACGTTCGCCTTAGCTTTTTTGGGTTAAGACATGACTCAGTTCTGCACTCCTCTCTAGCTCTAAAGGTCGCAAGTCCCTTACTCCCAGCTCACCCCACCGGAGTCCCAACAGAAGAACCGGAATTTCTCTTTTCAATATCTGTCCCACGATCGCCTTTGCTGCTGGGTTAAGCCCTGGCTCTATTTCTACGACTAAGAACACTCCTCTCCAGCACTATTCTTCGTCTGTCCCGTCTTCCCCGCTCATCCCATTTGGGATCTTACCTGAACTTTCGTTCGTTCGTTCGTTCACCCCAGGTAGTTCTGTTTGTGACTTGAAAAAGCCCACTGTGTGGGCGAAACGTAGTCAATAAAGGATCACATTATACTGCATTTGTGTTTATATTGCCATTGTGTCGGTATTTTATACCATTTATTTCCATCGTGTCAAACACTGCAGTAGAAATGGATCCTTCACACAGAGACTTACTAGGAAACTACAAACACTCTGCGATAATAGTAATTGGAAAAGTTTAGGAAGACCTGAAATTATTCAAAATCTTTCATCTCGTCCACTGTCAACCACAGAAACTGAAGCCCTCAGCTTAGGCCTCAAATTCGCAACAGGAATTACGAAACCAAAACAAGACCTCAATTTCATCGCCAAAAACTACAGACACAATGACTCCGACTTCCAAAAAGGCTATCTTCAAGGCATCATCTCAGCAGCCATCTCAACACGCAGCTCCCCAGTCATACCCCGACGTTACATCAATGCACTCAAAGGTTTATGCTCAATCTACTTAATGACCCAGATACCTACAAACCTCTCACAACTAACCAAGTGGACAACCTTACTAAAACTTTTCTTCAAAGGACTCGCCGCATTCTGAGGAGCTCAGAACAAGGGAAGAAACTTCTGCACACCATGCCCAGCAACCCCAGACCTGCCAGAATGTACGGCCTGCCAAAGACTCACAAGCCTGGTATCCCACTGAGGCCCATATCCTCGGGAATAGGCAGTGCTCCCCACAAGCTCTCAGGAATTCTCGCCAAACACCTCTCGAAACTCTTGGGCACTATCAGTCCAGCACATCTCAAACACTCAGGTGATCTTCTCAATCGCATTCGCAACATCAACATCAGGAACAAGAAACTTTCCAGCCTTGACGTGACTTCCCTATTCACTAAAGTACCTACTAAACAAGCCATCGATCTCTTGCGCAAGAAAATTGACGATTCACTTGATCTTCCCATTCCAGCCAGCGACTTCATCGACCTGGTTGAACTATGTGTTGGCTTTACGTGTTTCTCTTTTGAAAATCACCTCTTTCAGCAGACTTTTGGACTACCCATGGGTTCGCCACTCAGTGCAGTCCTAGCGAACCTATACATGGAACATCTAGAAGCCGAACGTTTCTCCACCATTATTCCTTCGTCTGTCACCTGGCTCCGTTATGTTGACGACATTCTCCTCATAACTCCTAAACGCTTCAACGTTCAAGCTCTCCAAGACAAGCTCAACCAGGTCGAGCCTTCAATCCAGTTCACACTTGAAGAAGAGGTCGACAACACTCTTCCTTTCCTTGATGTTCTACTCTGCAAAGCTGACCACGAACTTCGTTTTAAAGTCTATCGAAAACCCACCAACCAAAACGATCTTCTCCACTTCTACTCTCACCACGACACCAAAACCAAACGTGGTGTAATTATAGGCTTCTTCCTGCGTGCACTCAGAATCTGCAGCAACGAGTTCCTTGAGGAAGAATGCACTATAATTGAACAAATATTTTCCAAACTCCACTATCCTCGTCACTTCATCAGAGACTGCAGACGGCGAGCACTAAACATCTTCAACACACCCAGAGAAGACACTGCCGAGAAGAGATACATAGTCCTTCCCACCAACTCCATTGCCAAACATGTTTCCAACATCTTTGCCAAAACATCATTCCAAGTATCTACCTCCACAACCACGACCATCAAGGACATCACCAGTAGTAGGCAGGACAAGCCTCCATCCTCTGCAGGGGTATACATAATCCCTTGTAATGACTGCAACAAGTTATACGTGGGCGAAACATCAAGGGACCTCCAAACACGTATTTCAGAACACCAATACGCAAGCAGGTCTGACGACACAAGGAATGCCTGCGTACAACACCGTAATTCACACAACCACTTGATAAACTACAGAAACTCAAGACTTATCGCCACAGAAGACAACACTCAATACCGAAGAATCCTGGAATCATCACTTATTTCTATATCCGACAACTTCAACCAGAATAGTGGCTTCTATAACATAGCTGAACCACTTGCCAAGAAACTTCTTCATCGCTATCCCACATAAGAACACTGTAGAAGGTCTGCTCACAAACTTGTCCAGTCTCCTTTCCAAGCTACCCAAGTTTTTAGACTCTACAACCCAACTCGGTACATCATCAGATGCAGCATTCTTCACCTGACCTCAGCCGGACTATAAATACTCGCGTTCCTTCCACCCCAGGTGAGAAGCGATCAAGCGACTTAGCTCGAGTGGTGACGTGTGCTTACCTAACACATCGACGATCTCGCCTCTCTCGAAATTACCCCGTGTTGAGTAGTGCTTTGAGTAGTGCTTGCTGGACCTTCGTCTTCCTCTCCACCATCAGGATTGGTGCGTCGGTGGTTGCCGACCGAAGGGCAGGAAGCCTCTTGCTGCCTGAATTCTCTTCGCCTGTTGACTGCACGCCATACAGCCAGTCTCGCCACCACTCAGGATATACAGTGCTCCATCAAGCTACAGTTCACCTCCTCAGTGTCCTGCGCCAGGCAAGTACGTGTGTCTACTTACACGTACTTGCCTAGCTGAGTACTCTCACTTTTTGGCCGATTGTCACCTCCAATTACATCTTTTCGTAATTAGACGATGCCTTCGTTGCCTTCCACCTCCCACCCCCCTTCCACTCTCCCCCAACCTCCCACACCTGCCTCTGCTTCTACTAAATCCAATTCCTTCTCGCTAAACCTCAAATTTTCTAATCCTGATGCCACTATCTGTCCGGAAAATTTATTATATCAGATCACTGGTGCACCTCAACTTAAAGTCTTCAAAACCAACTCAGGCTTCAAACTCCTTCTTGACAAACATTCCTACGAAGCGTACACCTCAAGCGATACCAGACAAAAACTTCTCAACGCAGGCTTCACCATTATTTGGACTCCTGAGCACCGTGCCAAAAGCACAGTCATTGCTAAACACGTAGACTACTCTCTCCTGACAGCCTATGACACAGACAAAGAAGACTTAATAAAAGATATCAGTACTAAGAACAAAGTCTCTGTTGACGATATTTACAGACCAGAAAACTCTACCATTCTCAAAATACGCTGTTCTACTCCTGCTGACGCCTCTACACTCTTCAGTCAAGGAATCTTTGCCAAGACCATCCGCATTCCTCCAAACGCTCTCTTCACTCCGAACTTCCACCCAATCACACAATGTCTTAAATGCTACAAATTCGGCCACGACAAAAACACATGCACATCTACACAAGTCTGCTCCAGATGTTCAGCAACTGGCCACTTCTGGAATACTTGCAACCTCCCCCTTAAATGTTCTAACTGCGGCGGGTCACACACTGCAGTTGCAAATTCCTGCCCTTCTAGAAAGCACATTCTCTCCTCCCTCAGAGCAAACCAACCTCCCTCCCTACCCAACCCCTTCCCTGCTCCTCCCTCCCCTTCCTTACCTCCCTCCCCTTCCACACCTCCCTCCCCTACCCCCAATGCCTGGGCCTCCCCACGCACTTGGTCTACCTCTTCTACTCTACACACATCAAACACCAACACACAGACTACAAGCACTTCTCCTTCTACACCCACACTAGACTACAAAACTAACTGTCAACTTGCCACTGCTGCCCACTCTGCGATGGTAATCTCACAAGCTTACCAATCAGACTACTCACATGTCCTTAACCTAATCTTGTCTGCTAACAATCTTCCCTCTTTAATTATCCCTCCTTCCTGCTTCTCTTCCAAGCCTCCTACAACCTCTCCCTCCTTCCTCTCTCCCACCCCCCCACTTCCTACTCCCACCAGCTCTCCTCCTCCACTACCTCTCTTCACTACTTCTACACCTCCCACCAACACCCCTACTGCTACTGCTACGACCACCCCTCCCCCCACTTCCTTACCCACTTCATCCCCTTCCAAAGCTTCCACTTCCTCACAGCTTACCAAAACTTCCACTTCCTCTGCATCCACCTTCGCCCACTCCACCACAACCAAAACCTCATCCAGGTCCAACTCCACCTCCTCCAGACAAAATCCACTCAAACCTAAACCTACCCCAACTTCTAACGGACAGACCAAAGAACATAAAAACAGATCCATCTCTTCCTCCCCCTCCAGGAAACGGGTCCGTAGCACCTACAAACACACATCCACTGATGGCACCACTATCACGGGCTTTAATCCAAACTCCTCCCCCGACATTAACTTTGCTAAGACGAAACCATTAAATCACGTTTAAGGCGATTCAGTTCAACGTACGTTCTTACTTTACAATTAGACACCTACTGGCCGAGCTCCTTGAAGCAGAGAGGCCAGATATTGTTTTGCTAAACAGTACCTGCCTCAAAGCCCCTCAATGTATCCGCCATTATGGTTATACTGCACTACAGTCCCCCTATGATCCCCACGATGGGGTTGCCATCCTTGTCAATTCCAACATAAAACATGAATTTCTCCCAATCCCTTTTATTCACCAACACTGTCTTGCGGTCAGAATACACACCCACCTTGGCCCCTTTATCTTTTTCACCACCTATGCTCGCCCAAACACTACTCTCAACATACACGACCTCTCCTTAGTCTTCAACTACACCAACACACCAACTTACCTACTAGCTGACATGAATGCCAAACACACTGCCTTTCATCACACCAGTAACAACCAACTTGGTCACCAATTACTCAACTTCACAAACCATAAACACCTAATTCATCTTGGCCCAGACTTCAATACCTTCTTCAACCACACGGGCCAAGGCAAACCAGACATCATTCTGGCAAACCGAGCCAGCTCTCTATTTCAACATTACATCTCACCTGGCCCTATTACAGGCTCTGATCACATCCCAGTCATCTTACACATCTCCTCCAACCCTATCCTCATTCCAACCACACCTTCATTCTCCTACAAGAACGCTGACTGGGATGCTTTCAAACAACACATAGACAATATTAACCTCACCTATGACTACAACAACAAACCTATCTCTGACATCGATACTCAACTTGATCTCATCCAGGACACCATTACACAAGCAGCCAACATCGCAATACCAAAGAAAACTCACACCACTCGTTATTCCTTCAAACCGTCACTCAGAACAAGAAGACTAATTATCTGCTACCACAACCGCTTCCTCTACAACACACATAGATTTAATCAAGTCCGATTAGATCTCACTTACCTTAGAAACAACATTTTACACAGCCTAGACCAAGACCACAACAATCACTGGTCACGACTAATACAACAAGCGGACAGGCAGCGTGTTAAAAACACTAAAGCCTTCTGGAACTTTATCAAAAAAATCAGAGGCACTACTCCCACCAACAAATTCAAACACATCACCCACAACAACACACACATCTCAGACCCACAGGCTGCTACCAACATCTTCAAACACATCTGGGAGAACATCTTCCACGCTCACCCACCTCACCCTAACGTTATTCAACACATTCAGAACATAGAACACTGGAACACTGCACACACACAAGAAACAACACCAGACAGCCACATACATCTAGACACTCTTACCTCCTCCCAAGAACTCGACACTCCTTTCACCAACACAGACATTAAAACTCTCCTCAGACACCTTCCTCCAAAGGCTCCTGGTGCCTCTGGCCTAAACCATATTATCCTGAAACACCTTCCTGACTCTATCATTACTGCCTACACAAACCTCCTCAATGCCTCCCTTGCCTCTGGATACTTCCCTTCCCTCTTCAAAGCTGCTACTGCTATCCTCCTTCCTAAACCCAATAAAGACCACTCTGACCCTAGAAACTATCGCCCTATCAGCCTCCTCGAAACTTTAGGAAAACTCTTTGAAAAACTCATTAATCATCGCCTTCGCAGATACCTGGAACATAATTCTCTACTTTCAGATGGCCAGTTTGGCTTCAGAACACACAGATCCACACAGGATGCCATTAACATCATTCTCAACTACATCCACATAAACACAAAACAAAGAAACAGGACAGCCCTGGTTGCAAAAGACGTTGAAAAAGCTTTTGACACTGTGTGGCACGAGGGGCTCAAGTACAAACTCTGCACTAACTTCAACCTGCCTCTCAATACTCGTAAACTCCTCTGCAACTTCCTAGACGGCCGTACCATGAGAATCAAATTCCAAGGCTGTTACTCTGACTACTTCACACTAAATGCTGGAGTACCCCAGGGATCTGTCCTTTCCCCTACCCTCTACATTTTATACACTAACGACATTCCAACACCTATATACCACAACTCCATCACACTAGCCTATGCAGACGACATTACACAACTTATCACTCATGCCAATATAGATACACTCACACACAAAACACAAAATGAGGTTGACAGGATAGCCATCTGGGAACAAAAATGGAGGATCAAAACCAATGCAGCAAAATCCAGCATTACGTATTTTAACTACAGGAAACGTGATCCTCCATTACCTGTCGAACTCAGAACAGCTGACACCCGCACTTACTTCCCTATCACACAATCTGTCACTGTCCTTGGCGTTAATCTTGACTACCTTCTTCGTTTACACGGACACATTCACTCAAGGCATGCAATAGCTAGTAAGGCCCTTGCGGGCCTCTACAAGCTGAAACATGCCTCTCAACGCACCAAACTACACCTCTACAAATCCCTAATACGTCCTCTGATAACTTACTCTCCTCTAGCCCTCTCTCTTGCAGCAAAAACAAACTTACTTAAACTGCAGCGTGTCCAGAACAAGGCGCTGCGCTGGGTGCTTGATGTCAGATGGGAGGACTTCGCCACAAGCGAGTCTCTCCATGCCCAGTTAGACGTCCCTGCGCTGAATCTGTACTGGAAGAGGCTCAGTGACAGACAGATAGACAAACTTGAGACACGACATGACTACTGGACCTCTCTCCTTGACGAAGACATTCGCAGACCCACAAACCAACACAACCTTTTCTACTCCTTGCATGATCCTGCTCCTAACCCTACTTACAAATAACCTTGGATCCGCTGACAGGTACCTTCTAAGACAGGTACCATTCTCTGACCCACGTTCGCCTTAGCTTTTTTGGGTTAAGACATGACTCAGTTCTGCACTCCTCTCTAGCTCTAAAGGTCGCAAGTCCCTTACTCCCAGCTCACCCCACCGGAGTCCCAACAGAAGAACCGGAATTTCTCTTTTCAATATCTGTCCCACGATCGCCTTTGCTGCTGGGTTAAGCCCTGGCTCTATTTCTACGACTAAGAACACTCCTCTCCAGCACTATTCTTCGTCTGTCCCGTCTTCCCCGCTCATCCCATTTGGGATCTTACCTGAACTTTCGTTCGTTCGTTCGTTCACCCCAGGTAGTTCTGTTTGTGACTTGAAAAAGCCCACTGTGTGGGCGAAACGTAGTCAATAAAGGATCACATTATACTGCATTTGTGTTTATATTGCCAGAAAATAATGCTGGCCAGAATTACACACAAATCTAGAGAGCTTATCTGAGGTTCCTGGAGCTGTCTTGTCCAGTCGTCTGATATCTCAAGTTATGCAGGAATGCACATCCACCAATTTCGCCTCCTATTTGAGAGGTGTCAACACAATTTTAACCTCTAGAGCACGAAAAATTCTTCCCATTACACCAACGTTTGTACAAAATTCAAAAACCAAGAAGGCGAGTCTCCTGCGCAGCCGCAGGCTCAGTTTTCGATAACATACTTCTTTTAAAAATACAATATAGGGCATCTATTTATCTATAAATTACCGTATTTCCGGAAAATATACAGTATTTTCCACTTTTTTTTTTTTTACACAGGGTTTGACAAGGTTAAGGATCCCTAGCTTTATTGACAAACTATTTACAGGTTAAGGATTCCTAACTTTATTGGCAAGCTAAGAGCTGTTACCTACATCAGCTCATATGAAAGCATTTTTATTGTTATGAGACATACAAGTAGGGAACAGGATGATGTTGGAGCCATCTGTGGGCCAGCATTTTCATTTGACTTTATCTCGTTGACATCATTATGCTGTACGAATGTGTTCCATACTCGAGTCATCCTGGGTATATATGATCTCAGATGGAGTGATGTTCTGGAGAAGGGTACAGCCAGAGTGAAGTTGCTGCTTTCTGCCCGTCTTGTGGTATAGAAGCTTGTTTCACGCTGTCCTCGAAGTGGATCCAAGTGTGGTACTTTGACAATATTGGCCTTGTACATAACAGTAAGGCCACCCACATCCCTCCTATGTTGAAGGCTCTGCTGAAATGACAGATCTATCCAGGATGGGTCCAGGCGAGAGATGAGACGTCTTGCTCTGTTCTCTACTCTGTTCTATCTCTCTCTCTCTCTCTCTCTCTCTCTCTCTCTCTTTCTCTTTCTCTCTCTCTCTCTCTCTCTCTCTCTCTCTCTCTCTATATATATATATATATATATATATATATATATATATATATATATATATATATATATATATATATATATATATACACACACGAGAGAAAGAGATTATTGTATTTATTTTAAATTGTAGCTATTTTCTTTTACATGGCACAGATGTGATAACTGGCCTGAGCTGTGGTGTGGTGATGGTGGCTCCTCTGCTGCTGCTGCTGCTGCTGTAAACCCACAAAAAGCACCGGTCGTCTTTCTTGAAGTTCTTCACACACAAGAAGTCAACTTGTCCTGAAGAAGACAACCATCAGTATAATGCTCCGCTCACCAGTTTTATATACTGGATATGTGTTTTCTGCAGCTAGAAATGTTGCAAAATTTACCAGATTTCAGTCAACATTGCCAAAGGTTTATTTTGACATGGAGGCCAATGGTACTCCCGTGGGACGTATAGTGATGGAGGTGAGTTTACTCAGGTACATCTACACATAAATACAGTTACATAAAATATCATACATAGCAACATATGTGTACATTACCTAGGATAACCCAAGAAAGTCAAAGTTACTTTTTTTCATTGGGATCCTTGAGAACACATTATAATACTTAACTTTTATGATTAAATGCACCTTGAAGTATACCTGTATGTGCATTTTTAAGAGATACAAGTAGGATATTCAAGCGACCTGAAGGGGAAAAATCCAAATATTTTTCTCCTTTAGGCTTTTTTTCATCTATATTTCTGAGGCTGTAGGGCCCCACCCCTTACTGGAGGTTCCTCGATGCTGGTGAGAGGCTCTTGATCAAGGGAATTTAGCCAGAATGCCTTCCATCCATTGGTGGCCCGTGGCCTGGTAGGCAACATTCGCCTCGCACACTGAATATCCGTGGTTCAATCCCTGGCGAAGGTGGAAACATTGGGCGTGTTTCCTTACATCTGTTTTCCCCATTCACCAAGCAAGTGAATAAGTACCTGGGTATTAGGTGACTGGTGTGGGTCGCATCATGGGGAACAAGATCGAGGACCCCCAATGGAAATAAGACACAGTCCTCGATGATATACTGCATTTCTTAGGTTATCATGGGTGGCTAACCCTCACGGGTTAAAAATCCTAACGAAATCTTATCGTACTCCCCCGCCCCACATAGGTGCTGTATAATCCCTCCAGATTTAGTGCTCTCTCATGATATTGTAATAATAATTTGAGTCCCTACAGCTGCATTATTACATTATAATTTTAAAATGGTAACTATTTTTTCCTTACATGGCTCAAACTTTATTGCCTCACATTCTCCAGGGGCTGTATGACCACTGTGGATTTATTTTATTTTTTTATTTAGAAATTTTAGCATACAAACAGAGGTACAAAAAATACAGGTAAGAGCAGCATGCCAAAGCCACTTATATGCATAGCATTACGGGCTGGCTTAAAATTAACTTAAGATTAACTAAGCAATGATGAAATCAGTGATAAGACATTATTGTAAACAGATAACTATAAAATACATTGCATGCATTGCTGTTCATTCAGTAGAATGGAGTATTCTGTTAGGTAGTGTATTTAAAAAAATAACAAAGTTAGGTTTAACATTTGTGTGATATAATTGTGAGTAACATTTAGGATATACAATTTATATGGTTCAGTTATTCAGTATTTATTTGGTTTTGAGTGAGTAAGTGAACTTTGAGAAGAGACTTGAATTTATAAACAGGTAGTGTTTCTTTTATATTTACAGGTAATGACTTCCAGATTTTAGGGCCTTTTATGTGCATTGAGTTTTTGCATAGCGTGAGATGGACACGAGGAACATCAAAGAGTGATCTGTGCCTTGTATTATGGTCACGTGTTCTGTTGAGGTTGACAAGGAGATGTTTGAGGGGAGGGTTAATATCAGAGTTAAGTGTTCTATGTATGTAATAAGTGCAATAATAAGTATGGATGTTTTGTATGGTGAGTAGGTTGAGTGTTTTGAATATTGGTGGAGTGTGCTGCCTGTAGTGAGAATTTGTTATCATTCTAACTGCAGCCTTTTGTTGGGTAATTAGTGGTCTGAGATGGTTAGTTGTTGTTGAGCCCCATGCACAAATTCCATAGGTGAGATAGGGGTAAATAAGAGAGTGATAAAGGGCCAGGAGGGCTGACTGTGGAACATAGTACCGTATCTTCGATAGTATGCCTACAGTCTTGGAAATTTTCTTAGAAATTTGTTGTATATGTGTATGAAATTTGAGTCTATTATCGAGGTGGATTCCTAAGAATTTTCCCTCTGTTAGCTTTGTGATAGGTGATCCGTTTATCGTTATGTTAAGAGGTACATCTGTAGCTCTGCTACCAAACTGAATGAAGTAGGTTTTGTCAATGTTTAGTGTAAGTTTGTTAGTCCTCATCCAGGTAGATATTTTCTGTAATTCGGTGTTTACTGTATTGGCTAGCGTGACTGGGCTCGGGTGAGAGAAGACGTATGTTTATCTGGAGTTTATCTGGAGAGAGTTCTGGGGGTCAATGCCCCCGTGGCCCGGTCTGTGACCAGGCCTCCTTAGGTCAGTGTCCCAGGATGCGACCCACACCAGCCGACTAACACCCAGGTACCCATTTTACTGATGGGGAACATAGACAACAGGTGGAAAGAAACACGTCCAATGTTTCTACTCTGGCTGGGAATCGAACCCAGGCCCTCACCGTGTGAAGCGAGAGCATTAACCACCAGGCCACCAGAGCCCTATGTGGTGTCATCTGCAAAAAGTGTGGGTTTGAGTAATTGCGAAGCATTTGGTAGGTCATTTATGTATAGGAGAAAGAGAAGAGGGCCAAGGACACTTCCCTGTGGGACACCAACTGTAATTGGTTGTGCGGAAGAGCTTGCCCCATTTGCGTACACATATTGGCTTCTGTTGCTGAGGTAAGACTTGAGGTAGTTGAGGGAGTGCCCTCTAATACCACAGTGTGACAATTTTACATGGAGCAAGTCATGGTCAACTGTATCAAAAGCTTTACGTAAGTCAATGAAGATCCCCAGTGGGACTTCTTTTTTCTCTATTGCAGTGTATATATGTTCTAGCATGTGTATAATAGCATCATTAGTATTTTTATTAGGCCTGAATCCAAATTGGCAGGGGTTGAGAATGTTATGGGAGATGAGGTAGGAGTGGATTCGTTCATGAATTAATTTTTCGAAGATTTTTGAGAGAGGGTGTAAATTGGATATTGGCCTATAGTTATTCAACTCTGTTTGGTCTCCTCCTTTATGGATCGGGGTGACCCTTGCTATTTTGAGAACTGTAGGGAAGGTGGAGGATTCAATGGATTTGTTAAAGAGTGTTGCAATGATTGGTGATAGTACTTGTGATGCTTTTTTGTATATAAAGGGTGGTAAGGTATTTAAATCTCCTGCCTTGTTTTTCAGTGCGTTGATAATAAGGGAGACTTCGTATGGGTTAGTCGGAGCTAGGAACAGTGTGTTCGGGTAGTTGCCAGTGAGGTAGTCATTTGGTGGGGTATCTGAGCTTGGGATATTATTGGCAAGGTTTTGACCTATAGTGGAGAAGAAATCATTGAGTCTGTTTGCTGTTTCTGTTGGTGGGAGTTGGGGTTCATCTGACTTTGCTAATTTTATTTCGCTATGTCGTGATATCTTTTTTGTTCCCAGAATTTCTGATAGGGTCTTCCAGGTCTTTTTTATATCACCTCGTAAGTTGGATAATCTGTTCTCATAATACAATTTTTTTGCCCTTCTTATCAGGCTGGTTAGGATTGACGAGTAACGTTTTGTTTGGTCTCTGGTTATGTGACCCATTCTGTACTGTTTTTCATATCGGTGTTTTGTATTTATGGATTTGAGAATGCTGGGTGTTAGCCAGGGACTGTTCAGTCTCTTAGCTGTCATCTGTTTAGTTTTTTTTAGGGCAGTGCTTGTTATAAAGGTATTGGGTCTTTTTTAGAAAATTATTAAAACATTCGTCAATATCTGTATAGATTTCTAGCTCAGTGTGCCAGTCAATGTTTGTTACTGCTGTTGTGAAGTTATTAATGGCTGCCTCATTGTGAAGTCTGAAGGTGACTTTAGTAGTGTCTTGGGGTATTTTACCAAGAGTTGTTATGAGGAAAGTAGGGTAGTGGTCTGTGGTATTATCTGTAATTATGCCTGATTTTAAAGGGGATATGGTGTTGGTCCAGATGTGGTCAAGTAGGGAAACACTAGTCTCTGTAACTCTTGTAGGTTTTGTTACTGTTGGTAGCAACATGCAGTTACTCATTGTGTTTGTGAATTCAGTAACATGTGGGTCCTGGTCTTGCAGGAGATTTATATTGAAGTCACCTGAGAGTAGTAAGTGATCTTTGTTCATGCGTTCATCAGTTATCATACTTCCTAGGTTTTGACTAAATTGGCTAATGTTTGATTGTGGAATTCTGTAGATGTTTATCACTGTGAGAGGTTTTTGTAGGTATTTGGATTTGAATTTAGCTATTATATATTCCCCATGTTCATCCCTTGTGCAAGTATTAATGATACATTCTAGTTGGTCTGAGTAGTATATAGCTGTGCCACCCCCTTGTTGGTCTGGCCTACAGTTGTGTATGGCTGTGTAACCAGGAATGGCATAGACATCTGTAGTATCAGGCTTTAGCCAGGTTTCAGTTAGTGTAATAATGGACATATTGGCATGCAAGGAATTTAGTAATGCTAGGAGGTCATCATAATGCTTGCTTAAAGATCTGATATTGTAGTTAAAGATAGTTATGTTGTTGTTGGCTCTGAGAAGTGCCTTTGATTGTTCTGCTGTGTAGCAATTACAGTAACTGTTTGAATCATTTAAGTCATTAAATAAGAGGTTGGTATCAGGATCAATGCTTTTAATCATAAGATTTGTAGTGAATCTATAGTTAGAATTAAGTAAAAAATAAAGTAAATATTCTAAAGCTAAAAAAAATAGCACCTGATAATAATATTTAACAAATGTAAAAAATAATGAGCTAAGGTAGTTTTTTAAAGCTAAAATAAAGGAGACAATATAAAAGGGACTAAAATAATTTGTGGTGAACAAATAGTGATGATCAAATAATGGAGCTTGGGAATATGATAGTAGGTAGTACTTTAAAGGTAATTCTTTAAAGTTAAAATTATAATATAAAATTATAATATAAAAGGGACTAATATAAGTTGTGGTGAACAATAAAGTGGTAATCAAATAAATGAGCTTTGGAGTATAATGGCAAAATAGTGAACTTATTAACTTTAGCACCTGAGAATAGCACCTTGATTAGTTTAACAATTGCGAATATATGATCTAAGGTAGTTATATGGAGCTAAAACAAAGGACAAAAAATATATAAGGGACTACAATTGAGTAATGGTAAACAAGTTAAATGGACAGATAGTCACTATGAAATAATATTGGTTTAGGAGTAAGATCTGATTTGTAATATTAAATAAGTTGAGCAGTTTATTGCACAATAAAAAGTAAAAAAAAAAAAAAATGAGGTAGTTGGTACTAGCTAGCAAAAGATAGCATTGGTACTTGCAAAAAAGTAATTGGAATATACACTAATTGCACACACAATATAAAGTGACTAAAAAAACAAGTAGTGGTAAACAAAATTAAATGGACAGGTAAGAACAATGAATAATGGTAATGTCTTGGTTATAATATGATAGTAAGATGGTAGACAGGTACAAAGGATAATATAAAGGTTGGAGTTGAATATGCAAACTTGAAAATTTGGCAACAAAATGTTATGGGAAGTATAAAATAATGTTTAATGTACAAAAGTAAAATTGACTGGTAGTAAAAATGGTGTTTAATAAAATTTTAGTAAGTAATAATGATTACAAAAAAAGTGAAAAAGTAATGTTTATTTCATTCAATATTGCACTGGTAGTTATACTAGAGGTTATATGGCAGTACAAGGTAATTAAGAGTACTCTAAGATAGTGATATAAATAGTTTTAAAAATGTATTTTCTTTAGGCCCTTTAGTGAAGGTGCCTAGGTGCTGGTGCTAGGTGCTGGTGCTAGGTGCTGCTGGTGAAAGCTCTTGACCTGAGGAATTGGAGCTACCCTCCCCTTTCTTCAGTCAACCTGATTGCCACCCATTCTCCTGGTGTTTATGATCCTTACAGATTTAGTGCTTTCCATGAATGTTATATTTTTCTTTGTGTACATGTTTTTTTATAGGTATTTACAGGAATGTATATCAGCCAATGGCAAAGTAAGTTATGTTAAATTATTTTAGGTTGGGTTAGGTGGGTTTTGTTCTGTTGGTACTTATTTTTTATTAATGTATCAATTTTATCATGGAGTAATCCAGTGTGTGATGGAAATAGGGTAAATCTTCTATTTTTTGTTGCATGAATTCAAAATGGAGGGCAAGTGTAATATAGGAGAGGTATGAGGACATGATTAATGAACAGTGGAAATGTTGCATTAGTGTGTAGAATATCTAGTGTTTATTTTGGACTCTATTCTGTTTTAATTTTTTTTTTTTTTTTTAATTTTGCCAAATTACTGACTTTTGTGCACTTTACAGGTTAGTTCTGATAAGTGAATGGACAGCATCTTGTGCTCAATCAATAGAAAAGAAGGCATATTTGCAAAATTACTAAGAATTTGGTTGAATTGATTAATGGAATTGGTTAGGTTAGGACTCAAACTGGGAAAAATTGCTAATGCATAAATTGTGCCCTTCAAATTTCATATTTTTGGTGTTTATTACCTTCAGAAAAAGATGCTCTACCATTTCATAAGTAAAACATGTTTTTTTTTTTTTAAATGCCAACACTTTGAGCACATATAATTTTGAGACTTCTGACAGTGAAGGTGTTAAAGGGGACCAATAATAACAACAATAATAATAATAATTTGCTCAACATAGTCTGTTTGTTAGCATTTGTAGACATGTTTTAAATTCAGCTACTTCATTGTCATTTAGCATTTCTAATGTTTGTAGTCTTTCCTGGCTTACATTTTCCTTGCACAGTAGTCCAGGAAAAAATTTTACCATCAGACTTTGGATAATTTAGTTTCTTAATCAGATTTTTTTGTAAGAGCAGAATACTGTACCATGATGAGCAGGAGTAATCTACATGAAATTGGTGGCACCTGGCCTGGTAGGCAATGCTCTCGCTTCACACACTGAGTGTCTGTGGTTTGATCCCCGGCAGGGTGTTTCCTTACACCTAGCAAGCAAGTAGGTACCTGGGTGTGAGTCGACTGGTGTGGGTTGCATCCTGGGGAACAAGATTGAAGACTGCAGTGGAAATAAGATACAGTCCTTAATGATGCACTGCTTTTCTTGGGTTATCCTGAGTGGCTAAACCTCTGGAGTTAAAAATCCGAACAAAATCTTATCCTATAGTTACCAGGATAGTGCTGACAGCATAACGATTTTTAAAAGAAAAAATACTAAAATGGTAAAGAATCTTTTATTTTTTATTTTTTTAGGTAATAACATCAAAAATGTGAAATTGATTGAAAATTTATAGAATTACACAGATGCAAAATTAGCGGTCTGGGTGCCATTAAACATTCGCAATTTCACCACTCTATTTTTAGGCCCATTCCATTGCTCAATTTGACCAATTTTTTAGTTATTTCACTAGTATGCCTTCTGCTCTATCAATTGAGTACAAGAACATAAGAAACTGCCCATTCAACTATCAGAACAACTATAACATGCACAAAAGTTGGTAATTTTGCAAATTTAAAAAATTCAACAATTTCCCAGTTAATAAAATATAACAAAGAATAAGTGGTCATGGTTTAGGCCATTGCGATAATAAAATCGTACCTAATAAAAACCCATAAAACAGACTTGAGGAGGAATAGGGGGGTGAACCCTAGCCTTCCTTAGGAAAATCACCAAAATTTAATGTTTCCACTACTTTGAGCCCTATTTCAAGCTACTTCTGGTTCTGAAACTGATCTAAATTGTCTATATTTCACTAGTATGTATTCCATTCTATCAATACACAGAAACGGCTAATAATACCATAAAAACCACCCTAGAAAATGCCTGTGTCACTATTATAAACTAAACACAAGATCAGTGATTTTTTTTTTTCATCATGTACTGCATTGGGCAGAATTTTTTTTTAATATTGTGCACACTTAAAGCACAGACCCAGTCTCTTGTTTAGGCTAAAATTTACAACTCGCCATGCCCTATTTGAGGGTGCTGTGCTTAAAATGTAATTTTCATAAGTAATACTGGTATCATTAACCCGTAAACGGTCCAAACATATATATATATACTATACGTTTTTTCAACATTTGAAAGTATGTAAAAAAAGTAGATCTTCTTTTTGTTTTTTTACATTTGAAAATGTGTAAAAAAAACTTTGATCTACTTTTTTTTTGTTACATTTGAAAATATGTAAAAAAAGCGTGATCTACTTTTGTAGCACTACACATGTGAACGTAGATCTGCTTGGACCGTTTACGGGTTAATGTATATCTACATACAAGATAGTGAAAGGGTTAAAAACACTTGTAGGAAAGGAGATCTTTTGGTTATAATTTCTGACCTACTGTACATGAGACCTTATCCAGCACCACAAGCCTCTTGTAGGTGAAATGTCAAAATAAAATTATCTCACTTTTGCCCTATATCATTTGACCTACCCTGTACGTATTTGTATGCTAATCACCACCTCTCTCTAGCCTCAAGAGTGAACAGAAATCTCATGAAAGTACTGCATTGTACAGTATAATGCTACAGTACAGTACTGTGCATTAATTACATTTTATTTTAGTGTTAATAAAAAGAGACTAGTAGTTTTCCAAGTGTATATTTTTGTTATTTAAATACTTCCTGTTGTACTGTTTTTCAGCTTCGTTCAGATGTGGTGCCAAAAACTACAGAAAATTTCCGTCAGCTGTGCACTGGAGAACAAGGTTTTGGATTTAAGGGTTCTATTTTTCACCGAGTCATACCCAACTTTATGTGCCAGGGTGGCGATTTCACCAATGGTAATGGTACTGGTGGCAAGTCTATATATGGCTCTAAATTTAGGTAAGACAGGGTCATACGTGATATTTTCTTAGTATAATACTGTATGTACGTATATGGAAAGTAGCCTTGCAGTTGGTTAATTTAAGAAAAGAAAGGATAAAATACATATATATTGTATTAGAAATTATGTAGTATCATATAATATCAACAGAACTTTTGTTGTATTAAGTGAAAAATGTAGACAAAACTTTTCAGTTCTGTCTGTCACAGAAATTTAAGAGGAACATGCCAGATGTTTTATTTACGTAGTTTCTTGAAGAATTATAAATTGGTGGGCATATAAAATGGGGTGGGATTAAATTGTGGGGAATCAAATACAAAATGGGAATTGACACAATTACTTTTTGCTGATGATACTGTGTTATGGGAGATTCTAAGGAAAAATTGCAAAGGTTAGTGGATGAGTTTGGGAGTGTGTGTAAAGGTAGAAAGTTGAAAGTGAACATAGAAAAGAGTAAGGTGATGAGGATATCAAATGATTTAGATAAAGAAAAATTGGATATCAAATTGGGGAGGAGGAGTATGGAAGAAGTGAATGTTTTCAGATACTTGGGAGTTGACGTGTTGGCGGATGGATTTATGAAGGATACGGTTAATCATAGAATTGATGAGGGAAAAAAGGTGAGTGGTGTGTTGAGGTATATGTGGAGTCAAAAAACATTATCTATGGAGGCAAAGAAGGGAATGTATGAAAGTATAGTAGTACCAACACTCTTATATGGGTGTGAAGCTTGGGTTGTGAATGCAGCAGCGAGGAGGCGGTTGGAGGCAGTGGAGATGTCCTGCCTAAGGGCAGTGTGTGGTGTAAATATTATGCAGAAAATTCGGAGTATGGAAATTAGGAGAAGGTGTGGAGTTAATAAAAGTATTAGTCAGAGGGCTGAAGAGGGGTTGTTGAGGTGGTTTGGTCATTTAGAGAGAATGGATCAAAGTAGAATGACATGGAGAGCATTTAAATCTGTAGGAGAAGGAAGGTGGGGTAGGGGTCGTCCTCGAAAAGGTTGGAAGGAAGGGGTAAGGGAGGTTTTGTGGGCAAGGGGCTTGGACTTCCAGCAGGCGTGCATGAGCGTGTTCGATAGGAGTGAATGGAGACGAATGGTATTTGGAACCTGACGATCTGTTGGAGTGTGAGCAGGGTAATATTTAGTGAAGGGATTCAGGGAAACCGGTTATTTTTATATAGCCAGACTTGAGTCCTGGAAATGGGAAGTACAATGCCTGCACTCTAAAGGAGGGGTTTTGGGATATTAGCAGTTTGGAGGGATATGTTGTGTATCTTTATATGTATATGCTTCTAAACTGTTGTGTTCTGAGCACCTCTGCAAAAACAGTGATTATGTGTGAGTGAGGTGAAAGTGTTGAATGATGATGAAAGCATTTTCTTTTTGGGGATTTTCTTTCTTTTTGGGTCACCCTGCCTCGGTGGGAGACGGCCAATTTGTTAAAAAAAAAAAAAAAAAAAAATGATGAGGCATGTTAACCACCACCTCACAGTGCCTTAGAGGGGAGAGAAAGCCCATTAAAGTGCTGTATAGTACAGTATAATAGCACAATACTTCCTTTTCAATTACAATTTATGTTAATTTAAATAAAAATAGAATTTTAGTTCTGTTTTTATTTACAGTGAATGTGCTTTCTCTTTTTTGATTCCTCTACCTTGGTGAGAGGCAGCTGGTGCTAAAAAAAAAAATGGGACCTATTTAGTGGCAGTTGGTGCACTAGTGAGACAGGGCATACAGTGAGGCATAGATAATATGGCAACCAGTGGTGTACTAATGGGACACCACTGGTTGCCTTGCCTGAATTGGCTTGTCATCTGTTAATAAGCAACGGCTTAGATAATATAAAAATAATTTAGTATACCTAGATTAAAATCTGTATGGTCGACAAGCATGCATGAGCTTGTTAGATAGGAGTGAATGGAGACAAATGGTTTTTGGGACCTGATGAGCTATTGGAGTGTGAGCAGGGTAATATTTTGTGAAGGGATTCAGGGAAATTGGTTAGCCGGACTTGAGTCCTGGAAATGGGAAGTACAATGCCTGGACTTTAAAGGAGGGGTTCGGGATATTGGCAGTTTGGAGACATGTAAACTGTCAAATCTGAGTGCCTCTGCCAAGACAGTGAATATGTATGAGTGATGGTGAAAGTGTTGAATGATGAAAGTTTTTTTTCTTTCTTTCTGGGTTTTTCTTTCTTTTTTGGATCACCCTGTCTCGGTGGGAAACAGCTGATGTTAAAAAAAAAAAAAAAAAGAAAATAAAGAAAAGCTCTTGTTAATTGTTAAATTTCATATTATACATTAAACTCCTATGCATTGTGTACAGTATTTTTATGTATGCATTTAACAAAACATTATTTGTACAGTATATTGAAAACATATAGCATGAAGATACTGTGCCCAGACAGTTACCTCAAATTGAAAATATGAAAAATTCTAATTATGTGAGCTACCCAGGCAGTGAGGTGTTGTGATCCATAGGATATGTAATCACCAAAGTAAGTTGTTTCAACAACTCTTAAAAATAGTAACCTCTTGGCTATCAATTTGGTTTTGTGCTTATTCTCTTTCCTTTCCCTTCCCATCCCTTAACCATGGTGATCATTCCAAGAAGATTGAGTGTGGAAGCTCCTGGGGCATATGTCTGTAGCTAGTGATGGTGAAGTGATACCAAGATTAGTATGTCTTTGCAGCATAGTAAGACAGATTGGTTGATTCAAGGAATTATAGTTACCCTTCCATTTCCTTTAATCAAATCCATTACCTCCCATTTCCCAAGTATGGTATGACCCTTGTTAGTTTAGTGCTTTTCTGTGAATATAATATTAATATATATTATTATTATTATTATTATTATTATATTAACAGTAATCATAATAGTAATAATAATGGACCACTGTCAGGTAGGCCCTTAAATTCTTTTGAAGCTGTTAATGAGCAAATCTTCCAAGGCATGTAGATTTATCTCTAGTGGTTATAAACCTTGAAGTGAAGTACAGTACAGGGTATTCAACTTTCAGATTTCAAGATTGACAGACTGTGAGAAAAGTTTAGTATTAATATATATTGTAGATTTATATTTTTCTTTAAATCAGGGGTGAGCACTAAACCCTTAAGGTCGTATAGCACCCAGGAAATGAGAGGCATTCAGATTCAAGCCATAGAAGGGGAAGATAAGTTCAGCTCTTTGGGTCAAAAGCCCCTCATTGGCATCAAGGTACCTTCCCATGAGGAGTATGAATTGTAGAATTGTATATTTCTTTTTTGACACACCAGCTGTGTCCCACCAAGGTAGGATGACTGAAAACAGGAAACACAAGTCACCATCATTCATTTAGTAGCTGTCTTGCCAGAAGTGATTGGATTTTGCAAATGATCCTTTAGAATGCAGAATTTGTACTTGGCACCTCCAGGACTCATAAATTGTGAACATGAATTGTCAGCAGTATTTTGGGGAAATGGGTTAATTTTCAGATTTCTGGAATATAATCCTATTTTTCAGAGTATATTCGTTATTTTTATACCACAAATTATTAGGAGTGTGGTTTTTCTGGAATGTAAATATTTATATTACACCATATAAGAAGTAGGTAGTAGGTTGGTAGACAGCAACCACCCAGGGAGGTACTACCGTCCTGCCAAGTGAGTGTAAAACGAAGCCTGTGATTGTTTTACATGATGGTAGGATTGCTGATGTCTTTTGTCTGTCTCATAAATATGCAAGATTACAGGCATGTCTTGCTACTTCTACTTACACTTAGGTCACACTACACATACATGTACACATTTATTTATACACACTCATCTGAGTTTTCTTTGATTTTATCTTAATAGTTCTTGGTCTTATTAATTTTCCTTTTATATCCATGGGGAAGTGGAATAAGAATCTTTCCTCCGTAAGCCATGCGTGTTGTAAAAGTCAACTAAAATGCCGGGAACAATGGGCTAGTAACCCCTTTTCCTGTAAAGATTACTAAAAAGAATAAGAAGAAGAAAATTGTCAAAGTGGGAAGTCTGAATGTGCGTGGATGTTGTGCAGATGATAAGAAAGAGATGATTGTGGATGTTATGAATGAGAAGAAGCTGGATGTCCTGGCTTTAAGTGAAACAAAGCTGAAGGGGGTGGGAGAGTTTCAGTGGAGAGGAATAAATGGGATTAGGTCAGGGGTTTCAAATAGAGTTAGAGCTAAAGAAGGAGTAGCAATAATGTTGAAGGATAAGCTATGGCAGGAAAAGAGGGACTATAAATGTATTAATTCAAGGATTATGTGGAGTAAAATAAAGATTGGATGTGAAAAGTGGGTTATAATAAGCGTGTATGCACCTGGAGAAGAGAGAAGTGTAGAGGAGAGAGAGAGATTTTGGGAAATGTTGAGTGAATGCGTGGGGAGTTTTGAATCAAGTGTGAGAGTAATGGTGGTTGGGGATTTTAATGCTAAAGTGGGTAAAAATGTTATGGAGGGAGTAGTAGGTAAATTTGGGGTGCCAGGGGTAAATGTAAATGGGGAGCCTTTAATTGAGCTATGTGTAGAAAGAAATTTGGTAATAAGTAATACATATTTTATGAAAGAGGATAAATAAATATACAAGGTATGATGTAGCACGTAATGAAAGTAGTTTATTAGATTATGTATTGGTGGATAAAAGGTTGATGGGTAGGCTCCAGGATGTACATGTTTATAGAGGGGCAACTGATATATCGGATCATTATTTAGTTGTAGCTACAGTTAGAGTAAGAGGTAGATGGGAAAAGAGGAAGGTGGCAACAACAAGTAAGAGGGAAGTGAAAGTGTATAAACTAAGGGAGGAGGAAGTTCGGGTGAGATATAAGCGACTATTGTCAGAAAGGTGGGCTAGTGCAAAGATGAGTAGTGGGGGGGTTGAAGAGGGTTGGAATAGTTTTAAAAATGCAGTATTAGAATGTGGGGCAGAAGTTTGTGGTTATAGGAGGGTGGGGGCAGGAGGAAAGAGGAGTGATTGGTGGAATGATGAAGTAAAGGGTGTGATAAAAGAGAAAAAGGTAGCTTATGAGAGGTTTTTACAAAGCAGAAGTGTTATAAGAAGAGCAGAGTATATGGAGAGTAAAAGAAAGGTAAAGAGAGTGGTGAGAGAGTGCAAAAGGAGAGCAGATGATAGAGTGGGAGAGGCACTGTCAAGAAATTTTAATGAAAATAAGAAAAAATTTTGGAGTGAGTTAAACAAGTTAAGAAAGCCTAGGGAAAATATGGATTTGTCAGTTAAAAACAGAGTAGGGGAGTTAGTAGATGGGGAGATGGAGGTATTGGGTAGATGGCGAGAATATTTTGAGGAACTTTTAAATGTTAAGGAAGAAACAGAGGCAGTAATTTCATGCACTGGTCAGGGAGGTATACCATCTTTTAGGAGTGAAGAAGAGCAGAATGTAAGTGTGGGGGAGGTACGTGAGGCATTACGTAAAATGAAAGGGGGTAAAGCAGCTGGAACTGATGGGATCATGACAGAAATGTTAAAAGCAGGGGGGGATATAGTGTTGGAGTGGTTGGTACTTTTGTTTAATAAATGTATGAAAGAGGGGAAGGTACCTAGGGATTGGCAGAGAGCATGTATAGTCCCTTTATATAAAGGGAAAGGGGACAAAAGAGACTGTAAAAATTATAGAGGAATAAGCTTACTGAGTATACCAGGAAAAGTGTACGGTAGGGTTATAATTGAAAGAATTAGAGGTAAGACAGAATGTAGGATTGCGGATGAGCAAGGAGGTTTTAGAGTGGGTAGGGGATGTGTAGATCAGGTGTTTACATTGAAGCATATATGTGAACAGTATTTAGATAAAGATAGGGAAGTTTTTATTGCATTTATGGATTTAGAAAAGGCATATGATAGAGTGGATAGAGGAGCAATGTGGCAGATGTTGCAAGTATATGGAATAGGTGGTAAGTTATTAAATGCTGTAAAGAGTTTTTATGAGGATAGTGAGGCTCAGGTTAGGGTGTGTAGAAGAGAGGGAGACTACTTCCCGGTAAAAGTAGGTCTTAGACAGGGATGTGTAATGTCACCATGGTTGTTTAATATATTTATAGATGGGGTTGTAAAGGAAGTAAATGCTAGGGTGTTTGGGAGAGGGGTGGGATTAAATTATGGGGAATCAAATTCAAAATGGGAATTGACACAGTTACTTTTTGCTGATGATACTGTGCTTATGGGAGATTCTAAAGAAAAATTGCAAAGGTTAGTGGATGAGTTTGGGAATGTGTGTAAAGGTAGAAAGTTGAAAGTGAACATAGAAAAGAGTAAGGTGATGAGGGTGTCAAATGATTTAGATAAAGAAAAATTGGATATCAAATTGGGGAGGAGGAGTATGGAAGAAGTGAATGTTTTCAGATACTTGGGAGTTGACGTGTCGGCGGATGGATTTATGAAGGATGAGGTTAATCATAGAATTGATGAGGGAAAAAAGGTGAGTGGTGCGTTGAGGTATATGTGGAGTCAAAAAACGTTATCTATGGAGGCAAAGAAGGGAATGTATGAAAGTATAGTAGTACCAACACTCTTATATGGGTGTGAAGCTTGGGTGGTAAATGCAGCAGCGAGGAGACGGTTGGAGGCAGCGGAGATGTCCTGTTTAAGGGCAATGTGTGGTGTAAATATTATGCAGAAAATTCGGAGTGTGGAAATTAGGAGAAGGTGTGGAGTTAATAAAAGTATTAGTCAGAGGGCAGAAGAGGGGTTGTTGAGGTGGTTTGGTCATTTAGAGAGAATGGATCACAGTAGAATGACATGGAAAGCATATAAATCTATAGGGGAAGGAAGGCGGGGTAGGGGTCGTCCTCGAAAGGGTTGGAGAGAGGGGGTAAAGGAGGTTTTGTGGGTAAGGGGCTTGGACTTCCAGCAAGCGTGCGTGAGCGTGTTAGATAGGAGTGAATGGAGACGAATGGTACTTGGGACCTGACGATCTGTTGGAGTGTGAGCAGGGTAATATTTAGTGAAGGGATTCAGGGAAACCGGTTATTTTCATATAGTCGGACTTGAGTCCTGGAAATGGGAAGTACAATGCCTGCACTTTAAAGGAGGGGTTTGGGATATTGGCAGTTTGGAGGGATATGTTGTGTATCTTTATATGTTTATGCTTCTAGACTGTTGTATTCTGAGCACCTCTGCAAAAACAGTGATAATGTGCGAGTGTGGTGAAAGTGTTGAATGATGATGAAAGTATTTTCTTTTTGGGGATTTTCTTTCTTTTTTGGGTCACCCTGCCTCGGTGGGAGACGGCCGACTTGTTGAAAAAAAAAAAAAAAAAAATAAGAAGTTACAGTACTGTACTCTATTCAAGGCATTTCCAGTTTATTTTTCAGCACTTTTTATAATGGAGATTTTCTTTCTTTTTGGGTAACCCTGCCTTGGTGGGAGACTGCCGACTTGGAAAAAAAAAATAACTATTATGTTCAGCAGTCACCAAGCTCTTGATTCTTACAAAAATAATTTTTATAGAATTATGTGAATAAGATTATGCTTGCTGATAAATGTTTACTTGCAGGATTTTTCATGACATAATATTTACTGTATCTGGTCTTGCATTTCAGAGATGAAAACTTTGACCTGAAGCATACAGGGCCTGGAATTTTATCAATGGCCAATGCTGGACCTAACACAAATGGATCACAGTTCTTCATAACAACTATAGCATGTCCTTGGTTAGATGGTGCACATGTTGTATTTGGAAAAGTTGTAGAAGGAATGGATATTGTAAAAAAAGTGGAAGGATTTGGATCTCGTTCAGGAAAGACTTCCAAGATGGTGTCTATTGCAGACTGTAATGAGTTGAAGGAGTAAAAATTAAGTTTTACTAATTAGCTTTGAAATTATTGCACAAAACAAATAATGCAATTTTAAGAATTTTCATTGGTACTTAAAGTGGTTTTATTAATAAAGATATTGAATACTACATTCTATTTGTTTCAATAAAACAGAGTTAAAAAGTGTTTGTTTTCATGTACAAGAGTATCTGTATTTGTGTACTCACCTATTTGTACTCTGACTGTAGGGGTGTATTCACAGATAAATAACAAAAAGGCACGATACAGTGACTGGAACAAGACACAAATAACCTGCACATAGATAATAATAATGGACCAAACGCCTTGGGCGTTTGGCCCATTATTTTTCCCCCCTCTGTGTTTTTGTTCCTAGCTTTTGTGGGCCCCTAGCTCCCTTGTAGTGCTCCTCCTCCTTAGTCTTTGACTCCACTACTACTACTACTACTACCACTCTTGTCCCAGCCCTGTATGCTGGCCTATACTATATACTCGCTCCTGCCCCTTCTGTTATTGTGACTTTGTAAATGGTCCAAGTCAGACCAAAACGTCATCATAAGCTCCCCCTCTCCTATGTGCAGGTTATTTGTGTAGTGTATTCACAGACCCTGGCCCCTCCTCTTTCTCCAGATTCACTCCCTCACTGGCCCCTATCATACCAGGCTATGATGGATATGTGGGGCAGTGGGCCACCAGCAGCAACAGCCTGGTTGACCAGGCAAACAGTAGATGAACCTGGCCCACGTCCGGGCTCTGGGAGTGGAGAAACTCTTTGAACTCATCGAAAGTATAAAGGTGCTCTTAAAACAAATACACAACAGGCCAAGTGCCCTTGTCAACTGTAACTAACACACGCACACTGTGGTGGGGGTAGATATGGAGTAAGGATAAATGTGTGCAACTGTTGGGTATCTTTAATGAGGAAACGTTTTGCCACACAGTGGTTTCATCAGTCATACAAAGGAGAATCCTTTGTTTGGACTGATGAAGCCACTGTGTGGCAAAACGTTTCCTCAATAAAGATACCCAACAGTTGCACATGTGTCTAATTTATCAACTTGTCGGTTCTCTGAACCATTGATCAGCAAGGATAAATGTGCCTGGCAATGGGTATCTCCATAATTGAGAATTTTCAGCTCATGGTTATAAGAAAATTTTCAAAAATGTATATAATCATAACATAGTGCTAAACCCACAAGGGTCATACAGCACAAAAATTATAGTATTGCATAGTTTTCTAAAATTAAATGCCCTGCAGGTAGCTTTGGCAACAGTTACTAGGTTAAGTCTGATATCAAAACAAGGCTTGGAATTAAGTTACCTGTTTTTACAATTAAATAATGTTCTCAATTTATTTTTAATATACATATATACTGTACATATGTACTACCAGTACAATGATAACCCCTCAAAGGAGGTTCCTTGATGATGGTGAGGGGCTCTTGATCTAGGGAATTGGATCTGCTTTGGTTCCCTGAATTGAGCCTGACTACCTTCCGCCCCCACCATATGTGCTGTATAATCCTACGGGTTTAGTGCTCCCCCATGATTAGAATAATAATAATGTACAATGATAATTAGTGTAAATAAGATACATTTTTTATAACTATATTGAAATTTATGTGTTACCTGCACATTACTGTTATAGTCATGCAGTACACTAAACCCATAAGGGTCATACAGAGCCTGGGAAATGGGAGGCATTCAGATTATATTCAAAGAACTGGAGTACAGGTCCATTTCCTTAGATCAAGAACCCCTCACCAGCCGGACTTGAGTCCTGGAAATGGGAAGTACAATGCCTGCACTTTAAAGGAAGGGTTCAGGATATTGGCAGTTTGGAGGGATATGTTGTGTATCTTTATACGTACATGTATATGCTTCTAAACCGTTGTATTCTGAGCACCTCTGCAAAAACAGTGATTATGTGTGAGTGAGGTGAAAGTGTTGAATGATGATAAAAGTATTTTCTTTTTGGGGATTTTCTGTCTTTTTGGGTCACCCTGCCTCGGTGGGAGACAGCCGACTTAAAAAAAAAAAAAATGATCTTGCAGTCCAGTAATATTTTTAAAAATGCTGAGGTGGCTTGAACATTTAAAGAGGATGGAACAAAATAGGATATGAAAGGTGTATGAATTTATGGTGGAGGGAGGGTGAGGTAGCGGTCGCCCCACGAACGGTTCAAACGTGTTAGATAGGAGCGAGTGGAGGAAGTAGTTTTTATGATATTGTTGGAGTATGAGCATGGAAACATTTAAGAAGGGATTCAGCGATCATGGTTAGCTGGTGTTGAGTACTGAAGGTGGGAAGTACAAGAGTGGGAATATTCACAATTTGGGAGGGCATCTAAACTGTAGTACGTATTGGCATGCCTCTGGCAAGACATCACTGTCTTGCCAGAGGCAAGAGTGATGAAGACTTTTTTCTTTTTTTGGGTCACCATAACTTGATGGTGAATGACCAGTGTTAAAAAAAAATACCCATAAATACCCTGAAAAGCTTTTGGTTACTAAATACTGTATATTAAGAGAAGGTGTGGAGTTAATAAAAGTATTAGTCAGAGGTCTGAAGAGGGGTTGTTGAGGTGGTTTGGTCATTTAGAGAGAATGGATCAAAGCAGAATGACATGGAGAGCATTTAAATCTGTAGGGGAAGGAAGGCGGGGTAGGGGTCATCCTCGAAAAGGTTGGAGGGAGGGGGTAAAGGTTTTGTGGGCGAGGGGCTTGGACTTCCAGCAAGCGTGCGTGAGCGTGTTAGACAAGAGTGAATGGAGATGAATGGTATTTGGGACCTGACGAGCTGTTGGAGTGTAAGCAGGGTAATACTGAGTGAAGGGATTCAGGGAAACCGGTTATTTTATAGAGCTGGACTTGAGTTCTGGAAATGAGAAGTACAATGAATGCACTTTAAAGGAAGAGTTTGGGATATTGGCAGTTTGGAGGGATATGTTGTGTATCTTTATATGTACATGTATATGCTTCTAAACTGTTATATTCTGAGCACCTCTGCAAAAACAGTGATTATGTATGAGTGACGTGAGAGTGTTGAATGATGATGAAAATATTTTCTTTTTGGGGATTTTCTTTCTTTTTGGGTCACCCTGCCTCGGTGGGAGATGGCCGACTTGTTAAAAAAAAAAAATAAAATTATGATTTTTTTTAAATACAGTATATAGTATGTTTAGCAAAATATATAGCAGGGCATCAGTAGTCCACCAATCAATTGTTTGAAAAATGTTTACCTGAGAATGTTGTAATTTGTTTCTCTCATATAATTTTATTTTATTATTTTTTTTTTTTTATTATCACACTGGCCGATTCCCACCAAGGCAGGGTGGCCCAAAAAAGAAAAACTTTCACCATCATTCACTCCATCACTGTCTTGCCAGAAGGGTGCTTTACACTACAGTTTTTAAACTGCAACATTAACACCCCTCCTTCAGAGTGCAGGCACTGTACTTCCCATCTCCAGGACTCAAGTCCGGCCTGCCGGTTTCCCTGAACCCCTTCATAAATGTTACTTTGCTCACACTCCAACAGCACGTCAAGTATTAAAAACCATTTGTCTCCATTCACTCCTATCAAACACGCTCACGCATGCCTGCTGGAAGTCCAAGCCCCTCGCACACAAAACCTCCTTTACCCCCTCCCTCCAACCTTTCCTAGGCCGACCCCTACCCCGCCTTCCTTCCACTACAGACTGATACACTCTTGAAGTCATTCTGTTTCACTCCATTCTCTCTACATGTCCGAACCACCTCAACAACCCTTCCTCAGCCCTCTGGACAACAGTTTTGGTAATCCCGCACCTCCTCCTAACTTCCAAACTACGAATTCTCTGCATTATATTCACACCACACATTGCCCTCAGACATGACATCTCCACTGCCTCCAGCCTTCTCCTCGCTGCAACATTCATCACCCATGCTTCACACCCATATAAGAGTGTTGGTAAAACTATACTCTCATACATTCCCCTCTTTGCCTCCAAGGACAAAGTTCTTTGTCTCCACAGACTCCTAAGTGCACCACTCACCCTTTTCCCCTCATCAATTCTATGATTCACCTCATCTTTCATAGACCCATCCGCTGACACGTCCACTCCCAAATATCTGAATACATTCACCTCCTCCATACCCTCTCCCTCCAATCTGATATCCAATCTTTCATCACCTAATCTTTTTGTTATCCTCATAACCTTACTCTTTCCAGTATTCACTTTTAATTTTCTTCTTTTGCATACCCTACCAAATTCATCCACCAATCTCTGCAACTTCTCTTCAGAATCTCTAAAGAGCACAGTGTCATCAGCAAAGAGCAACTGTGACAACTCCCACTTTATGTGTGATTCTTTATCTTTTAACTCCACGCCTCTTGCCAAGACCCTCGCATTTACTTCTCTTACAACCCCATCTATAAATATATTAAACAACCACGGTGACATCACACATCCTTGTCTAAGGCCTGCTTTTACTGGGAAATAATTTCCCTCTTTCCTACATACTCTAACTTGAGCCTCACTATCCTTGTAAAAACTCTTCACTGCTTTCAGTAACCTACCTCCTACACCATACACGTGCAACATCTGCCACATTGCCCCCCTATCCACCCTGTCATACGCCTTTTCCAAATCCATAAATGCCACAAAGACCTCTTTAGCCTTATCTAAATACTGTTCACTTATGTGTTTCACTGTAAACACCTGGTCCACACACCCCCTACCTTTCCTAAAGCCTCCTTGTTCATCTGCTATCCTATTCTCCGTCTTACTCTTAATTCTTTCAATAATAACTCTACCATACACTTTACCAGGTACACTCAACAAACTTATCCACCTATAATTTTTGCACTCTATTTTGTCCCCTTTGCCTTTATACAAAGGAACTATGCATGCTCTCTGCCAATCCCTAGGTACCTTACCCTCTTCCATACATTTATTAAATAATTGCACCAACCACTCCAAAACTATGTCCCCACCTGCTTTTAACATTTCTATCTTTATCCCATCAATCCCGGCTGCCTTACCCCCTTTCATTTTACCTACTGCCTCACGAACTTCCCCCACACTCACAACTGGCTCTTCCTCACTCCTACAAGATGTTATTCCTCCTTGCCCTATACACAAAATCACAGCTTCCCTATCTTCATCAACATTTAACAATTCCTCAAAATATTCCCTCCATCTTCCCAATACCTCTAACTCTCCATTTAATAACTCTCCTCTCCTATTTTTAACTGACAAATTGTCAAAGTGGGAAGTCTGAATGTGCATGGATGTTGTGCAAATGATAAGAAAGAGATGATTGTGGATGTTATGAATGAGAAGAAACTGGATGTCCTGGCTTTAAGTGAAACAAAGCTGAAGGGGGTGGGAGAGTTTAAATGGAGAGGAATAAATGGGATTAGGTCAGGGGTTTCAAATAGAGTTAGAGCTAAAGAAGGAGTAGCAATAATGTTGAAGGATAAGCTATGGCAGGAAAAGAGGGACTACAAATGTATAAATTCAAGGATTATGTGGAGTAAAATAAAGATTGGATGTGAAAAGTGGGTTATAGTAAGCGTGTATGCACCTGGAGAAGAGAGAAGTGTAGAGGAGAGAGAGAGATTCTGGGAAATGTTGAGTGAATGCATGGGGAGTTTTGAATCAAGTGTGAGAGTAATGGTGGTTGGGGATTTCAATGCTAAAGTGGGTAAAAATGTTATGGAGGGAGTAGTAGGTAAATTTGGGGTGCCAGGGGTAAATGTAAATGGGGAGCCTTTAATTGAGCTATGTGTAGAAAGAAATTTGGTAATAAGTAATACATATTTTATGAAAAAGAGGATAAATAAATATACAAGGTATGATGTTGCACGTAATGAAAGTAGTTTGTTAGATTATGTATTGGTGGATAAAAGGTTGATGGGTAGGCTCCAGGATGTACATGTTTATAGAGGGGCAACTGATATATCGGATCATTATTTAGTTGTAGCTACAGTTAGAGTAAGAGGTAGATGGGAAAAGAGGAAGGTGGCAACAACAAGTAAGAGGGAGGTGAAAGTGTATAAACTAAGGGAGGAGGAAGTTCGGGCGAGATATAAGCGACTATTGGCAGAAAGGTGGGCTAGTGCAAAGATGAGTAGTGGGTGGGGGGGGGGGTTGAAGAGGGTTGGAATAGTTTTAAAAATGCAGTATTAGAATGTGGGGCAGAAGTTTGTGGTTATAGGAAGGTGGGGGCAGGAGGAAAGAGGAGTGATTGGTGGAATGATGAAGTAAAGGGTGTGATAAAAGAGAAAAAGGTAGCTTACGAGAGGTTTTTACAAAGCAGAAGTGTTATAAGAAGAGCAGAGTATATGGAGAGTAAAAGAAAGGTGAAGAGAGTGGTGAGAGAGTGCAAAAGGAGAGCAGATGAAAGAGTGGGAGAGGCACTGTCAAGAAATTTTAATGAAAATAAGAAAAAATTTTGGAGTGAGTTAAACAAGTTAAGAAAGCCTAGGGAAAGTATGGATTTGTCAGTTAAAAACAGAGTAGGGGAGTTAGTAGATGGGGAGAGGGAGGTATTAGGTAGATGGCGAGAATATTTTGAGGAACTTTTAAATGTTAAGGAAGAAAGGGAGGCGGTAATTTCATGCACTGGCCAGGGAGGTATACCATCTTTTAGGAGTGAAGAAGAGCAGAATGTAAGTGTGGTGGAGGTACGTGAGGCATTACATAGAATGAAAGGGGGTAAAGCAGCTGGAACTGATGGGATCATGACAGAAATGTTAAAAGCAGGGGGGGATATAGTGTTGGAGTGGTTGGTACTTTTGTTTAATAAATGTATGAAAGAGGGGAAGGTACCTAGGGATTGGTGGAGAGCATGTATAGTCCCTTTATATAGAGGGAAAGGGGACAAAAGAGATTGTAAAAATTATAGAGGAATAAGTTTACTGAGTATACCAGGAAAAGTATACGGTAGGGTTATAATTGAAAGAATTAGAGGTAAGACAGAATGTAGAATTGTGGACGAGCAAGGAGGCTTCAGAGTGGGTAGGGGATGTGTAGATCAAGTGTTTACATTGAAGCATATATGTGAACAGTATTTAGATAAAGGTAGGGAAGTTTTTATTGCATTTATGGATTTAGAAAAGGCATATGATAGAGTGGATAGAGGAGCAATGTGGCAGATGTTGCAAGTATATGGAATAGGTGGTAAGTTACTAAATGCTGTAAAGAGCTTTTATGAGGATAGTGAGGCTCAGGTTAGGGTGTGTAGAAGAGAGGGAGAATACTTCCCGGTAAAAGTAGGTCTTAGACAGGGATGTGTAATGTCACCATGGTTGTTTAATATATTTATAGATGGGGTTGTAAAAGAAGTAAATGCTAGGGTGTTCGGGAGAGGGGTGGGATTAAATTATGGGGAATCAAATTCAAAATGGGAATTGACACAGTTACTTTTTGCTGATGATACTGTGCTTATGGGAGATTCTAAAGAAAAATTGCAAAGGTTAGTGGATGAGTTTGAGAATGTGTGTAAAGGTAGAAAGTTGAAAGTGAACATAGAAAAGAGTAAGGTGATGAGGGTATCAAATGATTTAGATAAAGAAAAATTGGATATCAAATTGGGGAGGAGGAGTATGGAAGAAGTGAATGTTTTCAGATACTTGGGAGTTGACGTGTCGGCAGATGGATTTATGAAGGATGAGGTTAATCATAGAATTGATGAGGGAAAAAAGGTGAGTGGTGCGTTGAGGTATATGTGGAGTCAAAAAACGTTATCTATGGAGACAAAGAAGGGAATGTATGAAAGTATAGTAGTACCAACACTCTTATATGGATGTGAAGCTTGGGTGGTAAATGCAGCAGTGAGGAGACGGTTGGAGGCAGTGGAGATGTCCTGTCTAAGGGCAATGTGTGGTGTAAATATTATGCAGAAAATTCGGAGTGTGGAAATTAGGAGAAGGTGTGGAGTTAATAAAAGCATTAGTCAGAGGGCAGAAGAGGGGTTGTTGAGGTGGTTTGGTCATTTAGAGAGAATGGATCAAAGTAGAATGACATGGAAAGCATATAAATCTATAGGGGAAGGAAAGAGGGGTAGGGGTCGTCTTCGAAAGGGTTGGAAAGAGGGGATAAAGGAGGTTTTGTGGGCGAGGGGCTTTGACTTCCAGCAAGCGTGCATGAGCGTGTTAGATAGGAGTGAATGGAGACGAATGATACTTGGGACCTGACGATCTGTTGGAGTGTGAGCAGGGTAATATTTAGTGAAGGGATTCAGGGAAACCGGTTATTTTCATATAGTCGGACTTGAGTCCTGGAAATGGGAAATACAGTGGACCCCCGCATAGCGACCTTAATCCGTGCAAAAGGGCTGGCTGTTATGCGAAATGTTCGGTATGCGAATGAATTTTCCCCATAAGAAATAATGGAAATCAAATTAATCCGTGCAAGACACCCAAAAGTATGAAAAAAAAAATTTTTACCACATGAAATGTTAATTTTAATACACACAAACTGAAAAAGGCATGCACAATTACATGACACTTACTTTTATTGAAGATCTGGTGATGATTGATGGGATGGGAGGAGGGGAGAGAGAGTGTTAGTGTTTAGAAGGGGAATCCCCTTCCATTAAGACTTGAGGTGTCGAGTCCTTTTCTGGGGTTACTTCCCTTCTTCTTTTAATGCCACTAGGACCAGCTTCAGAGTCACTGGACTTCTTTCGCACAACATATCTGTCCATAGTGGCCTGTACCTCTCGTTCCTTTATGACTTCCCTAAAGTGTTTCACAACATTGTCAGTGTACAGGTTGCCAACACGGCTTGCAATAGCTGTGTGAGGGTGATTTTCATCAAAAAAGGTTTGCACTTCAAGCCATTTTGCACACATTTCCTTAATCTTTGTAGTAGGCAATTCCTTCAATTTCTCTCTCCCCTCCTTTGAACCAGTTTCCTCAGGTCTGGCCTCTTGCTCTTGAAGTTGATCTATCAGCTCATCAGTGGTTAGTTCTTCATTGTCGTCCTCCACCAACTCTTCCACATCCTCCCCACTAACCTCCAACCCCAAGGACTTCCCCAATGCCACAATTGATTCCTCAACTGGCATACTCCTCTCAGGGTTAGCCTCAAACCCTTCAAAATCCCTTTTGTCTACACATTCTGGCCACAGTTTCTTCCAAGCAGAGTTCAAGGTCTTCTTAGTCACTCCCTCCCAAGCCTTACCTATAAGGTTTATACAATTGAGGATATTAAAGTGATCTCTCCAAAACTCTCTTAGAATCAGTTGAGTTTCTGAGGTCACTACAAAGCACCTTTCAAACAGAGCTTTTGTGTACAGTTTTTTGAAGTTTGCAATAACCTGCTGGTCCATGGGCTGCAGGAGAGGAGTGGTATTAGGAGGCAAAAACTTCACCTTAATGAAGCTCATGTCCCCATAAAGTCGCTCTGCCACGTCTGTAGGATGACCAGGGGCATTGTCTAACACCAGGAGGCACTTAAGTTCTAATTTCTTTTCAGTTAGGTAATCTTTCACATTGGGGGCAAATGCATGGTGTAACCAGTTATAGAAAAAGTCCCTAGTGACCCATGCCTTACTGCTTGCCCTCCACAGCACACACAAATTCTCCTTGAGGACATTCTTTTGCCTGAACGCTCTGGGAGTTTCAGAGTGATACACTAATAAAGGCTTAACTTTGCAATCACCACTAGCATTGGAACACATCAACAAAGTAAGCCTGTCTTTCATAGGCTTATGTCCTGGGAGTGCCTTTTCCTCCTGAGTAATGTAGGTCCTGCTTGGCATTTTCTTCCAAAACAGGCCTGTTTCATCACAATTAAACACTTGTTCAGGTTTCAGTCCTTCAGTTTCTATGCACTCCTTGAATTCCTGCACATATTTTTCAGCTGCTTTGTGGTCCGAACTGGCAGCCTCACCATGCCTTATCACACTATGTATGCCACTACGCTTCTTAAATCTCTCAAACCAACCTTTGCTGGCCTTAAATTCACTCACATCATCACTAGTTGCAGGCCTTTTTTTAATTAAATCCTCATGCAACTTCCTAGCCTTTTCGCTTATGATCGCTTGAGAAACGCTATCTCCTGCTAGCTGTTTTTCATTTATCCACACCAATAAGAGTCTCTCAACATCTTCCATCACTTGCGATCTCTGTTTCGAAAACACAGTTAAAACTTTGGCAAGAACAGCTTCCTTGATTGCCTTTCTGTTGCCCACAATAGTAGAGATGGTTGATTTGGTTTTCTTGTACAACCTGACCAGGTCGGTGATACTCACTCCACTTTCATACTTATCAATGATCTCTTTCTTCATCTCTATTGGAATTCTAACCCTTATTGCTGTAGGGTTGGAACTAGAAGCTTTCTTGGGGCCCATGGTCACTTATTTTCCAGATAAAGTACCGAAAACACTGTAATAATATGAAATATTCCGATTGTATGCTTGAATGTTACCGCGGAGGCTGGCTGGTAAACAATGCCACCGGCGGAACATATGAGGCTGGCTCAGGCCGCACATTGGACGCGTCTCGGACGAAGGGCGCTGAGCGGGTTTTTGGGCGGTATGTGAGGCAAAATTTTAGCGATCAAAGCGTCCGGTATGCGGATTGTCCGTTATGCAAGGCGTCCGGTATGCGGGGGTCCACTGTACAATGCCTGCACTTTAAAGGAGGGGTTTGGGATATTGGCAGTTTGGAGGGATATGTTGTGTATCTTTATACGTATATGCTTCTGAGCTGTTGTGTTCTGAGCGCCTCTGCAAAAGCAGTGATGGTGTGTGAGTGTGGTGAAAGTGTTGAGTGATGATGGGAGTATTTTCTTTTTGGGGATTTTCTTTCTTTTTTTTGGGTCACCCTGCCTCGGTGGGAGACGACCGACTTGTTGAAAAAAAAAAAAAAAAAAAAATCCATTTGTTCTCTAGGCTTCCTTAACTTGTTAATCTTACTCCAAAATTTTTTCTTATTTTCAACAAAATTTGTTGATAACATCTCACCCACTCTCTCATTTGCTCTCTTTTTACATTGCTTCACCACTCTCTTAACCTCTCTCTTTTTCTCCATATACTCTTCCCTCCTTGCATCACTTCTACTTTGTAAAAACTTCTCATATGCTAACTTTTTCTCCCTTACTACTCTCTTTACATCATCATTCCACCAATCGCTCTTCTTCCCTCCTGCACCCACCTTCCTGTAACCACAAACTTCTGCTGAACACTCCAACACTACATTTTTAAACCTACCCCATCCCTCTTCGACCACATTGCCTATGCTCTCATTAGCCCATCTATCCTCCAATAGCTGTTTATATCTTACCCTAACTGCCTCCTCTTTTAGTTTATAAACCTTCACCTCTCTCTTCCCTGATGCTTCTATTCTCCTTGTATCCCATCTACCTTTTACTCTCAGTGTAGCTTCAACTAAAAAGTGATCTGATATATCTGTGGCCTCTCTATAAACATGTACATCCTGAAGTCTACTCAACAGTCTTTTATCTACCAATACATAATCCAACAAACTACTGTCATTTCGCCCTACATCATATCTCGTATACTTATTTATCCTCTTTTTCCTAAAATATGTATTACCTATAACTAAACCCCTTTCTATACAAAGTTCAATCAAAGGGCTCCCATTATCATTTACACCTGGCACCCCAAACTTACCTACCACACCCTCTCTAAAAGTTTCTCCTACTTTAGCATTCAGGTCCCCTACCACAATTACTCTCTCACTTGGTTCAAAGGCTCCTATACATTCACTTAACATCTCCCAAAATCTCTCTCTCTCCTCTACATTCCTCTCTTCTCCAGGTGCATACACGCTTATTATGACCCACTTTTCACATCCAACCTTTACTTTAATCCACATAATTCTTGAATTTACACATTCATATTCTCTTTTCTCCTTCCATAACTGATCCTTCAACATTATTGCTACCCCTTCCTTTGCTCTAACTCTCTCAGATACTCCAGATTTAATCCCATTTATTTCCCCCCACCGAAACTCCCCTACCCCCTTCAGCTTTGTTTCGCTTAGGGCCAGGACATCCAACTTCTTTTCATTCATAACATCAGCAATCATCTGTTTCTTGTCATCCGCACTACATCCACGCACATTCAAGCATCCCAGTTTTATAAAGTTTTTCTTCTTCTCTTTTTTAGTAAATGTCTACAGGAGAAGGGGTTACTAGTCCATTGGTCCCGGCATTTTAGTCGCCTCATACGACACGCATGGCTTACGGAGGAAAGATTCTTTTCCACTTCCCCATGGACAATAGAAGAAATCAAGAAGAACAAAAGCTATTTAGAAAAAGGAGAAAAACCTAGATGTATGTATATATATATATGCATGTGCGTGTCTGTGAAGTGTGACCAAAGTGTAAGTAGGAGTAGCAAGATATCCCTGTTATCTAGCGTGTTTATGAAACAGAAAAAGAAACCAGCAATCCTACCATCATGCAAACAGTTACAGGTTTCTGTTTCACAGTCATCTGGCAGGACGGTAGTACTTCCCTGGGTGGTTGCTGTCTACCAACCAACTACTTTAACCCTGGCTTTCTTATTCTGACGGAAGAGAACCGTTGTAAACACTTCAACTCGAGGGCTACAGACGGTAACCTCTGACATTTTCCACTCTGCAAATTTAACAAGTCAGAGCATATACTTGACCATGATCATGTTATACATATATTAAATATTAGTGATCAGAAGGGCAGCTATATGTCAGTCCTCAGCATACTCTCTCCTTAAAACTAGTAAATGACAAGGCTAATGGTAGCTATACATATTGTTTTCTTTGTAATATATATAACAATATTAATATGGTAGCTTTGGATTACTGCAAAGTAATACCCCTCAAGGGAGGTTCCTTGATTCTGGTGAGGGGCTCTTGATCAAGGGAATTGGATCTGTTCTCCAGTTCCCTGAATTGAGCCTGAATGCCTTCCATACATCCACCCCCCCCTCACAAGGCACTGTATAATCCCTACAGGTTTAGTGCTTCCCCATAATTATAATAATAATGCAAAATAATAGATCTCATTTATACAGACAAGAAAGATGTAAGTTGATGGGAAGAAACAGCTGAGAAATACTAAGAGTGATAATGAGTAATATGTAGTATTCAAATGTGACAAGACTAATATGGCATATACAGTGGTACCTCGAGTTTCAGCCATAATTTGTTCCAGAAGGCTGTTCAAGTGCCGTTACCGAACAAATTTGTTCCCAAAAGGAATAATGTAAATTAGACTAGTCCGTTTCAGACTCCCAAAAATACACTTACAAAAGCACTTACAAAAATACACTTACATAATTGTTCGAGTTGGGAGCTGTTCGAAACTAGAGGCACCACTGCACTTTAATGACTGCATGGCCTAATCATCAAATTGTTTTTTAAATTATACATTAAAACTATTATTTAATTTTTTGCTAATTTAAGTGAAACACCTAAATGCATTACATGTAATTTATTTTCAAAATAATCATTAGTATAATTAACTATAATATCAATTAGTCTTATTTTACCAGTTAAATTTTTGGAATTTCAATATTCTTTAAAAAATTTCAATATTCTTTCAAAATTCAAAGCCAACTTGAGTCTACATACATTTTTCTTAAAAATCAAAACCTCTCTGTGAACATATGATAGTTTTTACTTTTTCATAGATACCAAGGAAAACTGCTCCACCAATAGAGATCCAAAGGATGCGTGGCATAACTCCAGCAAAAAGCCTGAAAGTAGATTTTTTTTTTATAATAGCTATCCACTGACTTGCTAATCTTTCTTAAAAGTACCATTATTTATATGAAACTAATAAATCTTATATAGACTTTTCAGGCACCCTTAAGTGTTATGTTTTCTAAAAAGTACTTGATACATTTTTTTAATAAATTATATAATTAACACTTGCTTACAATATAGAAAAAAGCACATACATGTACAAGGAGGAGGTTCCCACTGTGGGAATGTACACAAGAAAAAATAATACAAATTAGATAAAAAGAAAAAGTATAATTAGAAAATCAAAGAAAGGTCAGAACAACCCCATAAAATGTACACAACCTAGTGGTTATTACTGCAGTAAAACCTTGACTTAATAGATAACAAAAAAAAGGCACAATACCGTGACTGGAACGATACACAAATAACCCACACATAAAAGAGAGAAGCTTACGACGACGTTTGGGTCCGACTTGTCAATGCTCCAAGTCGGACCGAAACGTCGTCGTAAGCTTCTCTCTTTTATGTGCGGGTTATTTGTGTATTGACTTAATAGACCTTGAATTAACAGATTTCTTATTTAACAGGCAAAATATGTGCCCAGATAACATTTGACAGCAATGGACAAAGTCTGTTAGAACTGTCATTGTCTATTATTCTTATGGTCTCCTGGGTAAATTCATTGCAGAAAGTTCATTAAATCAGAATTATCCATTACTGTTACCATTCACTGAGTAAATTTACTTTTGGATTTAACAGAATAAGTCCGTTAGATTCAGAACAATCCGTTACTGTTATAATCATGGGGAAATATTCTCGTAATTCAGATTTAACAGACGGTCCGTTAAATCAAGGGTTCACTGTATATTAAAAAGAAGTGCCAAACTCTCGTGGGTACATAATATAGTACAGTATATTTAGCCAAGGAATGCCAGGTACAAGGACACCATGTTTAACCCCTTCAGGGTCCAAGGCCAAAATCTGAAGTGGTGCTCCAGTGTCCATGAAATTTTGAAAAAAAAAAAAAAAAAAAAAAAAAAAAAAATTCTTACAGAATTAAAGAGTATATTTTTGTGAAGGTAATTAGACAAAAAAAAATTTTCTGATCAGTACTTACCGAGATACAGTGCCGAGAAGTTTACCCCAAATGACGTGATGGTGGCAACAGCGACGATTTCCACATACGTGCATTACTTTGTTTACCATTTTTTGTAGTTTTTTCTTTTCTTTTCTAATTTTTTTCTTTTCCTACTAACATTTGGGGCCTGAGAGACCAATACTGTATATAATGTATATATATAAACTCACTGTATTGAACACAATAACAGCACTAAAGTTATTATCATATTATTGTTTACCACTGTTGTTTATTACAATAAACATGCACAAATCTTGTATAATACTAATGTTCTATCATATATTTACATATTTACAATCACTGGACATGGTTTTAGAACTGCTGGAGGTTGTGGAGCTCCTTGAAACAAGGCACCATGCACAGAGGTACCTTACATTCCTCACACATAAACTGAGTGTCTTTGCGTCTTTGTTGCCATCGTTTTGTTTGTGCACAGACAATGCATCTCTTCTGAGCAAATTTCTTCTGAGTTGAAGGAAGCTGTATTATGAAATGATCACCTTCCCTCCTCAAACGCTTGGGTATATCCTGAGGAGTTCAAGGACCTTGTTGTATAGCAGGTGTTGTTACCTGGTACTTCATTATGAGTTGTCTGACAACAGACAAACAAAATTCACCATACGATGGTCTGTTGCCAGTCTTCATTTGGTACATATTATATGCATTGAGCATTGAAATGTCCATGAGATGGAAGAAAAGTTTCATGTACCACTTGTAACTTTTACGAACACAATAACAAAGGCAATCTGCATGTCACATTTGTCAACCAAGAGTATGTTTTGTGTATAATCAATCACTGTCACTGGTTTTCGAATACGTTCATTAGTCACTCGATCAACTTTGCCACTGTCTTGCATTTCATTACGGTGAATGGTTGTCAACAATGTGACATCTCATTTGTCATGCCACTGTAATGCCATGATGTCATTGGCAGTAAACACCTGCATGTCATCACCACGAACACCTGCGTTGAGCCTGGGCATATGTTTACGATTAGAACGCACTGTGCCACACACATCTGCCTTGTTCACTCGCAAGAAATCACTGAGTAATGGGCTTGTGTACCAGTTATCGGTATATAATGTATGCCCCTTACCAAGATAAGGTGCCATCATGCTTCTCACTACGTCACCTGAGATACCCAATAACATCTTGGTATCTTTCAATGTTTTACTTCCCGTGTATACAACAATATCCAATACCAGGCCACTGTCACAGTCACAGAGTACAAACAGTTTTATACCAAAGCGTTTCCTCTTGCTCGGTATATACTGCTTGAATGACAGCCTACCTTTGAACAAAATCAAAGACTCGTCAATTACAAAATTCTTGAATGGATAAAAGTACATGCTGAACTTTTGTTTGACATACATAAAAACATTTCTAATCTTGTATAACCTGTCACTTCTGACAGGCCTGGTTTTGTCAGAGAAGTGCAACATATGTAACAGTAAGATAAACCTGTTCACTGGGATGATTTCACTGAAGACCGGGGTAGAAATTAGCCGATCTGTGGACCAGTATGCTTTTATATTATTCTTATAGACATGAGGCATAAGCATTATTGTTGCAAAAAGCAAATACATTTCTGCAACAGTCGTCTCTTTCCACTGGTGTAGTCTTGACTGTGGTGATATGATCGTATTTGCCATGGCGTACTCAAAATACTTATTACTTTCCCTGACAATAGTTTCCATCAATGGCTGGTCAAAGAATAGTTCAAAGAATTCCAGTTCATTTGCAGTGTTTCCAAGAGGGCAAGTTGGTAGAATTGCACTTTCAGAGTCATCGAAGTGGTGGGGCTTGGGAACAAAATTGGGATTTTGCTGCCAATCCCAGATGCAGTTTGCTGGTGGATACTGGACATCATAGGCTGGTTGTGCGGGTAGTTGTGGTTGTGGTGGGCTCGTGGCTGACACTCCGCTTTGTCCTTGAACTGCGGAGTCAGCAGCGTGGGTCCCAGCCTGGGCTGGTGAGTCACGCATGGCCGTGGCACTACCATCACTACTACCACCATCTACTGATGCCTGTGGTCTATCCATGCCAAGTGTAGCCACATCATCCTCACTATCACTATCTATACCTGGTGTAGGGCCACGGGATGTACTCCGTCCCCTGGGCACGGCATAGGTACACTACCCGAGCGCATGCGGCAGCGTACATACCGACGCTTCACCGGTGAATATGATTCCTCACTATCACTACTCGAATGATCGTCAAGAGCAATAAAATCACAATCCACGTCACTATCATCATCATTACTGAAGTCAGAGGCCTGGCCATGCGAAAATAATAGTTTTCTCTTGCGTTGAGGTACAACCGACCGTGACTGACGAGTGCCCACACCAGAGGTAGAAGGTGGAGGGGGGGTCAGGGTTTTCTGCACTATTATCGATATCCTGGTCATTCCTTTCGGTCACTAACTGATCAAAGCCAAAGAATTCGTCTTCATTTCCACTTCCATCACTGTCAGAACTATCAGATAGGAACAGGAGAGTCCCAATTTTCCTTGGAGTGAGAGCTGCCTTGCGACGAGGCATGGTGAACAAGGGTAACTGAGCTGGCGTTCTCACAATGCTATGCGGGCGCCTAGATTTTTTGTTTATGGCGCACACCCACCATGCAGACCCGTTCTCTCACATGTAGGCCTATGAGCGTTTTCACCCTAAATTTGACGGCGCTAGAATTTTGGCGTAGATCTACGGTTTGGATACTCAACGTGAAGCCATCGATCTACGGGACGGACCCTGAAAGGGTTAAATTAAATTCTTTCTTCTTTCAACAAACCAGCTGTATCCCACCAAAGCAAGGTGGCCCAAAAGGAAAAACAAAAGTTTCTCTTTTTAATTTTAGTAATGTATACAGGAGAAGGGGTTATTAGTGCCTTGCTCCCGGCATGTTAGTTGCCTCTTACGACACACATGGCTTACGGAGGAAGAATTGTGTTCCACTTCCCCATGGAGATACAGTGAACCCCCGGTTTACGATATTATTTCATTCCAGATGTTCATGTGCCAGTACTGACCGAATTTGTTCCCATAAGGAATATTGTGAATTAGATTAGTCCATTTCAGACCCCCAAACATACACATACAAACGCACTTACATAAATACACTTACATAATTGGTCACATTGGGAGCTGATCGTAAAGCGGGGCTCCACTGTAAAAGGAAATAAACAAGAACAAGAACTAGCAAGAAAATAGAAGAAAACCCAGAGGGGTGGGTATATATATGCTTGTACATGTATGTGTAGTGTGATTTAAGTATAAGCAGAAGTAGCAAGACATACCTGAAACCTTGCATGCTTATGAGACAGATAAAAAGACACCAGTAATCCTACCATCATGTAAAACAATTACAGGATTCCGTTTTACACTCACTTGGCAGGACGGTAGTACCTCCCTGGGCGGTTGCTGTCTACCAACCTACTACCTCATTTTAAATTAAAATGTTCTACTATATTACTAGCAAGTAAATATTGATTTGAGCTGTCAAATGGGTGAAACATATAAAATAAAGCTTTTCCTTGCTTACGGTGTCCTCAAATTATCAATATTACTGCCACAAGAGCCTTCAAGGGGGAGGGGAGGGGTGATGCTGGAAGATTCTTGACTCGAGTAACTGAATCTATCCTATACTTGACCCTTGTGGGTTTAGCACTTAGTTTTGATTGTAATATCCGAAATTCCAAATTCGAAAACCTCCAAAATCCAAAAGTTTTTAGTGTTGACCTGACATACCACAAATAGATCATTCAGTTGTGGTTATCAGCAATTACTCACTGATTACAGCATGTTTTGTGCTCTGTGGTGTGAAGATACTGTTGAAAATGTCAAAAAGACCTATAGGTAATAGTGAAAAGAAAAAGAGGAAGCATTTATGTTTATCTATATCACAGAAAGTCAAGTTATTGGAAAAACTTGACCGGTGTAAATGCAAAGCGTCTGACTGAGGAGTTTGGTGCTGGAACAACTATCTACCACCTAACAAAAGAGAAGGCCAAATTACTGAAGTTCTATGCTAAAAGTAATGAACAGAAGTTAATGAAAAATAGAAAAACATTGCATAGAGGGACAAATGTAGATCTCGATCATGTACTGATGAAATGGAGGCATTAGAGTGAGCATATGCTGCTTAATTGTTGTGTCTAGGCCTGCATTTAACTTCTTTTTGTAAGCGGTGATCATGTTTTTTTGGTACAGTACCTGTACAGTACAGTGTTCAGACTTGGGTCATCCCCATGCTGTCCTATTTTATAGATGCAAATATACAAATATTCCAAAATCTGAAATCTGAAAGACTTTCAGTCCCAAGCACTTCAGATAAAGGATTCTCAACTGTAATAACTTCCTCCTCTTGAATCAAACCTGACTGCTATAGTTTAATTGTTTACAGCTAGATGAAATAAGAGCTTGCATTAATTACAGGTAAATAAACATTTATATGCTCCACTCTCATAACTGTGTGCAGAAGGATCTTGCAATTACTTATACTATTTGCCACCCATACACATTTGGTGCTTTCTCATGAATACAACAATAATACAGTACATTATTTACCACTGTATGTGCTTCTTCTTATGCAAGAACTCTTAAAATTCAGCTAAACAGACAATGGCAAATTCTTTAATCTAAATTAAAACCTATAAATAATTTTAAAAAGGTAGTAGGTTGGTAGACAGCAACCACCTGGGGGGGTACTACCGTCCTGCCAAGTGAGTGTGAAACGAAAGCCTGTAATTGTTTTACATGATGGTAGGATTGCTGGTGTCCTTTTTTTCTGTCTCGTAAACATGCAAGATTTCAGGTATGTCTTGGTACTTCTACTTGCACTTAGGTCACACTACACATACATGTACAAGCATATATATACACACACCCCTCTCGGTTTTCTTCTATTTTCTTTCTAGTTCTTGTTCTTGTTTATTTCCTCTTACCTCCATGGGGAAGTGGAACAGAATTCTTCCTCTGTAAGCCATGCATGTTGTAAGAGGCGACTAAAATGCCGGGATCAAGGGGTTAGTAACCCCTTCTCCTGTATATATTACTAAATGTAAAAGGAGGAACTTTCGTTTTTCCTTTTGGGCCACCCTGCCTCGGTGGGATACGGCCAGTGTGTTGAAAGAAGAAAGAAATAATTTTAACTATTAATTTGAGGCCCTTCAATAAAAAGTTTGATAATCAAAGTACAAGAATTAGGAAGCCCACAAATCTGGGGGCTCAAATGTACTGTAATGAACGGAGAAAGAGCTAAAATTCAAGTGAGATCCCAGAAGTTCCAACAATTCAGGTATGGTCCCACTTCACAGATGAAGCAGCAGATTGCTGGCAAAATACTTGTGACATGTCACCCTGCCTTGGTGGAAGATAGCAGTAGCACTAATGCCACACAAGAAAATATAACTAAGTAGATTATACATAATCCTTGCCAGGACAGATTTAGACCTCACAGCACTTTACAGTAGTATAAGAATTATTATCAACATGAACTATGTATTTATTGATCCATGAAAAGTCTTTGATGCAGCTAACCAGAATTATCTTCTCCCAAAATTAAAGCACATTACTATGGGCTTGGATTGTGCATGGTACTTTATCCAAACTTACCTTAGTAAAAGACACTATTACATAAGTATGTCATATTTACTTTACTAATGAATGCTGGCATCCTCATTGCAGCATTCTAGGCCATCTCCTATTCCTCCTTGTATATCAGTAACTTTTTAAATACTATGCAAGAATTTAAACCAATGATTAAAACGGCTGCACTTGAATGACAATACAAAGAACTTTAAAAACTCTACACTTGGATGATAACAATTTCACTCAATTTACAAATACTACAGTATTTGGAAACAACTCAACCAACAATCAAATGAAATTCAGAATACATTATATAGAAATAGAATACAGAATAAATTATATAAAAATTTAATAAATGAATTTAAATTTCTAAGCCTTCACATAAGATAAAGTACCAAAAAATGTATGGATGGAGGGAAGGGATAAAAGAGGTTTTGTGTGCAAGAGGCCTGGACATGCAGTAGACATGTGTGAGCGTGTTAAATAGTGAATAGAGACAAATGGTTTTTGGGACCAAACGAGCTGTTCGAGTGTGAGCAGGGTAATATTTTGTGAAGGGATTCAGGGAAACCAGTTAGCCAAACTTGAGTTCTGGAGGTGGGAAGTACAATGCCAGCACTTTAAAGGAGAGGTTTGGAATAATGGCTGTTTGGAGTGACATCTAAACTCTCAGATCTTGGCACCTCTGCAAAAACAGTGATACTGTGTGAATGACAGTGAGAGTGTTTCTTTTTATGGGTCACCCTGCCTCGATGGGAGATGGCCGTCGTGTTGAAAAAAAAAAAAAATCTATATGGTACAAGTATCTGCACAGGAAGAAGAAATGTTTAAACTAATCACAACAAAAAATAACCATCAGAGTCATACCAAATTCTAACTAGCACTTTTATGCAAATATTCTAGCTAAATATTAGAATTTGTTTGTGAATTATAGCTATTATTATAGTTATTGCTACATTATATACTTGTTAATTTTTTTTTTTTCAACAAGTCAGCTATCTCCCACTGAGGCAGGGTGACCCAAAAAAGAAAGAAAATCCCCAAAAAGAAAATACTTTCATCATCATTCAACACTTTCACCTCACTCACACATAATCACTGTTTTTGCAGAGGTGCTCAGAATACAACAGTTTAGAATCATATACGTATAAAGATACACAACATATTCCTCCAAACTGCCAATATCCCAAACCCCTCCTTTAAAGTGCAGGCATTGTACTTCCCATTTCCAGTACTCAAGTCTGGTTATATAAAATAACCAGTTTCCCTGAATCCCTTCACTAAATATTACCCTGCTCACACTCCAACAGCTCATCAGGTCCCAAATACCATTCATCTCCATTCACTCCTATCTAACACGCTCATGCATGCTTGCTGGAAGTCCAAGCCCCTCTCCCACAAAACCTCCTTTACCCCATCCCTCCAACCTTTTCAAGGACGACCCCTACCCCGCCTTCCTTCTCCTACAGATTTATACGCTCTCCAAGTCATTCTACTTTGATCCATTCTCTCTAAATGACCAAACCACCTCAACAGCCCCTCTTCAGCCCTCTGACTAATACTTATATTAACTCCACACCTACTCCTAATTTCCACACTCCAAATTTTCTGCATAATAGTCACACTACACATTGCCCTTAGACAGGACATCTCCACTGCCTCCAACTGCCTCCTCGCTGTGGCATTTACAACCCAAGCTTCACAACCATATAAGAGTGTTGGTACTACTATACTTTCATACATTCCCTTCTTTGCCTCCTAAGATAACGTTTTTTGTCTCCACATATACCTCAATGCACCACTCCCCTTTTTTCCTTCATCAATTCTATGATTAACCTCATCCTTCATAAATCCATCCGCTGACACGTCAACTCCCAAATATCTGAAAACATTCATTTCTTCCATACTCCTCCTCCCCAATTTGTTATCCAATTTTTCTTTATCTAAATCATTTGATACCCTCATCACCTTACTCTTTTCTATGTTCACTTTCAACTTTCTACCTTTACATGCACTCCCAAACTCATCCACAAACCTTTGCAATTTTTCTTTAGAATCTCCCATAAGCACAGTATCATCAGCAAAAAGTAACTGTGTCAATTCCCATTTTGTATTTGATTCCCCATAATTTACTCCCACCCCTCTCCCTAACACCCTAGCATTTACTTCTTTACAACCCCATCTATAAATACAGTATATTAAACAACCATGGTGACATTACACATCCCTGTCTAAGACCTACTTTTACTGGGAAATAGTCTCCCTCTCTTCTACACATCCTAATCTGAGACTTACTATCCTCATAAAAACTCTTTACAGCATTTAGTAACTTACCACCTATTCCATATACTTGTAACATCTGCCACATTGCTCCCCTATCCACTCTATCACATGCCTTTTCTAAATCCATAAATGCAATAAAAACTTCCCTACCTTTATCTACATACTGTTCACATATATGCTTCAATGTAAACACTTGATCTACACATCCCCTACCCACTCTAAAACCTCCTTGCTCATCCACAATCCTACATTCTGTCTTACCTCTAATTCTTTCAATAATAACCCTTCCGTACACTTTTCCTGGTATACTCAGTAAACTTATTCCTCTATAATTTTTACAATCTCTTTTGTCTCCCTTCCCTTTATATAAAGGAAAGGGGGACAAATATAGTTATTATTAAAATCACAAAAAGTGGTTAAAATATAGGTCATATACTGCCATGAATAATAAAAATTTTACCATTACATTTATGAGAGTTTCCAAAACATGGGATTCAATACTAGTTATAGCACATTTTAAAGTAGTTGTGCTCTCATTTAGAATACAGTATTGTTCTGTGCTCACAGTCTTTTAACCCTTTGAGGGTTTTCGTCGTACTAGTACGTTTTACTCGTAGGGTTTTTTGACGTACTAGTACGCATAAATTCTAGCGGCCTCAAATCTAGTGGAAGAAAGCTGGTAGGCCTTCATATGAAAGAATGGGTCTATGTGGTCAGTGTGCACAGTCTAAAAAAAATCCTGCAGCACACAGTGCATAATGAGAAAAAAAAAACTTTGACCATTTTTTTTTAATAAATCAGCGACTTTGCAGTGTATTTTCGTATGGTATTTATTGTTGTATTCTAGTTTTCTTGGTCTCATTTTATAGAATGGAAGACATATTACAGAAATTGAGATGATTTTGACTGGTTTTACAAAGAAAGGTGCCTTGAAATTGAGCTCAAAGTAGCAGAAATGTTCGATTTTTACCAAACTTCAAAAGTAAACAAATCGTGCCAAGCGTGCAATACATGTCAACTGGTGAGTCTAATATTCTTTCACAAGTGCACCAATAATATTTATACCATTTTTTACACTAATGCAGTAGTCTGCATAACAGTAAATCTTATATTTTTTGTGAAAATAAAAATTCAAAGTGGAAAGCAAAAGAATATAAGAGGGGACTTGAGACATGACTAATGACTAGAGGAAATGTCATTTTAGTGCCAGGAATGTCTTTCTTGTTTATTCTGGACCCTATTCCGAAATTGGCATCTTTTGAAATTTGTGTGAAATTGGCAAAATTGCTAAATTCTGACCACTGTACTGGATAGTTGAATTTCATAAATGAGTGGTTTCTTGCATCCATTCGATAGAAAAAATGGAGTTCTAGCGAAATATTCATGTTTTTGTCGACTAGTACAGTGAAATTGGCCGAAAATGGGGCTCAAAGTGGGCAAAATCGCCGATGCGTAAACATCGCCGAGACCGCTAACTTTGCGAGAGCATAATTCCGTAAGTTTTCTATCAAATTTCAAACTTTTGGTGTCTTTATGATCGGGAAAAGATTCTCTATCTTTTCATAAGAGAAAATAATTTTTTTTTTTTTTTAAATTTGGCCGACCCTGAGAACGAGTTTCGGAGAGGGCCTGTCGACCCTCAAAGGGTTAAACCAGAGATCTAAACAATAAACATCTTTTATTTATGATAAAATCAGTAACACATCTAAATTACTGGAACTTCCTAGAATGTATTCTCTGGAATGAGCACAAGAGATGCCTAATAACATACACACAAAAAAAAAAAAAATACCCAGATATCAGGTACAGTATCTGATCTGTAAACTGAAATAACTTGAGTAACATACAGAAGGAGTGTAGAATAACCTCCCAGTGAAGAGTATGGGTGCCATAAGTGCAATTATAGAACATGATTCGAGGTTCAACCTTCTACAACCAGCAAAGCAATGCTGCATGACCCATATGGGTTTAGCACTTGTTTCTCAATAATACAAGCAGAAATTCAGGTATGAGAACTAGACAAAATCCTATTGGAGGTGCGTGGCCAGTCAGCTTGTTATAGTTTTATGAGCTGTAGGCAGCAACAGCCTGGTTAATCAAATGGCCATCAGGAAAGTCTTGCCTTGAGCTGAGCTGAGCTGAGAGACTAGGACCTCTTAAAGTTGATCACAAAAATAAGCTGAAATGAAGACTGACCAATGTCAAGTTTCTAATAATAAATTTAATTATTATATATTTACCCTGGAATGCCATGCTGTTTGTACACTACTTTCATTGCACTGGTTATGCTCCCTTTAGCTAAACTGTCAGTTCGCTCTGCCAACATAATTCTAGTTTTCGCAACATCCAGCGGTGTTGTCAAAGCTGCAGAGAATCCACCTGCAAGACAAGTGAACACTATTATACAGGGTGTTTTAAAATGATGGACCCAATTTCAAAGCAGACTGCTTTGAAATTGGGTCCATCAGGGTAATATTTAGTTAAGAGATTCAGGGAAACCATAATAACTGTCTTTGCAGAGGTGCCCAGATACAACAGTTTATAAGCATATATAAAGATAGCATATAACACATCCCTCCAAACTGCTAATATATATACCAAACCTTTCCTTTAAAATGCAGGCATTGTACTTCCCATTTCCAGTACTTAAGTCTGGCTATATAAAAATAACTGGTTTTCCTGAATCCCTTCACTAAATATTACCCTGCTCACACTCCAACACCTCGTCAGGTCCCAAAAATCATTCGTCTCCATTCACTCCTATAACACAATCATGCATGCTTGCTGAAAGTCCAAGCCCCTTGCCCACAAAACCTCCTTTACCTGCTCCCTCCAGCCTTTTTGAAGATGACCCCTACCCCCTTTCCTCCCCCTACAGATTTATACATTCTCCATGTCATTCTACTTTGATCCATTCTCTCTAAATGACCAAACCACCTCAACAACCCTTCCTCAGCCCTCTGACTAATACTTTTATTAACTCCACACCTTCTCCTAATTTCCACACTCCGAATTCTCTGCATAATATTTACACCACACATTGCCCTTAGACAGGACATCTCCACTGCCTCCAACCGCCTCCTCGTTGCAGCATTTACAACCCAAGCTTCACACCCATATAAGATTATTAGTACTATACTTTCATACATTCCTTTCTTTATTTTATTGTTTTATTCTGGTATTTAATTTTTTACTTTACTTTTTTATGCTGTTAGTACTGTCCTTTTTACTGTAAGGTTTAGGATAAACACTGCATACAACACAAACAGTTGTTTATTTCCCAGAAATTTGGCATACAAAACATGGTCGTAAGTCGTGTAGTCGTATGTCGAGCAGGTTGTAAATCGGATGGTACGTGTATCTGAAAACATTCACTTCTTCCATACTCCCTCTCTCCAATGTGATATCTAATTTTTATCTAAATCGTTTGATACCCTCATCACCTTACTCTTATCCATGTTCACTTTCAACTTTCTACCTTCACACACCCTCCCAAACTTGTCCACTAACCTTTGCAACTTTTCTTTAGAATCTCCCATAAGCACAGTATCATCAGCAAAAAGTAACTGTGTCAACTCCATTTTGTACTTGATTCCCCATAATTTAATTCCACCCCTCTCCCCAACACCCTAGCATTGACCTCCTTCACAACCCCATCTATAAATATATTACACAACCATGGTGACATTACTCATCCCTGTCTAACACCTACTTTTACCAGGAAGTTATCTCCCTCTCTCCTAAACACCCTAACCTGAGCCTCACTATCCTCATAAAAACTCTTTACAGTATTTAGTAACTTACTACCTATTCCATACACTTGTAACATCTGCCACATTACTCCCCTATTCACTATATCATATGCCTTTTTTAAATCCATAAATGCAATAAAAACTTCCCTACCTTTATCTAAATACTGTTCACATATATGCTTCAATGTAAACACTTGATCTACACATCCCCTACCCACTCTCAAGCCTCCTTGCTCATCTGCAGTCCTACTCTCTGTTTTACCTCTAATTCTTTCAATAATAACCCTACAGTACACTTTTCCTGATACAGTTAGTAAACTTATTACCCTATAATTTTTACAATCTCTTTTGTTCCACTTCCCTTTATATAAAAGAACTATACATGCTCTCTGCCAATCTCTAGGTACCCTCCCCTCTTTCATACATTTTTTTTTTTTTTCAACAAGTCGGTCGTCTCCCACCGAGGCAGGGTGACCCAAAAAAGAAAGAAAATCCCCAAAAAGAAAATACTTTCATCATCATTCAACACTTTCACCACACTCACACATTATCACTGCTTTTGCAGAGGTGCCCAGAATACAACAGTTTAGAAGCATATACGTATAAAGATACACAACATATCCCTCCAAACTGCCAATATCCCAAACCCCTCCTTTAAAGTGCAGGCATTGTACTTCCCATTTCCAGGACTCAAGTCCGACTATATGAAAATAACATTTATTAATACATTTATTAAATACATTTATTAATACATTTATTAAACATAAATACCAACCACTCCTACTCTATATTTCCCCCTGCTTTCAACATTTCTGTCATGATCCTGTCAGTTCCAGCTGCTTTACCCCCTTTCATTCTACATAATGCTTCATGCACCTGCCCCTCACTCACATCCTGCTCTTCTTCACACCTAAAAGATGTTATACCTCCCTGGCCAGTGCATGAAATTACTGCCAACCTTTCTTCATCAACATTTAAAAGTACCTCAAAATATTCCTGCCATCTACCCAATACCTCCATCACCCCATCTACTAACTCCTCTACTCTGTTTTTAACTGACAAATCCATTCATTCCCCAGGTTTTCTAAATTTGTTTATCTCACTCAAAAAAAAATTTTTTTTTTCATCAAAATTTCTTGAAAGTTCCTTTCCCACTCTATCATCTGCTCTCCTTTTGCACTCTCTCACCACTCTCTTCACCTTTGTTTTACTCTCCATATACTCTGCTCTTCTTACAACACTTCTGCTTTATAAAAACCTCTTTTATCACACCCTTTACTTCATCATTCCACCAATCACTCCTCTTTCCTCTTGCACCCACCCTCCTATAACTACAAACTTCTGCCCCACATTCTAATACTGCATTTTTTAAAACTATTCCAACCCTCTTCAACCTCCCCACTACTCATACTTGCATCAGTCCACCTTTCTGCCAATAGTTGCTTATATCTCACCCTAACTTCCTCCTCCCTTAGTGTATACACTTTCACCTCTCTCTTACTTGCTGTTGCCATTTTCCTTTTGTCCCATCTACCTCTTACTCTAACTGTAGCTACGACTAAATAATGATCCGATATATCAGTTGCCCCTCTAGAAACATGTACATCCTGAAGCCTACCAATCAATCTTTTATCCACCAATACATAATCTAACAAACTACTTTCATTACGTTCTATATCATACCTTGTATACTTATTTATCCTGTTTTTCATAAAATATGTATTACTTATTACCAAACCTCTTTCTACACATAGCTCAATTAAAGGCTCTCCATTTTCATTTACCCCTGGCACCCCAAATTTACTTATTGCTCCCTCCACAACATTTTACCCACTTTATCATTGAGATCCCCAACCACAAGTACTCTTTCACCAGGTTCAAAACTCCCCACACACTCACTCAACATTTCCCAAAATCTCTCTCTCTCTCCTCTATACTTCTCTCTTCTCCAGGTGCATAAACACTTACTGTAACCCACTTTTCACATCCAACCCTTATTTTACTCCACATAATTCTTGAATTTATACATTTATATTCCTTCTTTTCCTGCCATAACTTATCCTTCAACATTATTGCTACTCCTTCTTTAGCTCTAACTCTATTTGAACCCCCTGACCTAATCTCATTTATTTCTCCCCTCTGAAACTCTCCTACCCCCTTCAGCTTTGTTTCACTTAAAGCCAGGACATGCACCTTCTTCTCATTCATAATATCCACAATCATCTCTTTCTTATCATTTGCCCAGATTACAAATGCATTTCTTATTACTGAAAAATACTTAAGTTGAAGACTGTTACTGCTTGAAGAACTGTGCATAATTCAATTATTGACATTTATTGAATATACCCATACCCATATCACACATAAAGTGGGAGTTGTCACAGTTGCTCTATGCTGATGACACTGTGCTCTTGGGAGATTCTGAAGAGAAGTTGCAGAGGTTGGTGGATGAATTTGGTAGGGTATGCAAAAGAAGAAAATTAAAAGTGAATACTGGAAAGAGTAAGGTTATGAGGATAACAAAAAGATTAGGTGATGAAAGATTGGATATCAGATTGGAGGGAGAGAGTATGGAGGAGGTGAATGTATTCAGATATTTGGGAGTGGACGTTTCAGTGGATGGGTCTATGAAAGATGAGGTGAATCATAGAATTGATGAGGGGAAAAGGGTGAGCGGTGCAGACAAAGAACTTTGTCCTTGGAGGCAAAGAGGGGAATGTATGAGAGTATAGTTTTACCAACACTCTTATATGGGCGTGAAGCATGGGTGATGAATGTTGCAGCGAGGAGAAGGCTGGAGGCAGTGGAGATGTCATGTCTGAGGGCAATGTGTGGTGTGAATATAATGCAGAGAATTCATAGTTTGGAAGTTAGGAGGAGGTGCAGGATTACCAAAACTGTTGTCCAGAGGGCTGAGGAAGGGTTGTTGAGGTGGTTTGGACATGTAGAGAGAATGGAGCAAAACAGAATGACTTCAAGATTGTATCAGTCTGTAGTGGAAGGAAGGCGGGGTAGGGGTCGGCCTAGGAAAGGTTGGAGGGAGGGGGTAAAGGAGGTTTTGTGTGCGAGGGGCTTGGACTTCCAGCAGGCATGCGTGAGCGTGTTTGATAGGAGTGAATTGAGACAAATGGTTTTTAATACTTGACGTGCTGTTGGAGTGTGAGCAAAGTAACATTTATGAAGGGATTCAGGGAAATCGGCAGGCCGGACTTGAGTCCTGGAGATGGGAAGTACAGTGCCTGCACTCTGAAGGAGGGGTGTTAATGTTGCAGTTTAAAAACTGTAGTGTAAAGCACTCTTCTGGCAAGACAGTGATGGAGTGAATGATGGTGAAAGTTTTTCTTTTTCGGGCCACCCTACCTTGGTAGGAATCGGCCAGTGTGTTAATAAAAATAATACCCATACTTAAACTTTAGTTTTATCCCCCATAATGATTGATCAGCAGAGTTCCAAACTACCTTAAGGTTTTGTAATAAAATCTAGATAAAGCTATTCTTTCAAATGTACTAAGCTTTCAACAGAAGATATTGAACAAGGATACATATTTAGTATAGCCCTAGACATTTTGTATTTGAATATCTTTTCATGAAATGACCCTTCAAGTTGGGTGCATGCCTCAAAACTGAGGAATGTCCTCAGCAGGCACACAAGTGAGAGTAGAGAGGATGAAACATAAAAACACAGTAAGGCACACAAAAATTATAATGCAAACCACAAGAAAAAGAGTATTTGTTGAAAGGGTGATAAGATAAAGAAAATGGAGCAAACCATTATGTGCCACTAGTGTGAAGGCAGGGTAAAAAAAAAAAGAGCCATCAATAATAGTTAGGGTTTGTCTCCTAATCTAGATTTATAGTAAAGTACAGGAGAGCCCTGCTTATACAACCGGTTAGGTTCCAGGCTACCGCTGTAGTGAAAATCGCTGTAAAGTGAATCGTAGCTTTTTTCACTTTCAAATTAACATAAAAGCCTGATAACATGTTTACAGTATTATATATTAAGTGAGCAATATAGTTAAGCCTAAAAAAATGCCTGTATAGTACACACATTACTTACCTTAAAATATTTTCATCCTTAGCTTATAGTGAGTGGTGAAAATATTTATTATAGGAAGTCTGAATAAATGAAGAATGGGTATAATTGACAGCCTGTGTATTAGCAAAATGCTGTAAAGCGGGGCCTGCCTGTACTTTTAATTCTCATGTTCTTAAAGTCCACTGACCTGCAAATGCTCCACAAAGGGATGCTTGCCATGAATCTACATAATATCCTTGTCTTTGTGACCACCATTTCTTCAGTATCTCCCACAAAGGAAACTGAATAACTGAGAATGGAATCTCTCTTGCAACAGTACTGAAATATCCACGAAATAAGCCCCTGAATCCTTCATTCTTTAAAATATCTTGAAAAACTTTGATGGAAGACTGATATAGCTGTGCCTGTCTTCTCTGCTTGGCCAGCTCCAATGGCACCCTGACTACAGACGATACCTGAAACATACAAAAGCGGAAAGGTGTTAATGTTTTGTATACATAACAGATATACATTTACATACACTATGATTCATGCTTTGTTATAATCTTCACAATGACACATCTTAGTATCACTTGTAATATATGTTTCAAAACTAAAGTTTCGTTTCACGAGAGATCCATCCAGTAGCTTATTAGCCTCATGTTACACTTACATGTATATTCAGTGATCATACAACAGGTTAAGGGAAGCAATAATGACCAGGGGCGGGAGTGGGATGGTTCAGACAATTTATTTCCTGAAAAAAATCACTGAGCCTGTAATCACAAAAAATTCAGTATGAATATATGTTATGATGATAACATTGCCCACCACTGTGACTGGAAGGAAATGCTGAGTTTACAGATTTCTGGGAACAAAAATCAATCAACTAGGGCTAAATGAAGTAAAACAATTCATATGTACTCACAACTAACTCACAGGCTAAAACAAACTTTCAGGAAACATGGACACAATCACACTCACAATTAAGCAAAGAATTTCACAAGTACTGGAGAGCAAGGATTATGGAATTTATGAACTGACAGGTCATTCAACGTTCTATATGACAACAGCTCCCAGTCACCCACAAATAATACATACACAATGATGGTGTCGAGGGGTGACTTGGGAGAGCTTCAACCCCACAATTTCCATTAGCCTCCTCAAAGCCACCCCAAATAAAAATTAAAATGCACAAGTAATAATAGGGATTTAGAAAAGGCCTATAATAGGGCAGATAAGGAAGCAATGTGGCAGCTGATGAAAATATATGGAATAAGTAGCAGGTAACTACAAGCAATAAAGAGTTTTTATGTGGATAATGAGGCTCCGGGTAGGGTACCAACCTTATGAAGGAGAGAAGGGGGATATTTTCCAGTAAAACTAAGCCTTAGAAATATGGGATGTCACCATGGCTGACTAATATATTTATTGGGAAGGTTGTAAAGGAAGTAGATGCTCGTGTGCTGCAAAGAAGTGAAGGCTTTAACCCTTTCAGGGTCGGCAGGCCCTAAACTTGTTCTCAGGGTCACCAAATTTAAAAAAAAAAAAAAAAAAAAAAAAAAAAAAAAAAAAAAAAAAAAAAAAAAAAAACTTATGAAATGATAGAGAGTCTTTCCCCGAACATAATGACACCAAAAGTATGAAATTTGATGGAAAACTTACGGAATTATGCTCTCATGAAGTTAGCGGTCTCGACAATGTTTACGCATCGGCGATTTCGCCCACTTTGAGCCCTATTTTCAGCCAATTCCAATGTACTAGTCGACAAAAATCATAACTATTTCGCTAGAACTCCATTTTTTCTATCGAATGAGTACAAGAAACCACCCATTTACCGATTTCAACTATCCAATAAAGTGGTCAGAAATTGGCAATTTTTGCCAATTTCACACAAATTTCAAAAGATGCCAATTTCCAATTAGGGTCCAGAATAAACAAGACAGACATTCCTGGCACTAAAATAACATATTTTCTGTTCATTAGTCACATCCCCAGGCCTCTCTTACATTTCTTTTGCTTTCCACTTTGAATTTTTATTCTCACAAAAAAATATAGAAGATTTACTGTTATGCAGACTACTGCATTAGTGTAGAAATGGTATAAATAATATCAGTGCACTTGTGAAAGAATATTAGACTCCCCAGTTGACGTGTATTGGATGCGTGGCATGATTTGTTTACTTTTGAACTTTGGCAAAAATCGAACATTTCTGCTACTTTGAGCTCAATTTCAAGGTACTTTTCACTGTGAAACCAATCAAAATCATCTCACTTTCTGTAATATGTCTTCCATTCTATAAAATGAGACCAGGAGAACTAGAATATAACCATAAATAGCATACAAAAATACACTGCAAAGTCGCTGTTTTACAGCAAAAACACGGTCTTTTTTTTTTTTCTCATTATGCACTGTGTGCTGCAGGATTTTTTTTATACTGTGCACACTGACCACACAGACCCATTCTTTCATATGTAGGCCTACCAGCTTTCTCTCGCTAGATTGGAAGGCACCAGAATTTATGCGTACTAGTACGGCACCAACCCTGGCATGCAAGCCGTACTAGTACGGCACCAACCCTGAAAGGGTTAAAGGATCAAGACTCCAGTACAAAGTGGGAGTTAATCGCAGTTGCTCTTTGCCGATGACACAGTTCCTTTGGGAGATTCTGAGGAGAGGTTGCAAAATTCGATGGACAAATTTGGGAGGGTATGTAAAACCAGATTAAAGGTGACCATAAAAAAGAGCAAGGCGATGAGGATAACAAAAGTCTAGGTAATGGAAGGCTGGTTATCAGATTCATGGGAGGAAATATGGAAGACATGAATGTATTCAGATATCCTGGGGTGGACATGTTGGCAGATGGGTCTATGAGACAAAATTAACCATAGAATAAAGAGGAAAAAGGTAGGTGGTGTGTTGAGGTATCTATGGAAATAAAGATGTTTATCAATGGAGGCAAAAAAGGGGAAGGTACAAGAGTATAGTGATACCATAACATTTATGAGTCTGAGGAATGGGCTTCACATGATGCAGAAAAAAAAGGGGCTGGAAGCAGTAGAGACGTTATGTTTGGGAGCAATGTGTGGAGTAAATATTATGCAGAAAATTAGGCACACAGAAATTAAAAGACAATGTATTTTTTTTTTTTTTAACAAGTAGCCATCTCCCACCGAGGCAGGGTGACCCAAAAAGAAAGAAAATCCCCAAAAAGAAAATACTTTCATCATCATTCAACACTTTCACCTCACTCACACATGATCACTGTTTTTGCAGAGGTGCTCAGAATACAACAGTTTAGAAGCATATATGTATAAAGATACACAACATATCCCTCCAAACTGCCAGTATTCCAAACCCCTCCCATTTCCAGGACTCAAGTCCGGCTATATAAAAATAACCAGTTTCCCTGAATCCCTTCACTAAATATTACCCTGCTCACACTCCAACAGTTCGTCAGGTCCCAAATACCATTCATCTCCATTCACTCCTATCTAACACGCTCACGCACGCTTGCTGGAAGTCAAAGCCCCTCGCCCACAAAACTTCCTTTACCCCCTCCCTCCAACCTTTTCGAGGACGACCCCTACCCCGCCTTCCTTCAGGTGGTTTGGGCATTTAAAGAGGATGGAACAAAACAGGATGACCAAAAGGGTGTACAATTCTGGAGTGAAGGGAAGGAATGGTAGGGGTTGTTTTAGAGAGAGTGAGGATAAAGGAAGTTTTGAGTGCTAGGAAACTGAGCATCCAGCAGGCTTGCATGAGCATGTTAGATCAGAATGAATGGATATAAATGTTTTTTATGGCATGATGTGCTGATAGAGTGTTAGTAAGGTAACATTTATGAAGGATTTAACCCTTTCAGGGTCCAGAGGCCAAATTTCAAAGTGTGCACCAGGGTCCAAGAATTTTCAAAGAATTATTTTGTTATTTTTTTCTTATGAAATGGTAGAGAATCTTTTTCTGAAGGCAATAAAATAAAAAGTACAAAATTTTATGGAAAATTGATGAAATTATGCTCTCGCCAATTTTGATGTGTCAGCGATTTTTATGCATCAGTGATTTTGCCAACTTTGCCTCCCATTTTAGGCCAATTACATTATTCCAGTCAACCAAATTCCTAGCTATTTCACCAGTAATACTTCCATTCTATCGACTGAGCACATGAAATTGCCAAGTCAACTGTTTCAATTACAAAATAAAGTGACTGGAAATTGGCAATTTGGCCAATTTAACAGAAAGTTCAAAATATTCCAATTTCAAAATAGGATCCAGGATAAACAATGCAGGCATTCCTGGCACTAAATTAACATTTCCTCTGTTCATTGGTTACATTTTCTGGCTTTACAAATGAATTCCATTTTGATTTTTTATTCACATAATGAATTTTTATTCAAATCAAACAACAGAAGATTTACTGTTATGCAGTATTGTAATAATTGTAGAAATAATATCATCACATTTGTGAACGTATATTAGACCCACCAGCAGGCATGTATTAGACGTGTGAGGCCAATTGTTTACTCTTGAACATCAGCAAAAATTTAACATTTCCGCTACTTTGAGCTCAGTTTCAAGCCATTTCCAGTGCTAAAACCAATCAAAATCATCTCTATTTCTGTAATATATCTTACATTCTATCAAATGAGACTAAGAAATCACAAATGCAACTATAAAAAACATACGAAAAAACACTGTAAAGTCGCTGTTTAATAAAAAATTACAGTCTCAGTTTTTTTCTCTCATTATACACTGTGTGCTGCAGGATTTGTTTTATGTGGTGCACACATACCACAGAGATGTATTCTCTCATATCTAGGCCCAACTTTACTGCTCACAGCTTATCAGAGTGAGCCGAGCTCATGGCGTTGATCTACGGTTTGGACCCTCAACTCAAAGTTGTAGAACTATGGCACAGACCCTGAAAGGGTTAGGTAAGCAGGTAGCCAGACTAGAATCCTGGAAGTGGAAAGTACAGTCAATACATTCTGAAAGAGTAGGGGTGTTGCAGTTCAAAGGGTTGTTTGAATTGTGATGTCTACTCACTTCTAGAAAAACAATTATTTGAATGAATGATGGTAAATATGTTTCCTATGATTTTAAGTCACTCTGCTTTATTAGGAGATGGCCAATGTGTTAAACAAATAATAATAATAATAATAATAATAATAATAATAATAATAATAATAATAATAATAATAATAATAATAATAATAATAATAATAATAATAATAATAATAGCAATAAGCATCCTTAGAAAACTTCAGTTAAGTATAGCATAGAGTTAATTTGAATAATGAAATAAACTTTACTTACAACTTCTCCCATACAAGCTGCTGTCATATGAACCACAGGTTGGTAATTACTCAATACATGGACTCCTAATATTTTCTTTGTGCTCTCATAGGTGCAAAAAAACAATGCCGCTGAAAGACAATAAATTTCAGTAAGTGTGGTGCTTTCAATAATTATTGATAGTAATACTTTTATAAAACATGTTTATTATTTTTACTAAATTTTAATAAACTACAGGTACAGCAGGTCCTTGTGTTATGCTGTTCCAGCTTACAATGTATAATACGCAACTGGCACTCTAGAACCAATAAATGACTTATGAATGAATACTGATCTGCAGTTATGATCACTGCAATTTTTCCCACCAAGGCAGGGTGACCCAAAAAGAAAGAAAAACCCAAAAGAAAGAAAAAACTTTCAACATCATTCAACACTTTCACCATCATTCATACAATCACTGTCCTTGCAGAGGCACCCAGATACGACAGTTTAAATGTCACTCCAAACATCCAATATCCCAAACCCCTCCTTTAAAGTGCAGGCATTGTATTTCTCACCTCCAGGACTCAAGTCCAGCTAACCAGTTTCCTTGAATCCCTTCACAAAATATTACCCTGCTCACACTCCAACAGCTTGTCAGGTCCCAAAAACACAGAAATTCCTTTTTTTTTTATTAAAGTCCAGGGTTTATTCCCTGGACCTCAGCAATGAGAGTTGCTCCTATCACCATTGGGCAATGGCGACAACTGTCCCTCCTTTCTTCTTCTTATTTTTAGTAAGCTGTATGAGAAAAGAGGTTACTTGCCCATTGCTCCCAGCATTTTAGATGACTTTCACAACATGCATGGCTTACGGAGGAAAGATTCTTATTCCACTTCCCCATGGATATGAAAGGAAAAGTAATAAGACCAAGAACTATTAAGATAAAAATCAAAGAAAACTCACATGAGTGTGCATACATAAATATGTACATGCATGTTTAGTGTGACCTAAGTATAAGTAAAAGTAGCAAGATATACCTGTTATCTTCTGTGTTTATGAGACAGAAAAAAGACACCAGCCCTCCTCCCATCATGTAAAACAAAAATTACTTTCAATAGTTTTTCTTGGCTATTTTTTTTTCACTAACTGCATTCATATTTTGCACATGTTTATTTTATGCATGTGTGGAGAGTTAATATTAGCCTGGAGTTATACATGATTGTTATACATCAGACACCATGGCAGGGTAACCCAAAAAAAAAAAAAAAAAAAAAAAAAAAAAAAATGCCATCAATCATTCCCACTAATCCCTCACTAACTACTTCTAGTCTCCTCCTCAACTGCAACATTCAGAGACCATGTCTCACACTCAAACTACAGTGTTGACACCACAGGATTCTGATACATTCCCCTCTTTGCATCCAGTATATAGCCTCTCCTCACTTAGCGATGTACTCGTTTACCGATGCCTCAGATTTAAGACGTGCTCTCTGACCAGTAATCATACTTAAATAATGTATATTAGAGCTGATTTCCTCTATTCTGTTTATTTCAATATACAGTACACTGCTGTATAAACATTTAAAAATACAGTGGACCCCCGGTTTACGATATTATTTCATTCCAGAAGTATGTTCAGGTGCCATTACTGAACGAATTTGTTTCCATAAGGAATATTGAGAATTAGATTAGTCCATTTCAGACCCCCAAACATACACGTACAAACGCACTTACATAAATACACTTACATAATTGGTCGCATTGGGAGCTGATCGTAAAGTGGGGGTCCACTGTACTAGAAATGTTATAAATGGTGCAATGTCACCAACATTAAAATATTATCGAAGATGGTGGACACAAACTCACTACCATTATAGTATGCTCCTCACTTAGCAACGAATTTAACGGCATGGTCTCAGGAACGGAACTCTGTCGTTAACTGAGGAGAGGCTTTACTGTACTATTACACAAATTATCTTTGTACAAACCACCAGGTGCCGAGGCAACAGCAGCAGGTCCTAATCCAAAATAAATTCCACGAAATCCTCCCGAGGCCCTAAAACCTGCCTTACTTTGTAGACGAGTCTTCAGAGTATCAAGGGGAAAGAGTGCAACATCTGTTGACAATCCTGCAATTCCACCAGCCTGCAATAAGAAAAGGAATTAACACTGTTCCTCTGCATTACTATTTCACCATAATCATATTGTAAATTGGCAATATGGAATATACGCATATACACTACATACCTTTGATATACCTTACCTTTGAAGAATTTCGAGAGTATATCTACTCTCTGAGCCCGGCCATGGGCCAGGCTTGTCTGGTGCTCGCCTGGTCAACCAGGCTGTTGCTGCTGGAGGCCCACTGCCCCACATATCCATCACAGCCTGGTTGATCTGGCATATGGTAAACCCCTTTACAATGCAGTAATCCCAAGATATAACAGACTAATAAGGGATTGTTCAAGTGTTTGTTACATAATGTAACAAACATAATGTAAAAAATAGCAGAAAAATGCACTTTATACCTAATACACTACTGTACACACAATTTACAAATATGTATAGTACCCATAATTTTAACCCTTAAACGGTCCAAACAGATCGACGTTCAAATTCGTAGTGCTACAAAAGTAGATCTACTTTTTTTTACATATTTTCAAATATAACAAAAAAAAATGTAGATAAAAGTTTTTTTACACATTTTCACATGTAAAAAAAAAAAAAAAAAAAGATTTACATTTTTTACATACTTTCAGATATTGAAAAAACGTATATATACGTTTGGACCATTTAAGGGTTAAAATTGTTACACTGAGGTCCATCATATCAAGGGTTCACTGTACATTATTTTCCTGAAAACTGCACTCTGAAAATAATTTGTGTTGCAAAAACTGAAGAACATACAATATGGGGAAAATGGTGCTTTGTCCTAGAATTCTAGTTAAACTAAAAGATATTACGAGTGACAACCCATCTCTTCAGTTTTTTGAAAATGAAGAAAAATTCCAAAGAGATAATGCATAAAATCAACAAGAAATAAAATGCTAGCCACAGTTCACAGAATCTTAAAACACATTTTACCAGTAGGGAAGTAGTGAAATCAGGATCCTTGTGACTCATATCTTAGAACTGGGTGAAATCTATTTCTTCAGCACTTTTCAGAAGAAATCATTACCTGAAATTTAAAGAACTGATAACTCAAGATTATTATATACAATAAGAAATAAACAAAAATATAGTAAGCTTTATTTGGGCTAACACTAGTTGAAGAGTTGTCATATGTTAATTGTGTATACAGCGGACCCCCAGTTATCGGCTGTTCCTGTTATCGGCCAACTCGGTTATAGGCTGGTTTTTCGGCTACCAGTTATCGGCCGTTATTTCATTTATCAGCCATGTTGGATGCACTTTGTCTCTTGGTGTGTGAAGAAGCTTCTGCTCATTCATCCAAACATTTCACTTATTTTTCATTGTTTTTGGTTGTTTTTTGTCAGTGCAACTGTGAAATAAGTAACCATGGCTCCAAAGAAAGTTCCTAGTAAAGTTCCTGTGGCAAAGAAAGTGAGAAACACCATGGAATTTAAGCGAGAAGTTATTGAAAAATATGAGTGGTGTGAGGGTGCTGGAACTTGCCAGGATGTATGGGAACAATAAATCTACCATCACTTCCATTCTGGCAAAGAAAGAACAAATCAGGAAGCTGATGTTGTGAAAGGAGTAAATGTGATTACAAAACAAAGGTCACCAATAATGGAAGATATGGAAAAGTTATTGTTATTGTGGATTAAGGAAAACCATTTAGTGGGACATAGTGTTGTGGAGTCGATTATCTGTGAGAAGGCAAGGCAGTTGCATGAGGATCTTGTGAAGAAAACTCCTGGAACAAGTGGTGCTGTTAATGAATTTAGGGCCAGCAAAGGCTGGTTTGAGAGATTTAAGAAGTGCAGTGGCATACACAGTGTGGTAAGGCATGGTGAGGCTGCCTTAGTCTTCAATAAAGGTACAGTGGACCCCCGGTTAACGATTTTAATCCGTGCAAGAGGGCTCATCGTTATGCGAAATAATCGTTATGCGAATGAATTTTCCCCATAAGAAATAATGGAAATAAAATTAATCCGTGCAAGACGCCCAAAAGTATGAAAAAAAATTTTTTTTACCACATGAAATGTTAATTTTAATACACACAAACTGAAAAAGGCATGCACAATTACATGACACTTACTTTTATTGAAGATCTGGTGATGATTGATGGGATGGGAGGAGGGGAGAGCATTATCTTCTTACTGTTTAGAAGGGGAATCCCCTTCCATTAGGACTTGAGGTAGCAAGTCCTTTTCTGGGGTTACTTCCCTTCTTCTTTTAATGCCACAAGGACCAGCTTGAGAGTCACTGGACCTCTGTCGCACAACAAATCTGTCCATAGAGCTCTGTACCTCCCGTTCCTTCAAGACTTTCCTAAAATGGGCCATAACATTGTCATTGAAATAGTCACCAGCACGGCTTGCAACAGCTGTGTCAGGGTGATTTTCATCTATAAAGGTTTGCAGTTCAACCCACTGTGCACACATTTCCTTAATCTTTGAAGTAGGCACAATGGATTCCACAACTGGCATAGGCTTCTCAGGGTTAGCCCCAAACCCTTCAAAATCTTTCTTAATTTCCATACTAATTCTCACCCTTTTTACCACAGGGTTGGCACTAGAAGCTTTCTTGGGGCCCATGGTCACTTATTTTCCAGAAACAGCACCGAAAACACTGTAATAATACGAAATATTCCGAGTGTATGCTTGGATGTTACCGCGGAGGCTGGCTGGTAAACAATGGGACGGCCGGCACATGTGAGGGCACATTGGACGCGTCTCGGACGAAAATCGGTAAGCGGGTTTTTAATCGGTATGCGCGGCAAAAATTTTGCGATAAAAGTAATCGTTATGCGGAAAAATCGCTATGTGATGCCATCGTTATGCGGGGGTCCACTGTATATAATACTGATTTAATTATTAAAAAAAAATTATTTTTTGTGAATATGGGAATAATTATTCTTTTGTGAATATGGGAATACAGTGGACCCCCGGTTAACGAACTTTTTTCATTCCCGTAGTATGTTCAGGTGCCAGTACTGACCGAATTTTTTCCCATAAGGAATATTGTGAAGTAGATTAGTCCATTTCAGACCCCCAAACATTCACGTACAAACGCACTTACATAAATACACTTACATAATTGGTCGCATTTGGAGGTGATCGCTATGCGGGGGTCCACTGTAATTATTTCAGTTATCGGCCATTTCAGCTTTAGGCCGAGCTTCTGGAACAGATTACGGCTGATAACCGAGGGTTCACTGTACCTGAAGCATAAATGGAATGTGTTCCAGGGGTCAACACCCCCACAGCTCAGTCCATGACCAGGCCTCATGGTGGATCAGGGTCTGATCAACCAGGTTGTTACTGCTGACCACACGCAATCCAGTAAAAAGATTTTATGAAAACACGTAATGATTTCAATGAAATAAGCGTCATTTAGTATTATTCTAAGAGCAACGGTGATCTGCTGACTTCCTTTATACTGTTAATGTTCATACCTAATGAATCTTCTTAGATGTTACATTTCTGTACTTAATGACCCGGGATCACTGATTACTTTTTTTACTGGTAACCACATTTATGGCTACTCACTGGGTATATAAATTAATTGTTAATTTTACTTCCAGCAGATCTAAAAGGATTTTTAACAAAGACAGATTCAATTGATAAAACAGGTTAATATATGTAACTTACACTGAGCATTTTTGATAGGCACAGTGGTGCTCTGTAAATGGGTTCATTTATGAAACTCACGCTCATTATCTTTGACAGGTATATTGTAGGTATGTGTACATGTTTGACATGCTTTACTGTAATTTGTCTGCTTTCATAGAAGAAAACTGAATGAGCTGTTAGCCTGTTATTGCTTATCAGAGAGAAATAAGCCAACGTAATTTTTATGGGTCATTTTGAGGCAATTAGTGTGACGACTAAATGCTCCTGCTTATACAATCATTTAAATTTTTATGTTGTGCAATATTGCATTTGCTCACAATTATTTTTTTCCTGCTTTCAATAATAAATTATAATAACTGATGGATGAAGAACCTTTATATAGTACTATATAAGGCGAGAATATTTCCCAATTTTTACATCTTTAAGTAAATACTATTTATTTAGGCCTCATACGTAATTCTGAACCATTCCAATGGTCTTACATAGTAAATTATGGATGAAAGGGTGCAAGTGCCTTTCAGTACCTGATCAACTGGGCTGTGGTTCATACATCAGTTTATGTGCAGCCAGCAGTAACAGCCTGCTTCATCAGGCCCTGATCCAAAATGAGGCCTGGTCACAGAGTGGGCTGCAGGGACACTGATCCCCAAAACCTTCTCCAGGTATACTTAGAACATCTTTATTGGATACAATTCAGTCTTGGAACCCTGAGTGGCCAAGATCCCAAGAGCAGAGCATATACAATAAAGGTGTCCCAAGTGTATATACACTTGTGTTCTTTCATTCATACTGTGACTAACAGGTTAATGACTTTTATGGATAAAGTATTATTATTATATGAACAAAAAGACACACTACCAAAACTGGAACAATACACAATAACAAGCACATGGGAGAGAGAAACTTATGACCATGTTTCAGTCCAATCTGGATCATTTAGGTGCCCCATAGCTGAATCGCTAGTGCCCTCAGCTCACACACGAGGTCCAGAGTTTAAATCTCCAGTATGGCTGGAAAACATTAGGACATGTTTCCATAAAACACCTGTTCTCCCTGTTCACCCATAAGTGTAAAATGGGTACCTGGGTGTTAGTCAACTGGTGTGGGTCGCATCCTGGAACAAACCTGACCTAATTTGCCTGAAATGCTCCGTATAACAAGTGGCTTTCTATATAGTAGTATGTAATTGATGTCAGCTAGGCCTGTATACCTTGTACATATAGAAATAGAGATATAAAATACAAATATAAATATAATATATATTTTTTTTTTTTTTTTTTTTTTTTTTTTCAACAAGTCGGCCGTCTCCCACCGAGGCAGGGTGACCCAAAAAAGAAAGAAAATCCCCAAAAAGAAAATACTTTCATCATCATTCAACACTTTCACCACACTCGCACATTATCACTGTTTTTGCAGAGGTGCTCAGAATACAACAGTCTAGAAGCATAAACATATAAAGATACACAACATATCCCTCCAAACTGCCAATATCCCAAACCCCTCCTTTAAAGTGCAGGCATTGTACTTCCCATTTCCAGGACTCAAGTCCGACTATATGAAAATAACCGGTTTCCCTGAATCCCTTCACTAAATATTACCCTGCTCACACTCCAACAGATCGTCAGGTCCCAAGTACCATTCGTCTCCATTCACTCCTATCTAACACGCTCACGCACGCTTGCTGGAAGTCCAAGCCCCTTACCCACAAAACCTCCTTTACCCCCTCTCTCCAACCCTTTCGAGGACGACCCCTACCCCGCCTTCCTTCCCCTATAGATTTATATGCTTTCCATGTCATTCTACTGTGATCCATTCTCTCTAAATGACCAAACCACCTCAACAACCCCTCTTCTGCCCTCTGACTAATACTTTTATTAACTCCACACCTTCTCCTAATTTCCACACTCCGAATTTTCTGCATAATATTTACACCACACATTGCCCTTAAACAGGACATCTCCGCTGCCTCCAACCGTCTCCTCGCTGCTGCATTTACCACCCAAGCTTCACACCCATATAAGAGTGTTGGTACTACTATACTTTCATACATTCCCTTCTTTGCCTCCATAGATAACGTTTTTTGACTCCACATATACCTCAACGCACCACTCACCTTTTTTCCCTCATCAATTCTATGATTAACCTCATCCTTCATAAATCCATCCGCCGACACGTCAACTCCCAAGTATCTGAAAACATTCACTTCTTCCATACTCCTCCTCCCCAATTTGATATCCAATTTTTCTTTATCTAAATCATTTGACACCCTCATCACCTTACTCTTTTCTATGTTCACTTTCAACTTTCTACCTTTACACACATTCCCAAACTCATCCACTAACCTTTGCAATTTTTCTTTAGAATCTCCCATAAGCACAGTATCATCAGCAAAAAGTAACTGTGTCAATTCCCATTTTGAATTTGATTCCCCATAATTTAATCCCACCCCTCTCCCAAACACCCTAGCATTTACTTCCTTTACAACCCCATCTATAAATATATTAAACAACCATGGTGACATTACACATCCCTGTCTAAGACCTACTTTTACCGGGAAGTAGTCTCCCTCTCTTCTACACACCCTAACCTGAGCCTCACTATCCTCATAAAAACTCTTTACAGCATTTAATAACTTACCACCTATTCCATATACTTGCAACATCTGCCACATTGCTCCTCTATCCACTCTATCATATGCCTTTTCTAAATCCATAAATGCAATAAAAACTTCCCTATCTTTATCTAAATACTGTTCACATATATGCTTCAATGTAAACACCTGATCTACACATCCCCTACCCACTCTAAAACCTCCTTGCTCATCCGCAATTCTACATTCTGTCTTACCTCTAATTCTTTCAATTATAACCCTACCGTACACTTTTCCTGGTATACTCAGTAAGCTTATTCCTCTATAATTTTTACAGTCTCTTTTGTCCCCTTTCCCTTTATATAAAGGGACTATACATGCTCTCTGCCAATCCCTAGGTACCTTCCCCTCTTTCATACATTTATTAAACAAAAGTACCAACCACTCCAACACTATATCCCCCCCTGCTTTTAACATTTCTGTCATGATCCCATCAGTTCCAGCTGCTTTACCCCCTTTCATTTTACGTAATGCCTCACGTACCTCCCCCACACTTACATTCTGCTCTTCTTCACTCCTAAAAGATGGTATACCTCCCTGACCAGTGCATGAAATTACTGCCTCTGTTTCTTCCTTAACATTTAAAAGTTCCTCAAAATATTCTCGCCATCTACCCAATACCTCCATCTCCCCATCTACTAACTCCCCTACTCTGTTTTTAACTGACAAATCCATATTTTCCCTAGGCTTTCTTAACTTGTTTAACTCACTCCAAAATTTTTTCTTATTTTCATTAAAATTTCTTGACAGTGCCTCTCCCACTCTATCATCTGCTCTCCTTTTGCACTCTCTCACCACTCTCTTTACCTTTCTTTTACTCTCCATATACTCTGCTCTTCTTATAACACTTCTGCTTTGTAAAAACCTCTCATAAGCTACCTTTTTCTCTTTTATCACACCCTTTACTTCATCATTCCACCAATCACTCCTCTTTCCTCCTGCCCCCACCCTCCTATAACCACAAACTTCTGCCCCACATTCTAATACTGCATTTTTAAAACTATTCCAACCCTCTTCAACCCCCCCACTACTCATCTTTGCACTAGCCCACCTTTCTGCCAATAGTCGCTTATATCTCACCCGAACTTCCTCCTCCCTTAGTTTATACACTTTCACCTCCCTCTTACTTGTTGTTGCCACCTTCCTCTTTTCCCATCTACCTCTTACTCTAACTGTAGCTACAACTAAATAATGATCCGATATATCAGTTGCCCCTCTATAAACATGTACATCCTGGAGCCTACCCATCAACCTTTTATCCACCAATACATAATCTAATAAACTACTTTCATTACGTGCTACATCATACCTTGTATATTTATTTATCCTCTTTTTCATAAAATATGTATTACTTATTACCAAATTTCTTTCTACACATAGCTCAATTAAAGGCTCCCCATTTACATTTACCCCTGGCACCCCAAATTTACCTACTACTCCCTCCATAACATTTTTACCCACTTTAGCATTAAAATCCCCAACCACCATTACTCTCACACTTGATTCAAAACTCCCCACGCATTCACTCAACATTTCCCAAAATCTCTCTCTCTCCTCTACACTTCTCTCTTCTCCAGGTGCATACACGCTTATTATAACCCACTTTTCACATCCAATCTTTATTTTACTCCACATAATCCTTGAATTAATACATTTATAGTCCCTCTTTTCCTGCCATAGCTTATCCTTCAACATTATTGCTACTCCTTCTTTAGCTCTAACTCTATTTGAAACCCCTGACCTAATCCCATTTATTCCTCTCCACTGAAACTCTCCCACCCCCTTCAGCTTTGTTTCACTTAAAGCCAGGACATCCAGCTTCTTCTCATTCATAACATCCACAATCATCTCTTTCTTATCATCTGCACAACATCCACGCACATTCAGACTTCCCACTTTGACAATTTTCTTCTTCTTATTCTTTTTAGTAATCTTTACAGGAAAAGGGGTTACTAGCCCATTGTTCCCGGCATTTTAGTTGACTTTTACAACACGCATGGCTTACGGAGGAAAGATTCTTATTCCACTTCCCCATGGATATAAAAGGAAAATTAATAAGACCAAGAACTATTAAGATAAAATCAAAGAAAACTCAGATGAGTGTGTATAAATAAATGTGTACATGTATGTGTAGTGTGACCTAAGTGTAAGTAGAAGTAGCAAGACATGCCTGTAATCTTGCATATTTATGAGACAGACAAAAGACATCAGCAATCCTACCATCATGTAAAACAATCACAGGCTTCGTTTTACACTCACTTGGCAGGACGGTAGTACCTCCCTGGGTGGTTGCTGTCTACCAACCTACTACCATAATAATATATATATATATATATATATATATATATATATATATATATATATATATAAATATATATATATATATATATATATATATATATATATATATATATATATATATATATATATATATATATATATATATATATATATATATATATTTTTTTAACAAGTCGGCATATAATAGAGTGGACATGGGGGCAATGTGGCAGATGTTGCAAGTATATGTATATGGAATAGGTGGTAAGTTACTAAATGCTGTAAAGAGTTTTTATGAGGATAGTGAGGCTCAGGTTAGGGTGTGTAGAAGAGAGGGAGACTACTTCCCAGTAAAAGTAGGTCTTAGACAGGGATGTGTAATGTTACCATGGTTGTTTAATATATTTATAGATGGGGTTGTAAAAGAAGTAAATGCTAGGGTGTTTGGGAGAGGGGTGGGATTAAATTATGGGGCATCAAATACAAAATGGGAATTGACACAGTTGCTTTTTGCTGATGATACTGTGCTTATGGGAGATTCTAAAGAAAAATTGCAAAGATTAGTGGATGAGTTTGGGAGTGTGTGTAAAGGTAGAAAGTTGAAAGTGAACATAGAAAAGAGTAAGGTGATGAGGGTATCAAATGATTTAGATAAAGAAAAATTGGATATCAAATTGGGGAGGAGTATGGAAGAAGTGAATGTTTACAGATACTTGGGAGTTGACGTGTCGGTGGATGGATTTATGAAGGATGAGGTTAATCATAGAAATTGATGGGGAAAAAAAGGCGAGTGGTGCATTGAGGTATATGTGGAAATAAAAAATGTTATCTATGGAGGCAAAGAAGAGAATGTATGAAAGTATAGTAGTACCAACACTTTTATATGGGTGTGAAGCTTGGGTTGTGAATGCAGCAGCGAGGAGGCAGTTGGAGGCAGTGGAGATGTCCTGTCTAAGGGCAATGTGTGGTGTAAATATTATGCAGAAAACTCGGAGTATGGAAATTAGGAGAAGGTGTGGAGTTAATAAAAGTATTAGTCAGAGGGCTGAAGAGGGGTTGTTGAGGTGGTTTGGTCATTTAGAGAGAATGGATCAAAGTAGAATGACATGGAGAGCGTATAAATCTGTAGGGGAAGGAAGGCGGGGTAGGGGTACTCCTCAAAAAGGTTAGAAGGAAGGGCTAAGGGAGGTTTTGTGGGAGAGGGGCGACTTCCAGCAGGCGTGCATGAGCGTGTTCGATAGGAGTGAATGGAGACGAATGGTATTTGGGACCTGATGCTCTGTTGGAGTGTGAGCAGGGTAATATTTAGTGAAGGGATTCAGGGAAACCGGTTATTTTTATATAGCTGGACTTGAGTCCTGGAAATGGGAAGTACAATGCTTGCACTCTAAAGGAGGGGTTCGGGATATTAGCAGTTTGGAGGGATATGCTGTATATCTTTTTACGTATATGCTTCTAAACTGTTGTGTTCTAAGTACCTCTGCAAAAACAGTGATTATGTGTGAGTGAGGTGAAAGTGTTGAATGATGATGAAAGTATTTTCTTTTTGGGGATTTTCTTTCTTTTTGGGTCGCCCTGCCTCGGTGGGAGGCGGCCGAATTGTGGAAAAAAAAAAGAATATATACATTTTTATTTATTTATTTTTACAAGTCAGACCAAAACATCATTTCTCTCCTATGTGCAGGTTATCTGTGTTGTATTATTATTATTATTATTATTATTATTATTATTATTATTATTATTATTATTATTCTCATGAAAGTGCTAAATGCAAAAGGGTTATTCAGCACCTATGAATACAGTGGTCCCCTGCTTTTCGTAGTTCCCGGCAATCGTAAAATTCGCCAATCATAGGGGTATTTTCGTATAAACATGGACTCGCTTTTCATAGGTTGACTCGCGAGTCGTAGTTCGTCCGGGACGCGTACCCACGGCGTGAGCCGGGGCGGCAGCCAGTCTGGCATTGTTTACAAGTGAGCGAAGGTCCCCTCACGTGCTCCAGCAAAATATTTCATAATATTCCATTTATTTTAGTGCTTGCAAGTACTAAATAAGCTACCATGGCTCCAAAGAAAGCTCCTAGTGCCAAGCCTGTGGTAAAGAAGGTGAGAAATACGATTGAATTTAAGAAAACCATCATTGAACAATATGAAAGTGGTACAAGTGTGGCCGTACTGTCCAGGATGTATAAGAAACCCTACACAACCTTATGTTCCATAGTGGCCAAGAAAAAGGAAATAAAGGATGCTGTTGTTGCAAAGGGAGTAAGTATGCTGACAAAAATAAGATCACCAGTACTGGAAGAGGTTGAGAAGTTATTATTGGTGTGGATAAATGAGAAACAATTAGCAGGAGATACTCTTATGACTTCGATTATTTGTGAAAAGGCTAGGCAGTTGCATGAAGATTTGGTAAAGAAATTGCCTGCAAATAGTGGTGAAGTGAGTGAATTTAAGGCCAGCAAAGGCTGGTTTGAGAGATTTAAGAACCGTACTGGCATACACAGTGTGGTAAGGCATGGTGAGGCTGCCAGTTCGGACCACAAGGCAGCTGAAAAATATGTGCATGAATTCCAGGAGTACATAGAGGCTGAAGGACTGAAACCTGAACAAGTGTTCAATTGTGACGAAACAGGCCTCTTTTGGAAGAAAATGCCAAAGAGGACCTTCATTACACAAGAGGAAAAGGCAATGCTAGGACACAAGCCTATGAAAGACAGGCTGACGCTAATGTTCTGTGCTAATGCTAGTGGGGATTTCAAAGTGAAGCCATTACTAGTGTACCATTCTGAAAATCCCAGTGTGTTCAGGAAAAACAATGTTATGAAGAGTAAATTGTGTGTGTTTTGGAAATCTAATAGTAAAGCATGGGTCACAAGGGAAATTTTCGTCGAGTGGTTCAATGAAGTGTTTGGCCCTAGTGTGAAGGAGTATCTCCTGGAAAAGAAATTGGATCTCAAGTGCCTCCTAGTAATGGACAATGCACCTGCTAATCCTCCAAACTTGGATGACCTAATTTTCGAGGAGTTTGGGTTCATCACAGTAAAGTTCTTGCCCCCGAATATCACTCCTCTCCTCCAACCCATGGACCAGCAGGTTATTGCAAACTTTAAAAAACTCTACACAAAAGCAATGTTTCACAGGTGCTTGACTGTGACCACAGACACTCACTTGACCCTAAGGGAATTTTGGAGAGAACACTTCAGCATCCTCCACTGCATAACCCTTATAGGTATGGCTTGGGAGGGAGTGACTACCAGGACTTTGAACTCTGCCTGGAGAAAATTGTGGCCAGATTGTGTCGACAAGAGGGATTTTGAAGGATTTGGGACTGACCCTAATGAGTCTATGTCTGTTGTAAAATCAATTGTGGCACTGGGAAGTTCCATGGGGTTGGATGTGAGTTTGGAGGATGTGGAATTGGTGGAAGACCACAATGAAGAGCTCACCACTGAGGAGCTGCAAGAGCTTCAGCAGGAAGAGCAATACATCGCAGCTCAGAATCTTGCTGCAGAGGAGGAGGAAGAGAGATGGAAGAAGGTGCCTTCTTCAGAAATTAAAGAGATTTTTACTATGTGGGGTAAGATGGAAAGCTTTATGGAGAAACATCACCCTAACAAGGTTGTTGCAAGCCAGGTTGGCAACATGTACAGTGACAAGTACACTGGCTTGAACAAGTACACTGGCTTACACAAGTACACTGGCTTGCACAAGTACACCGGCTTACACAAGTACACTGGATTGCACAAGTACAATGGCTTGCACAAGTACACCGGCTTACACAAGTACACTGGATTGCACAAGTACACTGGCTTGCACAAGTACACTGGCTTACACAAGTACACTGGCTTACACAAGTACACTGGATTGCACAAGTACACTGGCTTGCACAAGTACACTGGATTGCACAAGTACACTGGCTTGCACAAGTACACTGGCTTACACAAGTACACTGGCTTACACAAGTACACTGGATTGCACAAGTACACTGGCTTACACAAGCACACTGGATTGCACAAGTACACTGGTTTGCACAAGTACACTGGCTTGCACAAGTAAGATAAGATAAGATTTCGTTCGGATTTTTAACCCCGGAGGGTTAGCCACCCAGGATAACCCAAGAAAGTCAGTGCGTCATCGAGGACTGTCTAACTTATTTCCATTGGGGTCCTTAATCTTGTCCCCCAGGATGCGACCCACACCAGTCGACTAACACCCAGGTACCTATTTGCTGCTAGGTGAACAGGACAACAGGTGTAAGGAAACGTGTCGAAATGTTTCCACCCGCCGGGAATCGAACCCGGGCCCTCCGTGTGTGAAGCGGGAGCTTTAGCCACCAGGCCACCGGGCCACTGGATTGCACAAGTACACTGGCTTACACAAGTACACTGGCTTACACAAGTACACTGGCTTACACAAGTACACTGGCTTACACAAGTACACTGGCTTGCACAAGTACACTGGATTGCACAAGTACACTGGCTTACACAAGTACACTGGCTTACACAAGTACACTGGCTTACACAAGTACACTGGCTTACACAAGTACACTGGCTTGCACAAGTACACTGGCTTACACAAGTACACTGGCTTACACAAGTACACTGGCTTACACAAGTACACTGGCTTACACAAGTACACTGGCTTACACAAGTACACTGGATTGCACAAGTACACTGGCTTACACAAGTACACTGGCTTACACAAGTACACTGGCTTGCACAAGTACACTGGATTGCACAAGTACACTGGCTTACACAAGTACACTGGCTTACACAAGTACACTGGCTTACACAAGTACACTGGCTTACACAAGTACACTGGCTTACACAAGTACACTGGATTGCACAAGTACACTGGATTGCAACACTACACTTGAGCAATTCATATAAACTAAATGGGGAAAAACAGTTGAAGTACCGTATATGATGCATTAAAAACATTTTATCTTGTAAGATTTTAAAATGAATAACATGTGAAATACATGCGGCTCTAAAAAAAATTAACTAAAAAATCTGCAAGTTCTTGTTGTTAGGGTTATTAAGAGCTACTAAAAGCTTACGCCTTATTGAGACCAGCAGCCCGGGAGTCCGGGGGAAAAATATATAAGATAAGACAAGATATGTTGCCTAAATATGGGCGAGAGTTAGAAAGGAAACATAGTTTACTTTTCCTCCTCTATCCTCTGAATAGAGAAATTTAAACGTAAAATTTCTAAGTCAGATCAGGTGGACTCCAGCCCTCAGGACCGCCATTACCAGGCGTCTAACTCCCTGGGTAAGCACTTGTACAGTCCATCAACGTCGCTGATGGAGCCTGGAAATTAGTAAGTTATTTAGGTACAGATATACATAAATACAGTTACATAAATTATTATACATAACAGCATATGTGTAGATTAGTTATGATAACCCCCCCAAAAAAAGTCAAAGATACTTATTTCTTACTGGGGTTTTAAGGGTCCAACTCTCGCCCATATTTAGGCAACATATCTTGTCTTATCTTATATATTTTTCCCCCGGACTCCCGGGCTGCTGGTCTCAATAAGGCGTAAGCTTTTAGTAGCTCTTAATAACCCTAACAACAAGAACTTGCAGATTTTTTAGTTAATTTTTTTTAGAGCCGCATATATTTCAAATGTTATTCATTTTAAAATCTTACAAGATAAAATGCTGCTATGTATGATAATTCTATGTAACTGTATTGTGTATACCTGAATAAATTTACTTACTTACTTACTTCAGGTACACATAAATAGTTACATAAATTATCATACATAGTAGCATATGTATACATTACCTAGGATAAACCAGAAAAGTCAAAGTGACTTATTTTCACTGGGATCCTATATGCCTCAGCATGATAGTGGCTTTCTTTGTTCCAATGATATTATGATACGTAAACACACATTGTAACCTTAGCAAAGAAATAAATATTTTATTTTATTTATTTGTGGAAATTTATTTGGTCCCTAAAGTTCCACAGGACAGATACGGCGTACAAAGGTCGCAGCTACCAATGTAGAGTACCTCAACAAGGTCACTGCTCTTGAACATAAGCTAGACACTCTAGATTATTATTATTATTATTATAATCAAGGGGAAGCGCTAAACCCGGAGGATTATACAGCGCCTGGGGGGGATGTGGAAGGCATTTAGGCTTAATTCGGGGAACTGGAGCACAGATCCAATTCCCTAAATCAAGAGCCCCTCACCAACATCAAGGAACCTTCCTTGAGGGGTAGACACTCTAGAACAGTGGTTCCCAAACTGGGGGTAAATTACCCCCTGGGGGTAATTTAACCATTTTTGGGGGGTAATGAAGGGGTGACAGAAAAAAAGTTATGAATTCTGAAAATCAAGAAAACAATGCGGTACCCGGTATGAGGATTATTGTTAACTTTGTCTTAGTATATAAAGTTGTAAAGTAAACCTATTATAAGTAAGTAATAAAGTTAAACCAAATAACAATAAACATCAAAAACTAATATACAGTATTAGAAAAGAAGAAATATATAGCTAAGTGTGTGGAAACCCAAAAGTATTTTGATAAGTATGCTTCAGGACAAAAGTCACTCAGTAGCCCAGATCGACCTGTCCAGTATGCGTCACTCACTTCCTGAGGCTGCCTCTATTTCACGACTGTCATTGATGCCCATCACACTGTGACTGCATTTCTGGGGAAACTGAGACTCTGGATTCGGCGCTTGGAGAAAGGAGTGATCGCCCAGTTTCCCACCCTAGACCAGTTTGTTGAGGAGAATAGTCATGATACTGGATCACTTCTACAGACCATCAACAAAGAAATGAGCGACCATTTGAAGGGGCTTGAAACAAGCATGCATCACTACTTTCCAGAGAGTGACCAAGAAACAGCCACTCTTCAGTGGATCATTCATCCCTTCTCTGTACCTGATGATGCCATTCATGATGATGATTTCCCTGCAAAGGAGGAGTGGATCACAATGCGAGCCAATGAAGCCTTGAAAATCGAATTCCAAAACCAAAATGCAGATTCCTTTTGGATTTCACGACTACCTGACTCGCCAACTCTGTCCAAGAGAGCCTTGAAGTTGTTGATATCATTCTCAACAACGTATCTGTGCGAGAAGGGCTTCTCAACTGTGCTGGGTATGAAAACAAAAAAGAGGACTCGCTTGAATGTTGCAAACGATGCCAGGCTGGCACTTTCAACCACGAAGCCAAGAATTCCTAAACTAGCTTCAAGTATGCAACTCCATCCATCCCACTGATGTTCTTGACATCTTTAGTAATAGTCATTAGAGATGCACAATGTTCAAATACAATAAATAAAAGAAAATATCTCAAGTGTTTTAATTTAGCCATATATATCAATAATAACAACATTTTGTGAAAGGGGTAACATGCATTATGTGGCATGTTAAATTGGGTAACAAGCTGAAAAAGTTTGGGAACCACTGCTCTAGAACAACAAAACAACACCCACACCCAGTCCCTAGACACCATCAACACTCTAAAAGACCAAGTCACCCTACTTACTACCAACATTATAGAGGAAAGATCAAGAGTGGACCAACAACTTGCCAATGTCATAACCAACTTCCAAGACCATAATGACCAACAACAGCTATCTGACGCTGTTGTAGTTAACAGCAAACATCTCCCAGCCACAGTCACCCAAGAGACCTGCATGGAGACCACCCTACAGCTTATCAAGGACCACCTTCGCCTTAACATACGTAGTGATGACCTAAAGGATTGCAAACTGATGGGCTACCAAGCGGGTAAAAAAACAGTGCTGTTAAAATTCCAAACTAGCCTACAAAGAAACAACCTAGTTGTACTTTAGTTCATTCCAGCACAACACATAGACAACATCAACTTCATTATGTGTAGTAGTGACTATACTCTACATGACCAAAATACTCTAGCTATATACTTGTCCAAACTTCCTACCACTACAGATATCAGTACTAGAACTCAACACACAACTCAGGATATAAATACCCATAATTTAAACCTAGAAGATGATTGATCACATTGACCCTGATCTAAACCTCCATAATCTGACACCCAATCAAAACCTATTGGAAAGTAACTGCCTTTATTACACAGCATCACAAGCCAGCACTATCCTAAACAATGCTAAAAGTCTATCAGTACTTAACTACAACATCAGGTCCTTAAGCAAACACTATGATGACCTCCTAGCACTCCTTGAATCACTAAAGACACCCTTCTCCTGCATTATTCTTACTGAGAACTGGCTTAAGCAGGACACAATAGATATCTACCCTCTACCAGGATACACAGCAATTCACAACTGCAGACCAAACCAAGTTGGGGGTGGTATTGCAATCTATTACTCTAACCAATTATCTTGTATTAGCACCACTTGCTTTAGTGATGAATATGGGGAATACATTTTTGCTAATTTTACTGTAAAAAACCTTAAGACGCCTATAACAATCGATGCCATTTACCGGATACCTCACACAAACATCCCAAATTTCAGTGAGAAATTAAAGTCACTAATAACAAACAGACAAATGAATAAGCACCACTTTCTCTTAGCTGGAGACTTCAACATCAACCTTGGCTTACTAGATGATCAGCCTGTAACTGATTTCATCAACAATATGAACAACACACTTCTCATACCAACAATAACTAAACCAACTAGGCTCACTGAGACAAGTGCAACCATAATAGACCACATATGGACCAATATACTAGCCCCCCTTAAATCAGGGATAATCACAGATAGCACTACAGACCACTACCCTACCTTCCTCCTGACAAACATTAGTAAACCACCACTTGAATACAACAAAGTCTCATTTAGACTCCATGACGAGACCTCAGTAAGGAAGTTCACAGCTGACCTAGAGACTGTTGACTGGCCTACAGAATTCTCCAAGGCCAATGGTATTGATGACTGGACAGACATTTTTCTTAACAAATTACTTAGACTATACAACAAACATTGTCCTATAAAAACAAAACAGATCACAAACAAACGGCTTGGTTGCCCATGGCTAACCAGCACCATTCTGAAATCCATTGACAAGAAACACCAATATGAAAAGCAATATAGACAAGGCTTAATACACAAAGATATTCTTAAACACTATTCATCAGCTCTCACCAAAGTAATAAAGAAAGCCAAACAACTATACTACTCCAGTAGATTCACAGACACTAGAGGAGATATAAAAAAGACCTGGAAAACACTCTCTCAGATTCTAGGGACCCACAAACTGAGAAAAACCAAGAATATTGTCCTAACTAAACCTAATGAAACACTACTACATCCCACTGACACAGCTAACAAGATAAACGACTTCTTCTCAACCTTAGGATCTAATCTCGCCAGTAAAATCCCACATACCAATGCCCATGCCGGGGACTACCTAGATGGGAATTTCCCTAATTCCTTCTATCTTGCACCAACTGAGCCCACGGAAGTCACCGAGATTATAAAGTCACTTAAAAATAACTCAGGGAATCTGTCTCATGTCCCACCATTACTGTACAAGCGAGCGGCCCATGTCCTTTTGCATGCTATTTCATTACTCTTTAACAAGTCACTAGAGACTAGCACCTTCCCGAAACTACTCAAGATGGCAAGGGTTACACCAATACATAAAGGTGGTGACCCTACAGACTTAAACAACTATAGGCCAATATCTAACTTACCATTGCTATCCAAAATCTTTGAGAAACTCGTGCACAGGAGACTGTATTCATTTATAACGGCTCAAAACATACTCAACCCCTGCCAATTTGGATTCAGGAAAAATAAAAGCACTAATGATGCAATCATAAAAATGCTAGATCTGCTTTACACAGCATTGGAAAATAAGGAATATCCACTAGGAATTTTTATTGACCTAAGAAAAGCTTTTGACACAGTAGACCACGACATCCTACTCCACAAACTTGATCATTACGGTATAAGAGGCCATGCGCTTGCTTATTTCAAATCTTACATTACTAATAGGTATCAGTATGTCACCATTAAAGACACAGCATCAGCAACACGGCCACTTGATACTGGAGTTCCGCAGGGAAGTGTCCTTGGTCCCCTGCTCTTCCTCATATACATCAATGACCTTCCAAAAGTATCCCAACACCTGAAACCCATTCTCTTTGCTGACGACACGACTTATGTCATCTCTCACCCTAATCTTGCCACCCTCAACACCATTGTGAATGAGGAGCTGATTAAAATATCGACTTGGATGACAGCCAATAAACTTACGCTTAACACTGACAAAACCTACTATATTATGTTTGGTAGCAGAGCAGGAGATGCACAAATTAACATTAAGATCGACAACACTCTAATTACCAGAAATAATGGGGGCAAATTCCTAGGCTTATACCATGCCGCAAAATGCCCTTCTCACACTATACCACTCACTTATTTATCCATACCTCACCTATGCTATTTGTGCTTGGGGATCAACTGCAGCAACACACCTAAAGCCAATAATAACCCAACAAAAAGCTGCAGTAAGAATAATCACTAAATCCCATCCCTGGCAACACACCCCCCCACTCTTCATAGACCTAAACTTACTCCCTGTTTAGTACATCCACACTTACTACTGTGCAATCAATCTACATCTACAGGGCCTTAAACTCTAATATCAACCTTGACCTAAAATGCTTTCTTGATAGTTGTGACAGAACCCACAGGCATAACACCAGACACAAACATCTCTACGACATTCCCCGTGTCCGACTAAACCTTTACAAAAATTCAATGTATGTCAAAGGCCCTAAAATCTGGAATATCCTACCTGAGAACTCTAGAACTGCAGACACATTCATCACCTTCAAAACTACCATTAGAAAACATCTTATCTCCCTGATACACCCCGTCAACTAACTACACGAATACCACCTGGTGGTTCACACTTACACTCACTCACCCATTTGACCATAAACAGAAATATTAATCTCAATCTTAAAATAATGAATCCTGTGATACTCCAATACTGAAACTATGTACTGTGCCAAAACAAAAGCATTCACATTGCTAAACTCACAAACTAGTATTTAGTCACTTAGCCATAAAACCAACTTACCTCATAATTTGTAATATTTTAAAATTAAGAATTAAACTAAGTCTGCCCAAAATGCCTAGCCATGCTAGGTGTTCTAGTGGTACACTCTGTAATCATTATTTTACTACATGTAAACCACACAATAACCAAATTTTGTAAACTCAGCATTGTAATCCTTATAGAGAATAAAATTTGAATTTGAATTTGAATTTGAGCATGGCCGTTATGGAATGGCTGAGTTGGATGGCCCTTACACCCAACCAAAACACACACACATCCGGGTTGGCGAAGGTGGTTGGAAGGTACTTCTTAATTGATAGATTTACCCTTTAGGGAAGAAGTAGGTAGTTTATACTGTTAGTACACTATTAGGATTATTGAGGCAACTGTAGTTAATAATAATGTAGACCTAAGACCTTAACATAGGTAGTAATGGGCCGAATGTAGGCAAACACTAGGTTATGTTAGCTAGGGAGAACTGGCAGCCCAAGTTTGAACTACGAGGCGCGGGTCTCGAAGACGCCAGAGCTTCCTTCTAAGACTAGACACCATCTGAACAACACGTGCTGTGATCAGCAGGTGGCGCCCCCATGTGTCTTCACATATTAGACCTGGGGAAATCTGGTTGTGGAAAATTGCATTTACTGAATGTATCATTATTTACATAACAGTAAAAGAACAAAGATAATTATTATTTATCAGTTAGAGAAGTAGGAATTTGGGACATCGAGGTCACAAAAAAATGTCCCCCTTCGATACCTACCACTGTCATATCCACAAGTTGCTCTGGACCTATTAATTACAAATGAAAAATACATCACCAGGAATACTTGTAAATATATAAATTTTGTGAACTGTATATTAAAAATAATAGACCATATAATAAGTGTCAGGGGCCCGAGACTGTTCAACTGCCTCCCAGCACACATAAGGGGGATTACCAACAGACCCCTGGCAGTCTTCAAGCTGGCACTGGACAAGCACCTAAAGTCAGTTCCTGATCAGCCGGGCTGTGGCTCGTACGTTGGTTTGCGTGCAGCCAGCAGCAACAGCCTGGTTGATCAGGCTCTGATCCACCAGGAGGCCTGGTCACAGACCGGGCCGCGGGGGCGTTGACCCCCGAAACTCTCTCCAGGTAATATATACACAATTACATAACAGAAGGAAAATATATCTTAATATCACTCACCAATTTGACTGGAGATTAAGTTGTATCATACTCAGAAAACCCCCCTGTCTACATTTATGATAATAATACTGGCCAGAACTATAAACATAATATAGACATGACTTAGCTGGGGTCCCTGGAGCTGTCTTGTCCAGTCCGGTGGCCTGGTGGCTAAAGCTCCCGCTTCACACACAGAGGGCCCGGGTTCGATTCCCGGTGGGTGGAAACATTTCGACACATTTCCTTACACCTGTTGTCCTGTTCACCTAGCAGCAAATAGGTACCTGGGTGTTAGTCGACTGGTGTGGGTCGCATCCTGGGGGACAAGATTGAGGACCCCAATGGAAATAAGTTAGACAGTCCTCGATGACGCACTGACTTTTTTGGGTTATCCTGGGTGGCTAACCCTCCGGGGTTAAAAATCCAAACGAAATCTTATCTTATCTCAAGTTATGCAGGAATGCACATCCAACAATTTTGTCTCCTATTTGAAAGGTGTCAGTCTAATTTTAACCTCTAGAGCACGAAAATTCCTTCCCATTACACTAACATTGTATCCAATTCAAAAAACCAAAATGGCAACTGACCCTTCTCTCCAGGTTCAGTTTCCCATTTTCTATGACATAAATGTTATTAAATACAGTATGGCCATCTATTTACATATAAATACTGAATTTCTGGAAAATATATACAGTATTTTCCACACTGCGGCCGGCCGGAGTTCGTTGCTAAACGATTCAAATTACTCCTTCCTTTAGGAGATGATTCCAGCCAGTTCTGGCTTGAGTGGCTGTTCTCCTAGTAGGTGTTACTACGATTTCATCTTCCGGCATCACTTGGTCTGCGTTATCTTCCATTTCACTCGTATCACTTTGTTGTGATAGAAACACAGGCCTTATCTCTAGGCTTTATTGAACATAGAATCTTCATAGTACTTCTGCAACAACAAAATATAATGACTAGTACATCTAATAATGGCTTCTACAGGGATGGTGATGTCTTGCATATGTCAAGAGAAAAGTTATAACTACAGGCCACATATTTAAACTCACCATGTAATCTGCATCGCTGATAAATGGATAAAGTAGGAGAGAATCACACACCATGTGTTGGTGCCCATGACACACACCAAACTGTTGTTGTTGTTAAGGGCCCCTAGAGGTGGTGCAGTATTATCCTGCTGCTGCTCCCCACAGGACCAGTATCACTACAATCTCCCCCTTCTAAAATATCAGAGACAGTAATCTCCCAAACTGTTAGGTGGGCGACGTACACGTCCCGACCTTCGTAGCCCTTGAGCCTCTTCACCAGGTTCGATATTTTCCAGCGGGGTTTGATTAACTGCTGGAGCAGAATCCTCTATTTCCATAGGGGTAGTCTCAAGGGGCTTTCCAGGAGAAAACGAAGCATCTTTCACATCTATTGGTGTATCTTGAGATTCCACACTAATAGGGATTTCAACTGGGGCTAAATGTCTTGTAGATACTGTAGTCTCTTCACCATTTTGGTAGCGAATGTGGGCGTAATGTGGATTAGCTTGCAGGAGCTCTACCTCTTCCACTAAAGGATCCGTCTTGTTCATCCTACGGTGACTCTTCAGGAGAACGGGTCCAGGATGACATAACCAAGTGGGCACGGAGGCTCCCGTAGAGGAACGACGTGAATAGTTGAGGAGTCTTTCATGAGGGGTTGCATTAGTAGCTGTGCACAGCAGTGATCTAATAGAGTGAAGAGCATCAGGTAGGACTGTTTGCCAGTGTTGAACAGGTAGATTGCGCGACTTTAATGTCATTGTAACTGCCTTCCATATAGTACCATTGAACCACTCCACTTGACCATTGCCTTGAGGGTTGTAGCTTGTTGTTCTGCTGCAGGCAATACCTTTGCTAGCCAAAAACTCCTGAAGTTCGTTACTCATGAACGAGGATCCCCTGTCTGAATGGATATAAGCTGGCATACCAAAAATAGAGAACAACTGTGAAAGACAACTAATAACAGTTGAAGCAGCCATATTTGCACAGGGGAATACAAAGGGAAACCTTGAATATTCATCTACTATGTTAAGGAAATACCTATTCTGATTTGTGCTTGGTAGAGGTCCTTTGAAATCTATATTCAATCTTTCGAAAGGCTGGGTGGATTTTATGAGATGAGTCTTCTCTGGCTGATGAAAGTTTGGCTTGCACTCTGCACATACTCTGCATGCTCTGATCACTTGTCGCACATCTTCCACTGAGTAGGGCATGTTCTTTGATTTGACAAAATGGTACAGGCGTGTAACTCCTGGGTGACACAAAGCCTTGTGGAGAGCTGAGAGTGATTGCAAATCATGACATGCTGCTCCACAGTGGGACCTAGAGAATGCATCAGGTGAGATGTTCTCTTTACCCGGTCGGTACAGAATATCAAAGTCATAACACGATAGTTCCATCCTCCAGCGTAATATCTTGTCATTCTTTATCCTACTTTTGTGCCTCTTGTCGAACATATACATCACGGACCGTTGGTCAGTCCTTATGGTGAAATGTCTACCAGTTAAATAATGCCTCCAGTGGCGAACTGCTTCTATGATGGCCTGGGCTTCCTTTTCTACAGCAGCATAACATTTCTCTGATCCTTGAAAAGTTCTCGAAAAGAAAGCTACTGGTCGTCCTGCCTGAGATAAGACTGCAGCAATGGCAATGTCAGATGCATCCGTTTCCACTTCGAATGGTAGGGACTCATCAATGGCTTGAACTACTGAGTTTTCAATGTCCTGTTTGAGAGTATGGAAAGCGGCTTCTGCTTCCTTTGTCACAGGAAATGTGGTAGCACTCAATGGGCGGACTTTACTTGAATAGTTGTAGATCCATTGTGAGTAATAAGCAAAGAGACCAAGAGTTCTTCGGAGTGACTTTTTGTCTTGAGGCATTGGAAGTTCCCGTAGAGGTCGTAGTCGTTCAGGGTCTGGGAATATTGAACCTCCTTCCACTACATAACCAAGGATGCTAAGCCTTTTAGTTGAAAAAGTGCACTTTTCCTCATTGTAACTGATATTTTTCTTCTTGGCGGCTTCCAAAAACTTATCAAGGTTTGCATCATGTTCCTCCTGGGTCTTGCCACAAATGGTAACATTATCTAAATACGCGTAGGTTCCCATGAGTTGCTCTTCCTGAATGAGTGAATCCATAATTCGTTGGAAGCAGGCTACCCCATTGGTGACTCCAAAAGGGACTCTGGTAAACTGATACAGGCCATCACTAGCCTGAAACGCTGTGTATGGTTTATCTTCATTCCTTATAGGGACTTGATGATAGGCACTCTGCAGATCAATTGTGCTAAACACGTAGTACTGAGCAATTTTGTTCACTGTATCGTCAATTCGAGGTAGAGGGTACCCATCAAGAAGTGTAAATTTGTTGATTGTCTCAGAGTAATCGATAGCCAGTCTCCGTTTCCTATAACCATCTTTAACAACAACAACCTGTGCACGCCAAGGGGAATCACTCGGTTCTATAATACCCTCCTTCAGCAGCCTCTGAGTTTCTTTCTCAATGAACATCCGATCCTCATAAGAATAGCGGCGTGACTTAGCTGATATAGGATGGCAATCCGCGGTAAGATTTGCAAACAGCTTTGGTGGGTCTACCCTTAAAGTGCTAAGTCCACAGACAACAAGAGGAGGCAGTTCACCTCCATATGTTAAGGTGACACTACCATGCAGCTTCTGAAAGTCCTGACCAAGGATAACATCAGAGCACAGTTGTGGCAGAATAGCTAAATGTACATCTTGATAATCCTTTCCATTAACTCTGAGATTTACCTTACAAAACCCTAAGGTCTGAATAGAGAGAGATGTTGATGCCATGGAAACGGTACCTGATGAGTGATGTAGAGTCAAGGAGAGCCGTTTAACTAAGTCAAGGTTGATGAAACTCTCTGAGCTGCCACTATCAATAAGACCATCTACTTCTGTTCCTTTGATGAATACTTTCACAACTGCCTTTGACAGTGAATTTGGAGTAGCCGCAGAAGTCACTGTTGCTAGAGTCGCATGATCACTGGAATGTGTGGAGGCACTAGCTCTTGTTGATGCATTAGCACGACATACTTTAGCAAAGTGACCTTTCTTGTGGCATTTATGGCACATTGCTTCACGAGCAGGACACCTTGGACGTGGATGTCTTGAAAAACCACAAAAGAAACACACCGTACCTGCTGCTGCTGTCACTGAGGCAGGTTCCCCAGTAACTTCATTGCAAGAGTCTTGGTCAGGAATTGCAGCACTTACCACTCGAGAAGGCTGAGTGGTACTGTATACTTCAGAATTCTTCTGGGCTGAATCTAGAGCTCTTGCCTGGTCAAAGGCAGCGGCTAAGTCGAGAGTTTTATTCTCCAATAAACGCTGCCTTATTATTGGTGATTGCAGGCCACTGATAAAAGCATCCCTGATGGACTCTTCACAATACTGAGCAGCTGTCACTGCTTGGAAGTGACAGTCCTTACCTAAAATTTTCAGTGCTTGAAAGTATTCCTCTAAGGACTCATCAATCTGCTGGCGGCGAGTTGCAAGGCGATAGCGTGCAAAGATTTCATTTGTAGGTTTAATATACTGAGACTTGAGGGTTTTGATAGCATCTTCGTAGGTATTACACTCAGAAATAGCCTCATATATCTTAGGTGACACAAAATTGATGAGCAGACTTAGTTTATCTAGATCTTCTTTAGGAAGGGCTCCCAAGAAGTTTTCGAAAGTCTTAAACCAGTGCTTCCATTCCTGAGCAGCCGTTGATAAGCTGGGGTCACAGGTTTCAGTAAACGCTCCATGTTGTGATGTAGTCTAGCGCAGGATCACCACCAGGTAGCCCAGGATTCTATGTTCAATAAATTGTTGTGATAGAAACACAGGCCTTATCTCTAGGCTTTATTGAACATAGAATCTTCATAGTACTTCTGCAACAACAAAATATAATGACTAGTACATCTAATAATGGCTTCTACAGGGATGGTGATGTCTTGCATATGTCAAGAGAAAAGTTATAACTACAGGCCACATATTTAAACTCACCATGTAATCTGCATCGCTGATAAATGGATAAAGTAGGAGAGAATCACACACCATGTGTTGGTGCCCATGACACACACCAAACTGTTGTTGTTGTTAAGGGCCCCTAGAGGTGGTGCAGTATTATCCTGCTGCTGCTCCCCACAGGACCAGTATCACTACACACTTTCCCTCAGATTTTCATTTACGTTTGATTGAACACCTAATTCCAAGGGAATCAATTTATTAATTGTGCGTAAACTTTCCTGGCCATGACACAACACTTTGACATTCCTGACAACACCTTGTGCATCTGGGTACAATGTCAATACTTTGCCCAGGGGCCACAATGTTCGATGGTGTTCAGAGTCAATTAACACAATGTCACCTGGTTGAATGGTCTGTCGATTTACTGCCTCTGTCGCACCATAAAAGTGTTCACATAGTGTAAGAAGATATTCCTTATGCCACACATTAGACCAATGATCAATTACTTTATTTAACATTTTAAATTTATTACACAACACTACCGCATCATTGTAATCTTCATCTCTTTCTTCCGGATTATCTCTATAGACAGGGGCAGCTTCCAATTTCTTTCCACATATTAGGTGAGAAGGTGTTAATACATCTGCATCAGGTGTATCACTCATGTACGAGAGAGGCCTATTATTTATACGATTTTCTGCCTCCACTAACACTGCACGGAATTCTTCCAAATTAATTCTCTTCCGGTGTAGTACTTTGCGGAGACACCTCTTCACTGTGCCTATCAGTCTTTCGTACAGCCCCCTTGCCAAGGGGCTCTAGGAGTAATAAATTTCCAGGTACACCCTCGCTGGGTTAACAGAGATTGAACATCGTTACTATTATTTAATTCTATCAAGTGTTGAGCACCTGCTACAAAATTTGTGGCATTATCCGAAATCATCAACCTCGGACAGGATCACCTAGCTGCAAATTTTCGAAAGAGCTGTATAAACTGTTCTGCAGACAAGTCCTGTGCCACTTCTAAATGGACTGCCCTAGTAGCAGTACAGGTGAACAAACAAACATACACTTTCAGTGGAACACCATCTGAAGTACCTGTTAAAATTATTGGACCACTATAGTCTACACCTGTTACATCAAATGGTTTCACTAATTGTACACGCTCCTTTGGCAATGGTGGAGGACCTGGGTACATATAGGATCTGGCATCCACACAGCGACATACTACACAAGATTTAATCACCCTTTTTACACTTTGCCATCCTTGTGGAATCCAGAAAGTTTCCCTAATACAATTTAAGGTATCTTGTACCCCACCATGCATTACATTTTTATGGGCATTTAGAACAATCAAATTTGTTAGATGATGAGTTTTGGGCAGTAAGATAGGGTGTTTAGCATAATCACCCAATTCAGCATTTTGTAACCTACCTCTGCACCTAATTACATTGTTCTCTAAATACAGCCCCAATTTCTCTATTATGGAACCTTTCACAAATTTTCTTTCCATCATCAGTTTAATCTCATTTCCATAGATTTCCTCCTGTACCCTCTTTATCCAATATTCAAGAGGATGTGAAAACTTAAATGAAATATTCATCTTGTTTAGAAATTTAAACACCAACTTAGTTACATTGATTAGTTTGGGTAAAGAAGAATACCTATTTATATCAATGGCTAATGAAGGACAAACTATTGGAGCGGTGGTCACAGTAATTTCAACAGGAGCAATATACACCTTTTGTACAGGCCAATTAGCTTTATTTACCAACCAGCTCGGTCCTTTAAACCATGATACAGCATTTACAAATTTAGCATAAGGTAAACTTCGAGACAAGAAATCAGCTGGATTTTCCTCACCAGGTATATGATTAAATGTTAACATATGCTGACCCAAACTATTATACTTCTCTTGCATCTGATTAATTTCAGTGACTTTGTTTTGTACGTACACAATTTTACTGTTTCCATTACGAATCCATTGTAAGGATACCTCATTATCAGACCAAATTACAGTGTCGCTAATATTTATCTCCTGCAACTTATTTCTTATATAATTAGCTAATTTGACACCTACATAAATGGCTGTTAATTCCAACTGAGGTAAGGTATGTGATTTAATTGGAGACACTTTAGCCTTAGAATAACAAGAGAAATATCACTATTACATTGAAGATAAGCAACTGCTCCATATGCCAATTTTGAGGCATCAAAAAAAATGTGGAGTACATTTTTCCCATTTGGATTGGCCACCTGGCGTGGGAACTCCAACATTGGAATTTTTTCCTAATCACCAATTAATTCATCCCACCTGTTAATGAATTCCTCAGGTAGAATTTCATCCCAAGCACATTTAAATTTCCATTCTTCCTGTATTAATAATTTCCATCTTATAGTAAGGGGTGACACTAAACCTAGTGGATCAAAACATTTGGAAACTTCAGCAAGCAAAACTCTCTTAGTTAATTTATTGGGCATACTGTAATTATTAGGTTTTAACATTAACAGATCTCTCTCAGTATCCCAAGTTAAACCCAATACATTACTACATTTTGGTACTTCATCTCCAGGGTAATCTTTACTTATTTTGTCCTTTAATTTGGACGAATTACTATTCCATTCCCTCAGAGGCATATTTGCACTTTGCATTATTTTATTAGCCTCTCCATAAGTCATTAACAGTTCCTCTTCAGTTGACGTCACACCCAGGAAATTGTCCACATAAAATTGTTTGCTCATTACTTTACACAATGGACTTTCCATACGTTTAAGGTGTGCATTTATCGTCGCTTGAAGTAGGAATGGACTGGATGTAGCACCAAATAATACGCTCCTAAAGCGAAAGGTTTTCAGAGGGCTAAGTGGATCACTAGGATTCTCAGGCCATAAGAAGCGGGTACAATCCCGGTCAGCCTCTTGTAAACCCACTCTTAGGAAAGCTTTACTTATGTCAGCCATAAAGGCATAATTTTTCATCCTGAAATTTAATAAGATATCTCCTAATTTTTCCGTCAATACAGACCTGTCATCAAACAGTCATTTAAACTAGGTACATTTTTGTTACTCCTGGCACTACAATTAAACACAATCCTCACAGGAGTGGTCTTAGAATCCTTCTTCACTCCGTGATGTGGCAAATAGTGACCATAAATTTTGGCTTGCTCAGGAGGTACCTCTTCTATAAATTTATTAATTAATTGTTCAGCAATTATATCATTATAGGTAGTTAACAATTCTGGTGTCTTACTCAGTTCGTGGAGCTGAGCCTTTAACTGCCCATATGTCATTCTGTAATTAGTGGGCAATTCTGGATGGTTCAGTCTCTACGGAAGTCGTACCCAGTATTGTCCAGATTCAAATTTTACATCTTTCAGGTACTGCTCCTGAGTAAAAGAATCGTCTGGACTTTCTTCATTTACATTTATTCCAATGCTGTCTAATTCCCACAATTTATGCACTGGCTCAACACCATCCTCTATGGAAAAATTATACTGGGGTACGATTTCATGAGTAAGACACACAGTTATGGTATTTGTAGTTTCCTCTAGTCATGAATTATTATTACGAGGAATCCTACCATACATTATATGGCCTCCTGCAGTCTTCAAAAGGGTGACACCACATTTCTTTACCATACCCTTTACAAAGGAGGCATAATAGTCACTACCTATCAAAATATTTATTGGGCCTACAGAATCATCACTTACACCAGAAGGTGCTAAATTTACATTATGTGAAAGTCTTTCTGTAGCTTTACTAAGCCCTACTGTAGAAATTAGGGCTCAATTGTACGACACTGTTTATGTAACATAAACAGTGTCATACAATTGAGCTCTTTTATCCGAGAGAAAACCAGATAATTTTGAAGTTGTAGGATCTCCCATCTGTACTTTCATACCATCAAGGCATTTACGTTTTATGAAAGTACGTTGGGACCCCTGGTCCAATAATGCAGTTACATTTTTTGATTTATGCCTTTTATCATCAATTTTTACCTGTAACACAGGTAAGGCTACTTCAGCAAAACCATCATTATTAACATTAGCAGCAATTTTTACATTAGCCACTGTTGTGTCAGGATTGTCAACATTATCATTATTATCAACATTTTCATATAGACCCTTACACATGACTATATGGTGTCTTCCTTTGTGACACTGATAACAGAAGTTTAATTTGGCATAACAATCCTTTACATTGTGATTACCCAAACACCTGATACATCTGTCAAGTTCCTCCAATCTTTCAACTTTATCATTCCATGAATTGTATGCAATGCAATTCTTAGAAAAATGAGTACCCTTGCAGAAGAGACAATCTCTCTTTTCTTTGACAGGTTTCTTATTAACTGGGCTACTCTTAGGAGGGTACTTATTCTTCTTACTTTGTGGAGAATCATTATTTCTGATTCTTGCTTCTTGATATGCACTTATGCAACTATTTTTAGGAAATGAATTTTGATTATTACCACTGGGATAATTTTTCCCTTTGTGAAACTTGACAGATACCTCAGAGTTATTATGTGTTGCATCTTCAAAATGAGTTGGTTGGCTGGTCTGCAACTGAACAATTAATTCTTATAGACCTAGTCTTATTTCCTCCAGTCCAAAATAACCCTTGTGATATTTGTTTGAGAGCCATTCAAGTGTTTTACAGCTTAATTTATTCTGTACCATGGCACTCAATAACCAGTCTGATTCCTTCAGATTATATTTATTACTTAAAGTTTTGAGAGTGCTCTCCAGTTTAACTCTAAACTGCTGTAAACCTTTGTAAGTGTGATCTGGAGATTTTAAATTAACAATGATATTCACTAGATCCAACCTACTTTGTTCTATATTACCATAAGTGACCTTCAACAAGTCAACTGCTTCCTTGTAAGAGTCATCTACATTGGGAAAGGCTTGTATGAGTATGTGAGCATCTCCTCTTACCTGTCCTTTGAGGTAAAATAATTTAGTTACACAGGCTAGGTCACTCCTGTCATGCACAGCTGCTTTAAAAATTGACCAAAATTCCTCCCAGTTTTCTCCAGGATTAAACACAGGCAAACATAATTCTGGGAGTTTTGGCAAAGACATATTATTTGTTGGAGCAGACTGACCAACTGCCTGGTTTACACATTTTAATTTATTCAAGGCCTGACTTTTACAAGAAAGAATCTTTTCCTCTAATTCATAATACTGATTAATCATGAGATCTATTTCAGTCTCATCTACACAGTTTACTAACAAATCTCCTTCATATTTGTTGTAATATAATTTGTATGAATCATATATATTACCTAAAGCATCTAAATACAATTTTAAATCATCAGTATTCACAGTTTCTTGATTCATTAATTCCAAACATTTATTGTATGCTTTTGTTACATGCCTTTTTATAGCTTGCAGTGATGCTTTTTTTGCTCTATATTCCATATGTTTGTCTTCTATATTAATTTCCTCATTTTCAGCCATGATGCAATGTATTAAATTCAACTTAATTAATAACACTGATTACAACTCACAACCTACAACCTACCTTTGAATAAATCCCAGCTACTTGAGCTCAGCAATTACATGTAAGGAAATAATATAAACTTCAAATGTACATTAATACAAACCTTTAGCCAGCCTTGGCTTATCAAAATTAATATTATACAAATTAATAAATCCTTGCCAGAATTTGGCATAGCAAAATTATTATACACAATATAATCTTTAGACACACTTTTCTTATCAATTACACGTACACTGATATAAATCTTGGCCAGAATTGTCTTATCAAATTAATATTATACAAATTAATATAAACTTAGCCAGACTTGACTTATCAAAATTAATATTGTAATAATTATAATCCACTACACATTAAGTAAATTTGTGAACTTAACATCCACCTCCTTCTGTTATTTCACATATAATTATTAAGTAATTACCTAATTAATGGCTTCACTAATTACCTCCGATTCAAGAAGGGCCAACGGGCAAATTAAATGTGGAAAATTGCATTTACTGAATGTATCATTATTTACATAACAGTAAATGAACAAAGATAATGATTATTTATCAGTTAGACAAGTAGGAATTTGGGACACCTAGGTCACAAAAAATGTCCCCCTTCGATACCTACCACTGTCATAACCACAAGTTGCTCTGGACCTATTAATTACAAATGAAAAATACATCACCAGGAATACTGGTAAATATATAAATTTTGTGAACTGTATATTAAAAATAATAAATGGTTATATATATACACAATTACATAACAGAAGGAAAACATATCTTAATATCACTCACCAATTTGACTGGAGATTAAGTTGTATCATACTCAGAAAACCCCCCTGTCTACATTTATGATAATAATACTGGCCAGAACTATAAACATAATATAGACATGACTTATCTGGGGTTCCTGGAGCTGTCTTGTCCAGTCGCCTGATATCTCAAGTTATGCAGGAATGCACATCCAACAATTTCGTCTCCTATTTGAGAGGTGTCAGCCTAATTTTAACCTCTAGAGCACGAAAATTCCTTCCCATTACACTAACGTATCCAATTCAAAAAAACAAAATGGCAACTGACCCTTCTCCCCAGGCTCAGTTTCCCATTTTCTATGACATAAATGTTATTAAATACAGTATGGCCATCTATTTACATATAAATACTGAATTTCTGGAAAATATATACAGTATTTTCCACACTGGTGGAGGCACCTCGATGTACCGTAGATGACCTCCTCCGTCAGGCCCATGCAGTAAGACAAGACCTCCACTTTTTCTTAGGATCCTGGCCAGTGTCTGGGGAAAGTTGCGAGTGAGTTGAGCTGTAGGCCTTTGTGCAGCTGGCAGTGCATGCCCAGTACGTACCAGCATCTCTTGTCAGCCTTGAAGCTAGTGTCACTTTCTGCATAGTATTCTAGGGGATTCACCCCCCTTGGAAATAGGAATTTTTGAGGTGCAGGCAGGCCACTAATATCGATTGAATATTGCAGAAATTAAGGCTCCTGGTTGCATGTGGTTTCTGAGGGGAAGTCCAAAGGGGCTAAGCTTAGGGAGGTTGAAGACCAGAATAGATTCTACGTCACCAAGTAGGTTAGTCCTTTAAACGTACATGCAGGCGAGATTTCTTGCAACATCAGTCATTTATGAAAATCTGTCCTATAAGCCACTTGTGAGGCTGAGGTACCGACCTCAGAGTTCGGTGTCAACAGAGCTTGCCAGGGTAGGCGACTCTCTTGGAGGCAGTCCAGACAAATTTTCACATTTTATTCTCCTAGTGCTTATGATCCCTATGGATTTAGTGCTTTCTATGAATATTACATTTTTCTTTAGGTACGTTCTTGTTTTTTTAATAGATATTAACAGGAATGCATATCAACCAATGGATATCAACCAAAGGAAACGGGAATTTCCTTTTCAAAGAGAAACAGAAAAGAAAAAATGTTCCTGACTACATCAAGTGGACCGTACTGACCTAAGCGTCAGCATCATGGGACATCTACTCTCTCAACAAGAGTTCAATAACCGGCTTACCACTAAATTTGTTAAATCTCCGCAGAGCAGTCACTTCTGTAATCTTATTGTATTTTTTAGCTCACACGATGATCATGGGTTACGTAATAAATTAACCGCTCCGGCGGCACAACTAAAACTAAAATCTCTTTTAATGTGCCCAGCGGGCGTAATAAGATGAAGACAAGTGTCCCAGGAAAAAATGAGAGAAGATGACTCACGAAATCGTAATGACACGATTGCAAACAAACCATACCACGGGTGGGGATAGAACCCGCGATCAGAGTCTGGAAACTCCAGACCGTCGCATTAGCCACTGGACCAGCTAGCCACAATAAAATTCGTCCAACTAGGTATATTTCTACATCATAGAAATATACCTATTGTGGCTAGCTGGTCCAGTGCTAACGCGACGGTCTGGAGTTTTGAGACTCTCTGATCTCGGGTTTTATCTCCGCCCGTGGTATGGTTTAAATGAGAGAAATTCCACACAGCTGCTCAGGCGAGAGTCCTTAATTGATTATGCTGTTTCCATGTTGATATTAACTAAAGAAAGTTGTCTTCAACCCTTGGAGTTAATGCAAAATGAAGCTCTCAAAATTATTCTTGCCTGTCCCAAATCTACAAAGGCTCTTAATATGAGGAAGGAGCTTGGTATTTCTAATATCAGTGATAGGATTGTCGAGATTAACACTGTACTCGGTATTAGAATGTTAAGAAATGAACCAGACACTGTCACTGTGAATGTTACTAAATGTCTAGAAGTAAATACATACATCTAAATGGATTGTGAAAACATGCAATTATATTAAGTTTTATAACCTGCATGAACTGTATCACTGTAGACAGCAAGAGCATTCCACCCCTCCATGGAAGATGTGTTCATTTAATATCACATACCTGCAAGTGCCTCCCAAAAAGCTCATTGCTAGTAATCCCTTCCTTAAATCTCTTGTTAGAGCAACTGCTCGAGAAGAAATTTCTCACCTAGCTGGTAGTAATAAGTTATCACAAGTTATATACACTGATGGATCTAAACAGGAGTCTTCTGGCAGGGCTGCATCTGCTCTTGTTGCCACCTCCCTTGTTAAGATGATAATAAATTTGTTGAACTAGGCATAAGAATTAACAATTGGGCGTCTACACTGCAAACTGAATTGTTTGCAATCTTAATGGCGCTAAAGCTAACTTATGACACTGAGCTTGACTCAACCATTCACATTACTAAATTTACGAACTGTAATGCAGTTTCTTAGCCTTGATATCATGTTCCATAATCTGTACCAATACAGAGTTTTGAATTAATGGGATATATTGACATGTCACATAGGTTAATATACTGTCTGTCTCTGTATTCCTCAATAAGTGGACAGTTAAGCACATAGTGTTCAAGACAGTGACCATATGCCTGATCACATAATTTACATTTAGTTTGATCATCATCTGTGTCTCACAAACTGCCAGAAGTACTTGTAACCAAGCCTAAGCCTGGCCACTACAACATCAATCAGTCTGTTCACATTGCAAGTTGCTCCAGAAACATACTTATCTACGTTCATGTTATCATAGTGGGTTATAGATCTACTCAGACTTCTAATTGCATTCCTATTACATTTATTTTCATTATTTACTTCTCTCCTAATATTATTCCTAATGCTAGACACAGATATACCAAAGTTATATTCTACATTCTCCTTCTGGATACTCTTCTTGGCTAACAATGGCCCACAATGCTCTGCATACAAGGGGCTTTTGGCATGTACACTCAACCACTGTATTTCTTTTGTACAACTATGTATCATGTCCAAATAATAATAAATAAATAAAATAAAAAAATAACATATCAACTTTATCATGAAGGAGTAATTCAATGTGTGATGGGATCCATAGCAATTGTACATTAATTTATTTTTCCTGGATTTTTGAGTATCCGTACCTGGCTTCTCCAATGATCATGTTGTTGGAGTCATTATATGAGTCAAGAGCCTTCAATGATGACATAGAATCAGTAATGATGATCAATCAATCAATCAAGTTTATTCTCTATAAAGATTACAATGCGGGGTTTACACATTATAGGATATTGTGTGGTTTACAGAGAGGACCACTATCACACCAAGCATGACTAGGTATTTCGGGCAGACTAAGATTAATGAAAATAAGATACCAGACATACTAAGCAAATTTCCTAAATTTGCTTGTAACAGATAAAAAATATAAATCCAAATATACACCTATAACCCTTTTGGGGCCTAGTTCCTAGGCCTTTTGTGTATCCATATGCTCTTGTGCTACCGTCCACAGGATGGCTATGGGGTACACAATAAACTAGCCACTTCGGTGGCAAAATCTAATCTAGAGTGAGACCTCCTCACACCGCCAGGGTTGACGCAGAAGTCACACTTCATCATGGCCAGACGTCGTCGTTGATGTTGTCATTTTGAATTTTGAAAGTCATCAATGCTTTATGCATTATATTGAGCCTTGCTTCCTGGAAGGCTGGAAAAAATATATTGCCCAAATTTGGATAGAGCAAGACACACGTCTCCAAATCCCCCTCACCCTTCCCCCCCACACACAGGAAGATTACCAGCGAACTGAAGCAGTAGTGCACCAGCGAGCGCCGGATACAATACATACATACAAAGGAAAAGGTGAAGAAGCTGTTGTGTGAACTAGATACCTAAAAGGCAGTGGAACCAGATAGTATCTCTCCGTGGGTCTTGAGAGAGGGAGAAGAGGTAGTGTGTGTGCGACTAGCAACAATTTTCAACAAGTCAACTGACAAAGGGCAACTGCCGGAGGTGTAGAAGACAACAAATGTAGTCCCAGTTTTTAAGCGCCACTGACGTGCACAGTGTACAGGGGGTTATGGAGAAGATTATCAGAATAATTGAGAACCTAGAAAGGAGTGGGTTCATAAATGACAACATGCACAGTTTTAGAGATGGTAAATTCTATGACAAGGTAACAGAAGTAAGGTAGGAGAGAGAGGGATAGGTAGATTACATTTTCTTGGACTGTATGAAGAGTTTTGATGCAGTATCGCCCAAGAGACTTGGACAAAAGCTAGGGAAGCAGACAGGAATAACAGGGAAGACACTAATGGCTCAAGGCATACCTAACATGAAGGAAACAATGAGCGATTGTCCAAGAAGTGTCGGAATAGGTTCATGTTAGAGTGGAGTTCCACAAGGATCAGTCCTAGAATGGCACTATTTCCTACATACATGAATAACATGATGGAAGGGATAAACTAAGAGGTATACCTGTTTGCGGAAGATGTGAAACTAATAAGAACACAAGCAACTGAGGACCAGGAAAGATTACAAATGCATCTGGATAGGGTGCAGGTCTAGTCTGGAAAGTGGCGACTGGAATTTGACCCGAGGAAGGGCAATGTTATGAAGTTTGAGGAGGGGCACAGAAGACCCCAGAGTACAGGCTCGGGGAGCAAAACCTGCAAACCTCACTCAAGGAGGACCTTAGGGTGAATATTGTACCGAACATACTGTAGTCTATGAGGCTGGATTTACTCAATAATTTTTTTTCTTTTAATGTAGCAGCATATAAATGAAGTGACAAGAATGAAAGAAGGCAACACTGTCAATACTAGATTTAGCGTTTACCTAAATAGTAGGGAAAATTTTCAACACAACCTAATTAAACCCACTTGGCAAGTGTGATCATGTTCTACTGGCAGTAACATGCTCAGTGGAATATTACTTGGAATATGAAAAAGAAATTCATAAACATGAATGACTAGAGTATAATAAAGGGAATTACAATGCTTTAAAACAGTAATTGAAACTGGAATTAAACAGATTATTCCAAACAGAAAAATAAGATAGAATAATAATGTTTTAATGGAAGATGTTGGAAAACTATGAAAATAAATATGAAGGCTTGGAATCAATATAGAAAGTAGGACAATGAAGAAACTTATCAAATACTCAAGGAGGTTAGAAATAAATATACAAACGTAATGAAAGAGGAAAAAATATATTTTTGTAAAATGTAAACTAAATGCTGAAGACAAAGTATAAATGACGACAACAAAATCGGTGAAGGTGAAGTAGAGGAGGAAATGTGTAAAGCATGGAATAGAAAGTCTCAGAATATATTCACAAAATATATTTTCCATGTAGGATGTTTTAATCCCAGAAAAACAGTTGAATTAGATGATATTGTAATAAATAAAGAGGAAGTAAAGAAATGTCATTAGATGTTGATAAAGAAAAACTATATGACCCCCCCCCCCAAAAAAAAAAAAAAAAATTAAAGAGGTCGCAATGGGTCTTTATCTGGCCCCACTAGACACAGTTACATCACAAAAATTAGTCATTTCATGTTCTTCTTAGATGTTTGCCGGTACTTCCGGCCCGGGTCTTCTCCAGCTGGTGACCCGGCGAGTAGTCATTTCATGTATTGCAATTATTTCATGTGGCTAGTGTTGTGTCACAGTACAATCAGGAGGTACGAGTACATCTTACTATCGCAGAAATATTCATTATTGGGTTGCAGTGTTTTTAAAAATAGTTCAGTCATCTTATCGATGAAAAATGTGGATACAGTATCAAGAATTCAGATATCATTAAGAATGATGTAATTTGCCATATCATGGACGTGTCTCAGAAAAGATAGATGTTTGACACTAAGATGTAAGAGTTCCAGTATATGGCCTGTCCCAGTCCACACACATTGCAGATTGTTAGTGTTATCTCCATATAAACCGTACTGCCAGAGATACTGATAACCTAGCTATAGGCTAGCAGTAACATTTTTGTAGTCTACTAAACTTGTTACGTTCTCCAACAGTATGTTTAACCTGACACATATCATTATAATGGAGCATTCATCTGCTAGTTCCTATCCGTACTACTGAGGGGACTTGAGCTAGAGTTCGTCACGGTCACGCTGGCGGGAGATTCATCTGTAAAAACTTGCATTTGTGGACACAGTGGTGTGTATGCCAACCTTCCTATGGTGTATAAATATACCTAGTTGGATGAATCTTATTGTAACCAGCTGGCCCAGTGGCTAACACTTCGGTCTGGAGTTTTACGACTCACTAGCCGCGAATTCAATCCCCACCCATACTGTGGTTTACTTTCGTTAAAACTTGTATGTTAGTTCCTTTCTTTCACTGCTTCTTAAACTTCTGTTTGGAAAAAAAATTAACTTGACATTCTCTTTATTTAATGATAATTCATCAACTTTGTGGGCAAAGGGAGTTTGCTAATTTCCCGTCGGTGACCTGACCCGACCATAGGGTTGGGATGGTCACCCACGGAAGTAATTTCCCTACCTCCTGAAAGAAAAAAATATTACTAATAGGAAAAGGAGGATGGGTGGTGGTGGCTAGGTATTTAATACTAAAATAAAAAAAAAATGTTGCCTTAAAATGGTACCCGTATCACCTCCCGGAACATTAAGGACTCGCCAATAGGAACGTTACTATTACACTAAGAGCATCAGTGTCAACCTCCCTGATGCCTGGCCCAGTCCAGGGACCACGCATACTAAATTTTAAACATATACAAGCACTATTTTACGGGCTACGTAGACGTGTCGCATCTAATTCTTAAGTAGTTTGTAAGCCTTATAATTAGGTTGCCCGAAATGCATTGCATAATTAGTGGCTTTTTTCGTATCTACTATTTTACTCCTGCATCTACCCGATTTCTACATTATCTTTATGCTCAGAGAAATAAAGCGCTACCTGTGGAAAATTGCATTTATATGTATGTATCATTATATACATAACAGTAAATAACAATGATAATTATTATTTATCAGTTAGACAAGTAGGAATTTGGGACACCTAGGTCGCAAAAATGTCCCCCTTCGATACCTACCACTGTCATAACCACAAGTTGCTCTGGACCTATTAATTAAATGAAATATACATACACCAGGAATACTGGTAAATATATAAATTTGTGGACTGTATATTAAAAATAATAAATGGTTATATATATACACAATTACATAATAGAAGGAAAATATATCTTAATATCACTCACCAATTTGACTGGAGATTAATGTGTATCATACTCAGACAACCTCACTCTAAGTAAATCTATGAAAATAATGCTGGCCAGAATTACACACAAATCTAGAGAGCTTATCTGAGGTTCCTGGAGCTGTCTTGTCCAATCATCTAATATCTCAAGTTATGCAGGAATGCATATCCACCAATTTCGCCTCCTATTTGAGAGGTGTCAGCACAATTTTAACCTCTAGAGCACGAAAAATTCTTCCCATTATTCACAACTTGTTATTCAATTCAAACAAAATGGCGACTGACCTCCCCAGCCGCAGGTTTCCCATTTTCGATAACATACTTCTTTTAAAAATACAATATAGGGTATCTATTTACCTATAAATTACCGTATTTCCGGAAAATATATATAGTATTTTCCACACTACCATTATAAGAACAAAAGTCTCCAAGGATAGAGGTACTAATATCTCTGATGCTGAACTACAAGAATTTTTCAGGCAGTAGGTCACCACCAGGCTATGGTTCACCTACGTCCTCGGTCTACAGGGCTGGCACAGACTGCAGTTCGTGTGGCCAAGAGGATAGATGATCCACGACAATACCGGAAAAAATGAGGCAGCCTGATGACCGACACGGTCTATTCTGCTTATTTATTGACAGTCGTTCATTAACAGTTGAATGTGTACTCACCTAGTTGTGGTTACAGGGGGTCGAATCACTGTTCTTCTGTACTCATCTATTTGTGGTTGCAGGGGTCGAGGCATAGCTCCTGGCCCCGCCTCTTCACTGATCGCTACTAGGTCCTCTCTCTCCCTGTTCCATGAGCTTTACTATACCTCGTCTTAAAAGTATGTGTGGTTCCTGCCTCCGGTACGTCACTTGCCAGACTATTGGAAATATAAACACATATGCAGTATAATGTGATCCTTTATTGACTACGTTTCGCCCACACAGTGGGCTTTTTCAAGTCACAAACAGATCTACCTGGGGTGGAAGGGACGCGTCCTTTCCACCCCAGGTAGATCTGTTTGTGACTTGAAAAAGCCCACTGTGTGGGCGAAACGTAGTCAATAAAGGATCACATTATACTGCATATGCGTTTATATTTCCATTGTGTTGGTATTTTATACCATTTATTTCCATTGCCAGACTATTCCACTTCCTGACAACTCTATGGCTGTGTGTACTCACCTAATGGTGGTTGCAGGGGTCGAGACTCAGCTCCTGGCCCCGTGAGTGTGTGTGTGCGTGCAAGAAGTCTAATGATTGTAATAAAGTTGGTAGAATTACCGACAATATGTAAAGTAAAAGGACACAAGTGCAACTAATGTGACATTTTATTGTGGCAACGTTTCGCTCTCCAGGAGCTTTATCAAGCCATTACAAACAATACATGGACACAGAGGGTATATAAAGGCTCAGAGTGAGGTGCAATACTAGTGAGGTACCATTTCGATGTTCACTAGTGGTAGTAGTAGTAGTAGTAGTAGTAGTAGTAGTAGTAGTAGTAGTAGTAGTAGTAGTAGTAGTAGTAGTAGTAGTAGTAGTGACAAAAGTAATACAATATGGTAGAGCAATTAATTCGTACATGAGTAAAAGGATATAAAAGCTATTACTTAGGTAACATAAAAATAGGTTGGACAAATATAGACTGGAAAGAGGCAGGTTGTTTCAGTGTTCACTCTCTGTAATGTGCTTTGTGTAGTATAACAGGAGAGACTATGTGATGGCAGGGTTTACTGTTTTCAGGAGGATTCTTGCTAAGACTTCGGAGATGGTGAAGCTGCCGTTGTTTTGTTTAATTGTATTCGAAACAGCGATCAGTGCTGATTCGAGGCACTTGCGTCTGCGGAAATTAGTTTCTTTGATCGCTAATTGAGCGTCTCTGAATTTCATGAGATGATTGGTTGAATTTCGGTGTTGTACACAGGCGTTGTTCAAGTTATCGTTCCTACATGAGTAAATGTGTTCATTGAGGCGGGTGTCGAGGTTTCTTGCTGTTTCACCTACGTAAATCTTGTTACAGCCTCCACAGGGTATAGTGTAAACTCCTGCATTGACTGGTTCGTGGTGCTTGGATCTTGTCCTGGTTAGATCCTTTATTGAAGTGCTAGAAGCTATGGCGACTCTGGTGTTAGCTTGTGAAAGTACTTTTGAGACGTTCAGTGCAACCTGGCTGTTGGGAAGAATTATAACTTTGTTGGGAGTGGTGTTGATGCGTGGAGAATTAATGATCTGAAGAGCTCTTTTCTTGCAGTCTTTGATAAAAAAAGAAGGAAAATGTGTGAACATTCCTCGTCAAGAAACTCAGGACTACAAATTCGGTATGCTCTTAGGAAAAACCCGATGATGATGCCTCTTTTGGTCTTGGTATCTTGACTGGAATAGAAGTGTGTGAGATCATTTTTATTGGTGGGTTTCCGATAAACTTGAAATCTTAGGTTGTTGTCTACTTTGTGACTGAGGACGTCGAGGAAAGGTAACTTGTCATTAGACTCTTCTTCTAGTGTAAACTGCCTTCTGGGGACCATCAGCCCCGCTATTCCAGTCAAGATACCAAGACCAAAAGAGGCATCATCATCGGGTTTTTCCTAAGAGCATACCGAATTTGTAGTCCTGAGTTTCTTGACGAGGAATGTACATACATTCACCAAACATTCACTGAGTTACATTTTCCTTCTTTTTTCATCAAAGACTGCAAGAAAAGAGCTCTTCAGATCATTAATTCTCCACGCATCAACACCACTCCCAACAAAGTTATAATTCTTCCCAACAGCCAGGTTGCACTGAACGTCTCAAAAGTACTTTCACAAGCTAACACCAGAGTCGCCATAGCTTCTAGCACTTCAATAAAGGATCTAACCAGGACAAGATCCAAGCACCACGAACCAGTCAATGCAGGAGTTTACACTATACCCTGTGGAGGCTGTAACAAGATTTACGTAGGTGAAACAGCAAGAAACCTCGACACCCGCCTCAATGAACACATTTACTCATGTAGGAACGATAACTTGAACAACGCCTGTGTACAACACCGAAATTCAACCAATCATCTCATGAAATTCAGAGACGCCCAATTAGTGATCAAAGAAACTAATTTCCGCAGACGCAAGTGCCTCGAATCAGCACTGATCGCTGTTTCGAATACAATTAAACAAAACAACGGCAGCTTCACCATCTCCGAAGTCTCAGCAAGAATCCTCCTGAAAACAGTAAACCCTGCCATCACATAGTCTCTCCTGTTATACTACACAAAGCACATTACAGAGAGTGAACACTGAAACAACCTGCCTCTTTCCAGTCTATATTTGTCCAACCTATTTTTATGTTACCTAAGTAATAGCTTTTATATCCTTTTACTCATGTACGAATTAATTGCTCTACCATATTGTATTACTTTTGTCACTACTACTACTACTACTACTACTACCACTAGTGAACATCGAAATGGTACCTCACTAGTATTGCACCTCACTCTGAGCCTTTATATACCCTCTGTGTCCATGTATTGTTTGTAATGGCTTGATAAAGCTCCTGGAGAGCGAAACGTTGCCACAATAAAATGTCACATTAGTTGCACTTGTGTCCTTTTACTTTACAAATCTAATGATGCTACAAAAGTTATTTTAAATTACCGAGAGCTCCTGATGCAGGCTGAGGAAGAAGGACTACGGAAGTGTTACGTGACAGTAGTCCTGTGAAGACTCTAAGTCAGCCTGACTACAGGTCAGCTTGACTGTAGGTCAGCCTGACTGCAGGTCAGCCTGACTGTAGGTCAGCCTGACTGCAGGTCAGCCTGACTGTAGGTCAGCCTGACTGCAGGTCAGCCTGAAGCGTAAGGAGGCCCATTTTATGTTACGGACATTGCTCAAATCAGAATCTGATAGACATCCCCCCATCCCCTCTGTGTTACTACATATCAATAAAGATTCCCATATGTTGCATAAATGTCGCAAAATTCTTCAATTACATATCAAGTTTATCAAACTTCTAATGTCAACTTGACCAACTTGTGACACTAAGTAATGTTGACTTTATCGTTTCAGAAGCCTAGTAAATGGGCTGCTTATTAAGGTAATCCCCACATGAGAGGATTATTTAGGCGAATGTTTCGCCTCTTTGTGGAACATTATAATGTCATAGCATGGTAATGGTCAATAGCTGGGCGAAACGTCGTCAAATTTTTCCTCTCCACCGTGTGGGTTATTTGTGGAGGGTTTCGGCCACGATATTGTCTAGGGGCCCACACTGGTAGGGTCTAGGGACCCACACTGATAGGGTCTAGGGGCCCACACTGTTAGGGTCTAGGGACCCACACTGGTAGGGTCTAGGGACCCACACTGGGAGGGTCTAGGGGCCCACACTGATAGGGTCTAGGGGCCCACACTGTTAGGGTCCAGGGGCCCACACTGTTAGGGTCTAGGGACCCACACTGGTAGGGTCTAGGGACCCACACTGGGAGGGTCTAGGGACCCACACTGTTAGGGTCTAGGGGCCCACACTGTTAGGGTCTAGGGGCCCACACTGTTAGGGTCTAGGGACCCACACTGGTAGGTTCTAGGGACCCACACTGGTAGGGTCTAGGGGCCCACATTGGTAGGGTCTAGGGACCCACACTGGTAGGGTCTAGGGACCCACACTGGTAGGTTCTAGGGACCCACACTGGTAGGGTCTAGGGGCCCACACTGGTAGGGTCTAGGGACCCACATTGATAGGGTCTAGGGGCCCACACTGGTAGGGTCTAGGGACCCACACTGGTAGTGTCTAGGGACCCACACTGGTAGGGTCTAGGGACCCACACTGGTAGGTTCTAGGGACCCACACTGGTAGGGTCTAGGGACCCACACTGGTAGCGTCTAGGGACCCACACTGGTAGGGACTAGGGACCCACACTGGTAGGGTCTAGGGACCCACACTGGTAGGGTCTAGGAACCCTCACTGGTAGGGTCTAGGGACTCACCCTGGTAGGGTCTAGGGACCCACACTGGTAGGGCCTAGGGACCCACACTGGTAGGGTCTAGGGACCCACACTGGTAGGTTCTAGGGACCTACACTGGTAGGGTCTAGGGGCCCACACTGGTAGGGTCTAGGGACCCACACTGGTAGGGTCTAGGCTCCCACACTGGTAGGGACTAGGGACCCACACTGGTAGGGACTAGGGACCCACACTGGTAGGGTCTAGGGACCCACATTGGTAGGGTCTAGGAACCCTCACTGGTAGGGTCTAGGGTCTCACCCTGGTAGGGTCTAGGGACCCACACTGATAGGGTCTAGGGACCCACACTGGTAGGGTCTAGGGACCCACACTGGTAGGGTCTAGGGACCCACACTTTTAGGGACTAGGGACCCACACTGGTAGGGACTAGGGACCCACACTTTTAGGGACTAGGGACCCACACTGGTAGGGACTAGGGACCCACACTGGTAGGGTCTAGGGACCCACACTGGTAGGGTCTAGGAACCCTCACTGGTAGGGTCTAGGGACTCACCCTGGTAGGGTCTAGGGACCCACACTGGTAGGGTCTAGGGACCCACACTGGTAGGGTCTAGAGACCCACACTGGTAGGGACTAGGGGCCCACACTGGTAGGGAATAGGGACCCACACTGGTAGGGTCTAGGGACCCACACTGGTAGGGTCTAGGGACCCACACTGGTAGGGTCTAGGGACCCACACTGGTAGGGACTAGGGGCCCACACTGGTAGGGAATAGGGACCCACACTGGTAGGGTCTAGGGACCCACACTGGTAGGGTCTAGGGGCCCACACTGATAGGGTCTAGGGACCCACACTGTCCCAAAATGTCTAAATCTTTCACAGGAAGCCGTGGGGAATCACACAGATGTTCATTCAGTGAAAGAAGGATAAATTTGACTCTATGGTCACCTCTAAGCGGCAAGGAATGATGAGACAGTGAACGGCAGATGCCTGAGCCCCAGCAGCAGCCAGTGACGTCAGTAGCGGGGAGTCCCTGGGTGTTCCCCACTCCTTTGACCTTATCAAGGAGGTAGCTACCTTGATGTTGGAGAGAGGCTCTTGAGTCATGGGATTAGTGCTACTCAACCTTTCCTCGGATTAAATCTGATTTTTCCCACCCTGCATTCTCAGGCTACTGCTCGGCAGGCGAAACGTGGGATCGTTTCGCCACGGTATATGAAAGAGACAGTCTCCACAGCCTTCTCAAAACACGGGATGGCGAAAAAAATATGCATTTTTTATAACCCGGCAAGGTAAGACACTGGGAGAGCGACTGAGGTAAAAAAAATAGAAATATGCCCAACCCATTAATGGGTCGGGCAGATATTAAATGGGCTAGGAAAATAATTTTGTTAAAGGATTTGGGTTTGAGAAAGACTTGCCTAGCATGGGCCAGCAGGACTACTGCAGTGGTTCTTATTTGTTATATTCTGTGCATAATATAATATAATATAATATAATATAATATAATATAATATAATAAAATATAATATAATATAATAGGAAGGTTAAGGCAGATAAAAAAAAATATAGCTTGAGGGAGGTATGGAGTTTACCTGGAAGAGAGTTCCGGGGGTCAACGCCCCCGCGGCCCGGTCTGTGACCAGGCCTCCTGGTGGATCAGAGCCTGATCACCCAGGCTGTTACTGCTGGCTACACGCAATCCAACGTACGAGCCACAGCCCGGCTGGTCAGAAGTGCACCTCGTTGAAAGTGTCAGTGAACGTAGAACGTGCGAGTCAGTCATGGTGCGCACACCTTATTTTTTTTTAGCCCGAGGGAAGCGGTGAAGTCGGAGGGGTCATACTGCGCCTGGGGAAAGGGAGGAAATCAGGTTCGATCCAAGGAAAGGGAGGTACGTTCAGTTCCTAGGGTCAAGAACCTCTCACCGGGATCAAGGCACTACCCTTGAGGGGATGACCTTCAAGCGCCTGTAATAAGCTGCCTTCCTGGCACCACGCACACACGCACACACACACGGGGCCAAGAGCTATGAATCGACCCGTGCAACCACATATAGGTAAGTACACACATGTACCTTACCTTCAATATGGTCTCTTGTAGAGCGGCCGGTTCATAGCCTGAAGGACCCGCGGTCACAACCCAGGAGCGAGGCGGAACATACAGTCAAGTCTCCTTACACCTGCTGCCCTGTTCACTGTGTCAGCCGGCTATTGTATCCCGTAGCTCCAATTGAAAGTGTGCACAGCTCATACACTGAGGTCTGTGGTTGGATCCCCGGTACGGGTGGAGATATTAGGACGTATTTCTTTAATACACCTGCTGTCCCTGTTTACCTATCAGTAAATTATTATTATTATTAAAATCAAGAGGGAAGCGCTAAACCCGAAGATTATACAGCGCCTGGGGGGGATGTGGAAGGCATTCAGGCTTAATTCGGGGAACTGGAGCACAGATCCAATTCCCTAAATCAAGAGCCCCTCACCAACATCAAGGAACCTTCCTTGAGGGGACCTATCAGTAAAATAGGTACCTGGGTATTAGTCGACTGGTGTAGATCGCATCCTGGGGACAAAAATGACCTAATTTGCCCGAAATGTTCTGCATAACAAGAGACTTTTTAAATACGTAGTAGTATGTCACTGATGTCAGCTAGGACCGTATACCTTGTACATGTACATGTAGAAATAAAGATTATTATTATTATTATTATTATTATTATTATTATTATTATTATTATTATTATTATTATTATTATTATTATTATTATAAGAAGAAGAAAAGGATGGAATGCAAAGGAAATATACTGTCTGGCAATCTTGGTTTATCTACAGTATTAAACCTCCAGGGGTAATTTCAGTTCGATTCTATTTATGCATTTTACATATTTCTCATCAAATTAACGAAGTCGCGCCATTTTAACCTCAAAGAGGCATGAATTAACTCCGTCAAGCACTGGGTGTTAATGGTAAACAAGTCTTCTTCATCCCCCCCACCTCGTCAGTAAGAAACAACGAGGTCATGATGGTAACTTTCACTTGGTATTAAGCTTCCTACACCATGACAAGCAAACGTACAGTAGGTAAATATTACAGTCACACCAGCTGGACGCTATATCCCGTGCCATAAGGCAGCTCCCCCCCCTCCCTACACACTCAGGTTCTTGCAATACTTTCGCCAGGTTTAATGTCTGTCAGTGACCAGCCTAACACTGTACACGACCAGTGTACACTTACCACCGACTTTCAGCAGTGTTGTATCGTCCACTGTCAGACGGTACCCCTCCTGTCTGGGTAATTTTCTTGACGTATTAATAGGTAAAGAACACACAAAGGCACAATACCGTGACTGGAACAGTATATAAATAACCCGCACATAGCAGGAGCTAACGACGACTTAGTCCGACTTGGATCACTTATAAAGTCTATTGACCGCATGAACATTGAAAACAAAAATACCGTATTTCATAAAACAGAGAATTAGTAAACTTTCATTGCATATATATATATATATATATATATATATATATATATATATATATATATATATATATATATATATATATATATATATATATATATATATATATATATATATATATATATATATATATATATATATATATATATATATATATATATATATATATATATATATATATATATATATATATATATATATATATTACCTGGAGTTGACTTGGAGAGGGTTTCGGGGGCCAACGTCTCCGCGGCCTGGTCTGAGACCAGGCCTCATGGTGGGTCAGGGTATGATCAATCAGGCTGTTACTGCTGGCCGCATGCAAGCTGACATAGGAACCACAGCCCGGTTGGTCAGGTACTGACTTTAGGTGCCTGTTCAGTGCCTTCTTGAAGACAGCCAGGGGTCTATTGGTAATCCCCCCTTATGTATGCTGGGAGGCAGTTGAACAATCTTGGGCCCCTGACACTTATTGTGTTGTCTCTCAGTGTACTCGTGGCGCCCCTACTTTTCATCGGGGGAATGTTGCATCTCCTGCCGAATTTTTTGCTTTCATATGGAGTGATTTTCGTGTGCAGGTTTGGTACCAATCCATCCAGGACCTTCCAAGTGTATATTATCAGGCATCTCTCACGCCTGCGTTCGAGGGAATATAGATCAAGGACCTTCAACCGTTCCCAGCAGTTTAGGTGCCATATCGCACTTAAGTGTGCCGTGAAAGTTCTTTGTACACTCTCCAGGCCTGCAATGTCGCCAGCCTTGAAGGGGGCCGTTAGTGTACATCAGTATTCCAGCCTAGAGAGCACAAGCGATTTGAAGAGAATCATCATGGGCTTGGCGTCCCTAGTTTTGAAGGTTCTCATTATCCATCCTATCATTTTCCTAGCGGATGAGGTAGATACATTATTGTGGTCTTTGAAGGCGAGATCCCCTGACATTATCACTCCCAGGTCCTTCACATTACTTTTCCACTCTATTGTATGGTTAGAATTTGTGGTATACTCTGACACATTTTTAATTTCTTCAAGTTTCCCATATCTGAGTAGTTGAAATTTCTCCTCGTTGAACTTCATATTGTTTTGAGTGGCCCATTCGAAGATTTGGTTGATGTCCGCTTGGATTCTCGCAGTGTCTTCGATGGAGGTCACTGCCATGGTAATCCGGGTGTCATCCGCAAAGGAAGACACGGAGCTATGACTTACATCTCTGTCTATGTCAGAAATGAGGATGAGGATGAGGAATAGAATGGGAGCGAGTACTGTGCCTTGTGGAACAGAACTTTTTACCATGGCTGCCTGGGACTTTACTCTGTTTACTATTGCTCTTTGTGTTCTATTTGTCAGGAAGTTGTAGATCCATCTATGTCTGTTGTTTTTAGTGTGTGTGGGATAACCCCTGTGTCCATGCTCCTTCTCCATAAAATGCTGAAGGCACGCGATAGGGACTTCTTGCAGTTCTTGATGAACACGGAGTTCCACGAGTCTGGGCCTGGGGCAGAGTGCATGGGCATGTCATTAATTGCCTCTTCAAAATCTTGTGGAGTTATAACCCAAATTTTAGGTTTCATTCATAAAGAATTCATTTGGATTGTCGACCCTTAGAGTGGGCAGTGGATCGCTGAACACTGAGTCATATTGGGACTTCATTATCTCACTCATTTCTTGGCTGTCATCTGTGTATGTCCCATCCCGCCTAAGCAGAGGCCTAATACTGGATGTTGTTTTTCCCTTAGATTTGGCATAAGAGAAGAAGTATATACAGAATAACCACTGTGATAACTTGAGAAATCACGAAATCGCTTGGAATTTCACTATTTTCCACAGTGGTTGTTCTGCGTATTGTTATATCACCTGTTTACTGCGATCTTGTTGCATACACACACACACACACACACACACACACACACACACACACACACACACACACACACACACACACACATATATATATATATATATATATATATATATATATATATATATATATAGGTGTGTGTGTGTGTGTACATAATAAGACGACAGAAGTATACTCCTCTCGGTGTAAATACAGATACACAGGTCGGTATACATACACCATGATACATACTTCCACATAGGCCAAGTATGGTGTATATTATCCAAATATTCAAACGTTCTTAAATAACTAGTCTGTAAGTCAGCCCATCAGCCAAATTCAATAAGCGTGAGGATACCAGCGCTCTGAGATACTACAACAACCACTGCCCTTCAAAATGAAGTCTCCTGTTTGTGTCATTTCGAAATTCCTAACTTAACCTAAAATTACATATACCCAATGCTTCGATTACTATATAATCTTGTGGTAGTAATATTCAGATCAAAGGAGTCTCAGAGCCTGGGAAATCTGAGGTGCAGAGGTTTGATCCAGGAGAAGGGGGGGCTCCAATTCCTTGGATTTATAAGTGCGTGCAAAAACGGGCGTCTTGTTAGGCGGTGTGAGGTCGGCAGCAACCCGCCACACCGGGCTTAACTTAGGAAAACTTGTACAGAGAACCATCATTTACTCCCACTGCCTGACGTAAGTCAGTCACGGCTCTCAAGGGTGAAATGAATTTGAAAATTAGACAAGAAATGTGTCTGTATATATATATACATACATATATATATATATATATATATATATATATATATATATATATATATATATATATATATATATATATATATATATATATATATATATATATATATATATATATATATATATATATATATATATATATATATATATATATATATATATATATATATTGTGCAAAATTTTGAATTTTCCTAAATTCAGCATGTGTAAATTTGAATAACATAATAAATGTGTATTAAAATGTGATGCTGATTTGACCGTTCGAGTAATTTCGAGTGGGGGAGGGGGGGGGGGATGTGGAACAGCCGCAGAGCGGACGGAGGGGGACGCCATAGTGAAACTGAATGGGTGAACACTAGTCTGTCAGTTGTGCAATGTAATCAGGCGTCATCGAAGTTCAACTGGTGTATATCGAACTCTGTAATTTAGAAATTGCTGACACGTTCGCGCTGAAGAATTGGGATAAATAGTGTGGAAAACCCTTACAATTTGGCTAAAAGGACGGAAAAATAGGGGACTGATCCTTCCTAGCAGTATACCTTAGTTAATTGACGTTTACCCATAATGTATAATAGTTGTGTGTTGGTGTAGCATTAGGGTGTGTTACAAATAAAAATTGTGATCCAGCAATTAAATGGTAAATGGTAATACAAATTTCTAATAACACCATTGTATTATATGCATTGTACTAATAATTATATTTTGTGTACCCAGCAAGTAAACAAAAATATGCAGTCCATACAATTTTAATTTACCAGAGTAACTGGTTTTAATATTGTAATTATTAATTTAATGTCAGGTCTAGCTTTTTGTGAGATTAGTGATGGAGTGAGCATCGAGGGAGTGACAGTTCTGTGACCTACTGTGACTAAGTCTCACTTACCTCACCCAAATTACTTGTACATAATAATTCAGGTAATACCCTGTAAACCTCATGCAGGTAATTTCTCACATAATTCATATATATATCCGGCAGGCCGGACTTGAATCCTTGAGATGGGAAGTACAGCGTTGGCACTCTGAAGGAGGGGTGTTAATGTTACAGTTTTATAACTGTAGTGCAAGCGCGCATCTGGCAAGACAGAGATGGAGTGAATGGTGATAAAAGTTTTTCTTTTCGGGCCACCCTGCCTTGGTGGGAGACGGCCGATGTGTTAATAATATATATATATATATATATATATATATATATATATATATATATATATATATATATATATATATATATATATATATATATATATATATATATATATATATATATATATATATATATATATATATATAAGATGGGGTCCACCCCTTGTGCAAATTGTGGGACCCATATCCTCGTAGAGGTGGATAAATAGCTTCGATGAAGAGTATTTGGATTTCTTCCTAAAGCCATTTGAATATTCCACTTCCCCTACCACCCCATCTTTTCATTCTGTTTTTACCAATAGGTATATTTTATTATATAATATGGTACAAAAGACTTAACAGATACAGTGCTGGTTTAAAAATGGCATATACAGTAAATGGGGTTTGAGGGATACATTTCTAGTACATATTGCTATGTGTTTGTCACAGATTATGATGCAAAAATCTCATTCAGCTCCTCAGAGCTGGGGCGCGTGCACAAGATACAGCAGGCATTACCCCTCTCAACATAAACTCAGAATAAGTCGCAGTAAATGACTGTTAATGAATATACAGAAGGATAGAGGAGAGGCCAGTTTTGAGACAGTTCCAGCTTCTCGTTCATCCTGTTTATTCATTAGGTACATCTTCTCACTGACTCACCTCCCTCACATCTCTGACTCATCTCCCTCACATCTCAGACTCGTCTCCCTCACATCTTGTTTTTAGTTTAATATGTTTATTATGCACCCCATACCCATCCTGTGGGCGGTAGTCAAAAGATTACAGAGGTACATAATTGGTCCAGGGACTGGACTCCAAAGTTTTGATAGCTGAGCAAGTTACAGAGGTAATGAACTCACAATTTACAAAGGTAATGAACTCCAGGTAGGTCTGGTCACAATCATGACAAGTTACAAAGGTATCACTTCTCTGACTCATCTTCCTCACATCTCTGACTCATCTTCCTCACATCTCTGACTCATCTCCCTCATATCTCTGACTCATCTTCCTCACATCTCTGACTCATCTTCCTCACATGTCTGACTCATCTCTCTCACATCTGACTCATCTTCCTCACATCTCTGACTCATCTCCCTCACATCTCTGACTCATCTCCCTCACATCTTTGACTCATCTTCCTCACATCTCTGACTCATCTTCCTCACATCTCTGACTCATCTCCCTCACATCTCTGACTCATCTTCCTCACATCTCTGACTCATCTCCCTCACATCTCTGACTCATCTTCCTCACATCTCTGACTCCTCTCCCTCACATCTCTGACTCATCTCCCTCATATCTCTTACTCATCTTCCTCACATCTCTGACTCATCTTCCTCATATCTCTGACTCATCTCCCTCACATCTCTTACTCGTTTCTCACATCACTGACTCATCTCCCTCACATCTCTGACTCATCTCCCTCACATCTCTGACTCATCTTCCTCACATCTCTGACTCATCTCCCTCACATCTCTAACTCATCTCCCTCACATCTCTGACTCATCTCCCTCACATCTGTTTCATCTCTCTCACATCTCTGACTCATCTTCCTCACATCTCTGACTCAGCTCCCTCACATCTCTGACTCGTCACTCTCACATCTCTGACTCATCTTCCTCACATCTCTGACTCATCTCCCTCACATCTTTGACTCATCTTCCTCACATCTCTGACTCATCTCCCTCACATCTGACTCATCTTCCTCATATCTCTGACTCATCTCCCTCACATCTCTGACTCATCTTCCTCATATCTCAGACTCATCTTCCTCACATCTGACTCATCTTCCTCACATCTCTGACTCATCTTCCTCACATCTGACTCATCTTCCTCACATCTCAGACTCATCTCCCTCACATCTCTGACTCATCTTCCTCATATCTCAGACTCATCTTCCTCACATCTGACTCATCTCCCTCACATCTCTGACTCATCTTCCTCACATCTCTGACTCATCTCCCTCACATCTTTGACTCATCTTCCTCACATCTCTGACTCATCTTCCTCACATCTCTGACTCATCTCCCTCACATCTGACTCATCTTCCTCACATCTCTGACTCATCTTCCTCACATCTGACTCATCTTCGTCACATCTCACTCATCTCCCTCACATCTCAGACTCATCTCCCTCACATCTCTGACTCATCTTCGTCACATCTCAGACTCATCTCCCTCACATCTCTGACTCATCTTCCTCACATCTGACTCATCTCCCTCACACCTAATAACACTTAAACTGTATTACCATAAAATACTTATGGGCTACAATACTCCTTCAGTCTGCTGAACTTACATGTAAAACCCATTCTTGGGGCAGCTTAGTATCAAAAAATACGAATTTTCACTAATTTTCAGCCTTGGTTTGTTTTATGAAAATTTTTGGCTGCTTATATTATAATCCAGAGATGTTTAGTATTTTATTTTTATCTCGAATATCCTAACTTAGATATATTTATCTATGATAGGCTACAGAGTTGGGATTTTTTTTTTTTTAGTAAATTTTTGATTACATATAAGAGTTCCATCGAATAGGTTTATATAATTTTTCTTTTTTGGATAGTTTGCAACTAATTTTGGACTTTTTTTTTAGGATATACTAACTCAAAAAATCTACTTGGGTTATTTCAAATTTGCAGGGATCAAACTGGTTAAAAAACAAGAGGATACCAGTCACTGTCGCGAGTGAAACCACATATTACCCACACTTTACAGAGGAAATTTGAGACGAGGTTTCGCTCCTGAAACACTAGCAATTTTAACTTGGTGTTGAAATGATCGAAACGTCAATTAAATTTCCTTTCCTAGTGTGGATTATGTGTACAAGATTTAGCTGCACAACACGATGCCTACTGGCCTATTTACCGCCGTCTAAATTCTTTGTAAATGAAACATGACACACATCAGACAATAGTTACGTCTTCACGGATAAATGAAGTAATATAAATGAGTAGTGGAGGTGGAGGAGGAAACAATAGGATGGAGTAAGTCCAGCCAGGCCCCTGGAGTCACCACCAGGAAAGTCAACAAAGAACTCCATCCAGTCACCACATTTTTTTTTGCTGTGCTAAATGACCATTCCCATTACCAAGCATTAATTCTCAAGTTATACACATTTGAAGTGTTTTAAAACATTAAAAATAGTTGTTTTCGAAATCATAACTCTTGTAGGAGTAATAATTATTATTATTCTCCTGAAGGAGAAGCAATTGAATAAGCTTTTGTTGGGACAACGTTTGAACATTATTTATGTACTATCAATATTCCTCGTGTACTATCATTATTAGTCATGTACTATCAATATAACTCGTGTATCTATATTACTCATTACTATCAATATTACCCATGTACTATTAATATTACTCTTGTACTATCAATATTATTCATATACTATCAATATTAATCTTGTACTATCAATATTACTCTTGTACTATCAATATTACTCTTGTACTATCAATATTACTCATGTACTAAGAATATTACTCTTGTATTATTATTACTCTTGTACTGTCAATATTACTCTTGCTCTATCAACATTACTCTTGTACTATGAATATTACTCATGTACTATCAATATTACTCTTGTACTATCAATATTACTCTTGTACTATGAATATTACTCTTGTACTATGAATATTACTCATGTACTATCAATATTACTCATGTACTATCAATATTACTCTTGTACTATCAATATTATTCATGTACTATCAATATTACTCATGTACTATCAGCATTATTCATGTATTATCACTCTTATTCATGTACTATCACTATTACTCTTGTACCATCAATATTACTCTTGTACTATCAGTATTATTCATGTATTATCTATATTATTCCTGTACTATCAATATTACTCATGTACTATCAATATTACTCATGTACTTTCAGTATTATTCATGTATTATCAATATTACTAATGTACTATCAATATTATTCATGTACTATCAATATTACTCATGTACTATCAATATTATTCATGTACTATCAATATTACTCATGTACTATCAGTTTTATTCATGTATTATCAATATTACTCATGTACTATCAATATTACTCATGTACTATCAATATTACTCATGTGCTATCAGTATTATTCATGTACTATCAATATTACTCATGTATTATCAATATTACTCATGTACTATCAATATTACTCATGTACTATCAGTATTATTCATGTACTATCAATATTACTCATGTACTATCAATACTACTCATGTACTATCAATATTACTCTATGTACTATCAATATTACTTATGTACTATCAGTATTATTCATGTACTATCAATATTACTCAAGTACTATCAATATTACTCATTTACTATCAATATTGTGATGAATGGTTTGAAAAACCGACAAGTTGAAGATTGAGACACTTATGCAACATATGGGAATCTTTATTCAGGAAACGTTTCGCCACACAGTGGCTTCATCAGTCCAATACAAAGCAGAAAGGTGTAAGTAGAGGAGGAGTTCGAGGCAATCAGTCCCTCAGCCTGGAGTCGATTGGACAAAGACCTACTTCGACTAGTGGATGGTACCACTATGATCCTGCCTCCTCCTGCTTCGCCTCACCTGACTACAGTATATAAGCCACATCTACGACCCTGTGCTGTACATTCTACAAGATTGATGGACCGAACACATCGATTCCAGGCTGAGGGACTGATTACCTCGAACTCCTCCTCTACTTACAACTTTCTGCTTTGTATTGGACTGATGAAGCCACTGTGTGGCGAAACGTTTCCTGAATAAAGATTCCCATATGTTGCATAAGCGTCTCAATCTTCAACTATCAATATTACTCGTGTACTATCAATATCGTGTGCAGCAGAGATAGATGGGAGTCAGTATGATATAGGCTTATAGATAAAGTCATTTATATCTGTTAGCTTTGTAACAAAGCTTAAAGCAAGCTACCGTGTTGTTTACACGGACTGGATAAGATAAGATAAGATAAGATTTCGTTCGGATTTTTAACCCCGGGGGGTTAACCACCCAGGATAACCCAAGAAAGTCAGTGCGTCATCAAGGACTGTCTAACTTATTTCCATTGGGGTCCTTAATCTTGTCCCCCAGGATGCGACCCACACCAGTCGACTAACACCCAGGTACCTATTTGCTGCTAGGTGAACAGGACAACAGGTGTAAGGAAACGTGTCGAAATGTTTCCACCCGCCGGGAATCGAACCCGGGCCCTCCGTGTGTGAAGCGGGAGCTTTAGCCACCAGGCCACCGGGCCACAGCCACCAGGCCACCGGGCCACAGCCACCAGGCCACCGGGCCTGGAGATTGCACAGTCTGGAGACTGCACAGTCTGGAGACTGCACAGTCTGGAGACTAAACAGTCTGGAGACTAAACAGTCTGGAGACTAAACAGTCTGGAGACCAAACAGTCTGGAGCTTGAACAGTCTGGAAACTGAACAGTTTGGAGACTGGAACAATCTGGAGATTGAACAGCCTGGAACTTGTACAGGCGGAGGTTGCTAGTGGTTAATAACCATTTTGATCCACCTGTCAGCCACAGACTCGTGTGGCCTCGGAAAAACAGGAAACCATGGCTAGTAAGTGGTGGTGACTGGTCCAGTTACAACACAGAAACTGATGTTTTGGTGGTTTAAGGTAGAGAGAGAGAGAGAGAGAATATTAGCATGGCCATGGCGCTTTGTCTTAGAAAGTGAGATGGTGATTAATGAGGCATCGCCTGCGTCAATATCACATCTATGGAGGTCAATACCTTCTTCATGGCAGTCCTTGGAGTGAAGATTTCGAAAGTCTGGGGCCAGGAGCACTGCAGGGCTGCTCGGGCAATATTAAATCCAAAGGAATGTGCCCCAAATGGGAATCAACAAATTCTGCGATTTGGCTTATGTTAATGTGCATAGGCTTTTTTTTCTTTATTCGGCTTTTACTGTCGAAAACTCACCCTTCAAAATAAGGTACCTTGATATTTCGAGGATAGTTGGTTGGTTGGATAATGGAATTTAAAGCCCATTGACTACACTATGGTCATTTAGGCTACACGGTAACATTTTGACCACCACACAAGAATACACTTTAAATTCCTAAACTAGAGATTAAAGAAAACTCTCAGCTTATATATGCAAGGTGATATACACCACTCAGTATCTACATCCTGTGCTTCAAGAAATTAAAGCTGCCCTTCCTTTCTTCGAATGTAATAGTATCAGCAACTCTTACTCTAAGGTGCATAAAGGTTTTAATCCTCTTCATAGCTAGTCAACAGGACTTAATCGTATCTTTTTCCCCCCTCTTGTGAAATTTGGTAAACCCCGTCCATTAAAGAAATCAAAGAAATTCAACATATCTTTCTCCCCCCCCCTTCCCTCCTGGTACAGTTTTCCTATAGGATTAAAAAAATTCTTCCTTACAGCGGTCAATTATCATGCAATAGCCAAAATGAAACGGGAAATAAATGTACGAAGTAAAAATGTTACGTTTTTTTAAGTCAGTCCTTGATGAGGTGAGGCAAGACACGAAGAAAGTTTATTGAAACCTGACGTTATTATTATTATTATTATTAATTATTATTATTATTATTATTATTATTATTATTATTATTATTATTATTAATATTTTATCAATATTATTATTATATTTAATATTATTATTATTATTATTATTAATATAGAAACCTGGCTAGTAAATGTTGACTGCACGGTAAATAAAAAAAAAGAAAACAAAATGTTTCTCTGTAAAATAATGACAAGTTGACTTATCCCATGTATTAAAAACCTTTGCTAGGAATATAGTCTGAAAACACTGACACTGTGGAAAAACTCCGAGTTTGCGGAAATATGATTAAAGTGTATAAATGGAAAACAGGAATAAATAAAGGGATGTTAACAGCTTGTTGAAAATATCTGACCACAACAAGACTCGCAGTAATGGATTCAAGTTTGAGAAATTTAGATTTAGGATATAGAGAGGCAGTGATTTGGCAGTAGAGTTGTAAACGAGTGGAACAAACTCCCAGGTAACGTCACAGAGGCGAGAACTTTGGGTAGTTTTAAATATAGTTCGACAAGTATATGAGTAGGTTTTGAGAAGGACCTGCCTTGTATGGATCAGAAGGCCTGCTAGAGTGTTCATTCTTATGTTCTTATGTGTGAGTTAAACCTGCTAGCATGGGTTAATAGGCCTACTGTAGTGCTCATTCTTGTGTAAGTGTAGTTCATTTGCGTATCCTAGCTAGCTGGCTATGACAGTGGTGTATCCTAGCTGGCTGGCTATGAGGGGTGTAGTTCAGTGGTGTATCCTAGCTGGCTGGCTATGAGGGGTGTAGTTCAGTGGTGTATCCTAGCTGGCTGGCTATGAGGGGTGTAGTTCAGTGGTGTATCGTACCTGGCCTGCCATGATAAGTGTAGTTCATTTGTGTATCCTAGCTAGCTGGCCATGTTGAGTATAGTTCAATGGCATATCCTAGCTGCTAGCTATGACGGGAGTGTAGTTCTGAGAATATCATTACATAGCCTTGAACACCTCCAAGATTGACATAGCTTTAGCATTACTCATCTTAATCTTTTTTTAATAATCTCCTGGTGTTAGTTTTGGTAAGGCAAACTCTATCATTATTTACTCATTGTATATATATATATATATATATATATATATATATATATATATATATATATATATATATATATATATATATATATATATATATATATATATATATATATATATATATATATATATGTGTGTGTGTGTGTGTGTGTGTGTGTGTGTGTGTGTGCTCACCTACTCACCTAAATGTGGTTGCAGGGGTCGAGTCATAGCTCCTGGCCCCGCCTCTTCACTGGTCGATACTAATTCACTCTCTCCCTGCTCTATGATATTTGTCATACCTCTTCTTAAAGCTATTTATGGAACTTGCTTCCACTACTTCACTCTCCAGATTATTCCAGTTCCTGACAATTCTAAGACTAAAGAAATAATTCCTAACATCCCTATGACTCATCTAGGTTTTCAGCTTCCAATTGTGTCCCCTTGTTTCTGTATCCCATCTCTGAAACATTCGATCCTTGTCCACCTTGTCAATACCTCTTAGTATTTTATACGTTGTTATCATGTCCCCTCTATCCCTCCTATCCTCTAGTGTCATCAGGTTGAGTTCCCTTAACCTCTCCTCATAAGACATACCCCTCAGTTCCGGGACTAATCGTGTTGCAAATTTTTGCACTTTCTCCAATTTTGTAACGTGTTAGACTAAGTGAGGGGTTCACCCCATACTGGCGCTGCATATTCCAGTATAGGCCTTACGTACACTGTGTACAATGTCGTGAATGACTCCTTACTCAGATGTCTAAACGCCAATCTCAAGTTTGTGTGTGTGTGTGTGTGTGTGTGTGTGTGTGTGTGTGTGTGTGTGTGTGTGTGTGTGTGTGTGTGTGTGTGTGTGTGTGTGTGTGTGTGTGTGTGTGTGTACTCACCTAGTTGTGGTTGCGAGGATCGAGTCACAGCTCCTGGCCCCGCCTCTTCGCCTGGCCTCTACTCAGTCACTCTTCCGCTCTGTGAGCGTTATCATACCTCTTCTTAAAGCTATGCATGAATCCTGCCTCCACTACATCACTACCCAGGTTATTCCACTTCCTGACAACTCTGTGAATGAAGAAGTACTTCCTAACATCCCTGTGGTTCATCTGAGTCTTCAACTTCCAACTGTGACCCCTTGTTGCTGTGTCCCATCTCTGGAACATCCTGTCTCTGTCCACCTTGTCTATACCTCTCAGTATTTTATATGTCGTTATCATATCCCCCCTATCTCTCCTATCTTCCAATGTCGTCAGGTCGATTTCCCTTAACCTGTCCTCGTAGGACATACCCCTTAGTCCCGGGACTAGTCTTGTTGCAAACCTTTGCACTTTCTCTAGTTTCCTTACATGTTTGGCTAGGTGAGGGTTCCAAACTGGCGCTGCATATTCCAATATGAGCCTAACGTACATAGTGTACAGGGCCCTGAACGATTCCTTATTAAAATGGCGGAATGCTGTTCTTAGGTTTGTCAGGCGTCCGTATGCTGCAGCAGTTATTTGGTTGATGTACTCCTCAGGAGATGTGCCCGGTGTTATACACACACACACCAAGATCCTTTTCCTTGAGTGAGGTTTGTAGGCTCTGGCCCCCTAGACTGTACTCCGTCTGTGGTCTTCTTTGCCCTTCCCCAATCTTCATGACTTTGCACTTGGTGGGGTTGAACTCCAGGAGCCAATTACTGGACCAGGCCTGCAGTCTGTCCAGGTCCCTCTGTAGTTCTGCCTGGTCCTCGTCCGATTTAATTCTTCTCATCAACTTCATATCATCTGCAAACAGGGACACTTCGGATTCTATTCCTTCCGTCATGTCGTTCACCAACACCAGAAAGAGCGCTGGTTCTAGGACTGACCCCTGTGGCATCCCGCTCGTTACAGGCGCCCACTCTGACACCTCGCCACGTACCATGACTCGCTATTGTCTTCCTGAAAGGTATTCCCTGATCCACTGTAGTGCCTTTCCTGTTATCCCTGCCTGGTCCTCCAGCTTCCGCACTAATCTCTTGTGTGGAACTGTGTCAAACGCCTACTTACGGTCCAAGAAAATGCAATCTACCCACTCCTCTCTCTCTTGTCTTACAGCTGTCACCCTGTCACAGAACTCCAGTAGGTTTGTGATACAGGATTTCCCGTTCCTGAAACCGTGTTGTCTGTTGTTGATAAGCTCATTTCTTTCTAGGTATTACACCATTCTTCTCCTGATAATCTTCTCCATGACTTTGCATACTATACATGTCAGTGACACTGGTCTATAGTTTAGTGCTTCTTGTCCGTCTCCTTTTTTAAAAATTGGGACTACATTTGCTGTCTTCCATACCTCATTTAATCTCTGTTTCGATGTGTTGAATATTGTTGTTAGGAGTACACATAGCGCCTCTGCACCCCTCTCTCAGGACCCATGGAGAGTTGTTATCCGGCTTCATCGCCTTTGAGGTATATAGCTCACTCAGCAGCCTCTTCACTTCTTCCTCGGCTGTATGTATTGTGTCTAACACTTGGTGGCGTACCCCACCTCTCCATCTTTCTTGGGTCCCTTCTGTCTCCTCTCTGAACACTTCCTTGAATCTCACGTTGAGTTCCTCACATGCTTCTCGGTTGTTTCTTGTGAGCTCTCCTCCTTCCTTCCTTCCTTAGCCTGATTACCTGGTCCTTGACTGTTGTTTTTCTCCTGATGTGGCTGTACAACAGCTTCAGGTCAGATTTGGCTTTCTCTGCTATGTCATTCTCATATTGCCGTTGGGCCTTCCTTCTTACTTGTGCATGTTCATTCCTGGCTCTACGACTGCTCTCCTTATTCTCCTGGGTCCTTTGCCTTCTATATTTCTTCCATTCCCTAGCACACTTGGTTTTGGCCTCCCTGCACCTTTGGGTGAACCATGGGCTCATCCTGGCTTTTTCATTATTCCTGTTACCCTTGGGTACAAACCTCTCCTCAGCTTCCTTGCATATTGTTGTCACATATTCCATCATCATCTCGTTTACTGACTTCCTTGCCAGTTCTCTGTCCCACTGAACCCCGTTCAGGAAGTTCTTCATTCTCGCGAAATTCCCCTTCTTGTAGTTTGGCTTCATTCGTCCAACTCTTCCTGCTCCCCCACCACTTGAAACTCTATTGTGTATTCGAATCTTAAAAACCACATGAATGCTGGCCCCAAGGGGTCTTTCATATGTGATGTCCTCAATATCTGCACTACTCAAGGTGAATACTAGGTCCAGTCTCACTGGTTCATCCTCTCCTCTCTCTCTGGTAGTGTCCCTTACGTGTTGGTACATGAAGCTTTCCAGTACCACCTCCATTTTAGCTCTCCATGTTTCTTGGCCCCCATGTGGCTCCAAGTTCTCCCAATCGATTTCCTTGTGGCTGAAGTCACCCATGATCAGTAGCTTTGCCCTGCTCGCATGAGCCCTTCTTGCCACTTCACCCAGTGTGTCAACCATCGCTCTATTACTCTCATCATACTCTTGCCTTGGCCTCCTGCTGTTCTGTGGCAGGCTATACATCACTGCAATTACTACCTTGGGACCTCCAGACTGAGGCGTTCCTACTATGTAATCCCGTGCTTCTCCACTGTCTCCTCTCTCCAGCACATCAAAATCCCATCAGTTTTTGATCAGTAGTGCCACTCCTCCACCCTCTCTGTTCCCTTTGTCTTTCCTCAGGATCTGATATCCTGTTGGAAAGATGGCATCTATTATCATACCTGTGAGCTTGGGTTCTGTGAGAGCTATGATGTCCAGTGATGCCTCTTTGATTCTTTCATGCCACTCCTCCCACTTATGGTATACCATACCTTCAGTTTCCTCTCCAATACTGTGTTTTGGGGGGTCTGTGAGGGTAGGGGACCTGGCAGTGAACTGTGGGATTCTATAACTGAGTGATGGGTGTAAGCTGTGGGTGTGGATTGTGGTTTGTGTTGGGATAGCGTGATTGGTTGTGGGGCTTTTGGGATGGTTCTGTGTGTGCTTGCTCTTGTTGCTCTACTCTGCTTCAGTTGTCCTCTGCTGATTCTGTCCTTGTCTCTCCTCCTAACTCTTTTCGCTTTTGTGTCCTCTCCCTCAGCTGCTGTCGTTCTGTTTGTGTTCTGTCTCGGTCTGGGAACACCCTCTTGTATTCTGTAGAGTCCTTCAACCGTGGTTTCTCTTGGAGGATCCTGTTCCGCACTGCTTCTGTCCTGAAAATCAGCTTGATCGGTCATTTTCTCCCTGAAAATTTACAATCTCAGACATGTCCTCACCTATTTCTGTGATGTTCTCGGTCTCCTTTCTGTCTGCCTGCCACCTTTCGGTGTGTGTCCTTCCCTTGCTCTCCTGAAGCCCATGAATAAACCCTCTCCTCCTACCATTGCCTTTCCCTCTGTGACTGTGGTTCCTGTCTGTACATGGCCATTTTCTCCATTTTTTTTCCAGTAGCTTTTGGTGGCATGTTCGTGCCACTGCATTTGACCTATTCCTCTCTCCACCTGCACCCAGCTGCTCTCCCTCTTCACTCCTTGGCCCTGCTTGGTAGGCTGATGTGGCCTTAGCGTAAGTTATACCTCCTTCCTTCCCGTTGGGCCTCCCAGCTTCATATGCTGTGTCGTCTCTGGTCAATGCCCCTGTAACTCGCTTCAGCCTGCTTAACTTATCTTCTAGGACCTTTATCCTGGCTACTGCAGTTTCGTCTTGTGACTCTCATTTCTTCTTCTCCTCCTCCAACCTCTTTTCCAATTTCACTGAACGCTCTGTCTCCATTTTTGTAGAAAGCTGTGTGTGTGTGTGTGTGTGTGTGTGTGTGTGTGTGTGTGTGTGTGTGTGTGTGCGTCTCGAGTCGAACAAGTAAAACTTGCGATTTTGGCTTAAATAGCAACGAAAATTTATGTATGCAATAATTTCGCAAAAATAATTCTGAACCTAACGAAGAAAATATATTTTATATTGTCTGTTTATTAAATTATTGTAAACTTATATAAAATATATTTAGTTGGATTAGGCTAAATTAAACTGCGCTTGTTATAAAAAGGTTAGGTAAGTTTTCTAAGGTACTTCTGGTACAAAATCATTGAGGTCTTAACCCGTCTAGGTATAGTGGTATAAGGTAAACATAGGTGGTTGCAACATGGTGATTGCAACTAGTTTAGTGGTTTAATGTATCAGGTTACTGGTAATATTATAATGATGGTTATAATAATAATGATATTACGGGATGATAGTTGATAATAATAGGAATGGCATTAAAATTAAGAATAGCCTAGTTGTTATAAGAAATAAAGCCTGAATAGGAGAATTCACACAGGCATATTAACTAACACTGAGAGTATTTCCTGAATATTCTGGAAGGTTCTGTGGCACCGCTTGACAAATGAGAGATTTTTCCTTCTATTTCATTAGTTAGAAGGTTGTAAATGAATGTATGCAATGATCCAGTGTTGTAATGTAACTTTTTACGTCACTTGACCTGTTCCCAGCGGTTAGAACCTTAGGGCTGGCTATTAACTATCTTTTAGTATTTATCCTCAGGATATCTACAAACTGAGGCCTACTCTACCCGACCCCATATGGGGTGGGGTGTGAGGGGACCGGTGTGTGGTTGCCTCTCAGACTGATTACACCATCTTCATTTCACTACTACACCTGGAGAAGCCTACTGTGTAGGCGAAACGTTTCAACAGTGTCTTGATCATCAACTTGTCGGTATTTTATACCATTTTCAACATTGTTAGGCTTTAACATCCGTCATAATTGGCCTCACACTGAGCACATCGATCGCGTTTGGCTCATTTCAGCAGCACATCGGTGACGCCAGCCTAGCAAACTCGAGAACGGCTTTTTTATTAAGCTCAACAAAGAATTATTTAGGACTATACACGACATATGTCAGACATATCAAAGAGCAAACTGGCTAAACTATTGCTCGCCAGACGCATCAGCTTATTTAATGAGGCTCAATGAGCCAATATCTGGAGGAGGAAATAGGCTTAGATAACTTTTGCAGTCTTGAATAAGTAAAGAAGCCGCATGCAGCTTGCAAGCAGTGGCATGACCCCCACCTGTCATAAATTATGCAACGCCAGCCTGGAGTATACCCCTGGTCAAACATGTAAAGAAACTAAGGAAAGTCTAGAGATTCACAATAACGAATAAAAACATAACTGCAGTATAATTCGATTCTTTATTAACAACGTCTCACCCATACAGTGGACTTTATCAACTCACAAGCAGATTTACCTAGGGAGAGATTATGTTCATATATATAGTGAGCTTAGTGAGGTTAAGAGTCTGGTGAGTTATGTTGAAGTTATCTTCTTGGGCAACGTTATGACAGGTTAGACAAATATTTGGCTAAGAAGACACTGGATTCAAGAATGACCTGCCTAGCTTGGGCCAGTAAGCCTGCTCCAGTGCTTCTCCATACTGTATCGTTACTGTATCTATGTGGGATAGCAATCATGAAGTTTCCTGGCAAGAGGCTTAAGCTAAGTTGTAGATTTGTGTGACTTGTGTGGGCGAAGTGTTGTTAAAAGGTCGTATTATACAATGCAACAGTCAGGTATCTTTATTCCGAAACGTTTCGCCTACACATTAGGCTTCTACAGTCGAGCACTACTTTTGCTACCTCTGTACTCGGCTGAAGAAGCCTACTGTGCAGGCGAAACGTTTCGGAATAAAGATATCTAACTATTGACATATGTCTTATTTATCAACGTAGAAGATACACGGAGGACTAGATAAAGCAAGACAGGAACAGATTGAAAGGCGGGGATCGGAGGCAGGAATCTAGTGAAATTAGTCGTATGCCGATAAAAGACCGGGCCAGGAGCTGAGAATCGACCCCTGCTACCACATAAACGTAAGTTCACATACACACACACTCGAGTTAAGGAAATAGAATGTGATCATTAAATAAGAAACAGTTAAAAGACGGATCAAGAGCTGGGACTTGACCCCCATCACAACATGGCGAATTAGGTGAGTACACATTACAAATAGGGAAGGAAGCAACTTACTATCCGGCAACAGAAAATTACTAAGAATGCTAGGTGTCAGCATGTGACGCCTGGGTCCTGGAAGCAATGACAGCCTGGACAAGAATAAGGAGCTAGGAGTGCTGGGTGTCAGCACTTGAAGCCCAGGGTGCTGGGTGAGACAAAACAGCCAGTCACGTCCTCCCAGCAACTTAGGAGGTCGCTGAGAAATCTCAAGGCTTTCCTTTATCCATTGTTCTCACACGCCCAGTCACACACACACAAACTCAGTTTCAATCTAAACATATCGAGACGCGCAGGTGTACATAGAGCTGTAGCTCAACCTTCATAAACTCAACTCTATGAGTATAATTGGGTGAATACATTTAGGCTTATACTTGCTCCAGCAACGTTTCTGATATTTACTGGTACCTGGCTGAACTGACTTGGAAGTAGATGTTGATAATGTTTTCTTATTATGCCCACGGTGCCCCTACTTTTCACTAGGCTTATTTTATTTACACTTTCACATCTCTCATTCCAGTACGTTAAGATAATGTGCAGATTTGAGACTAGGCCTCAGAGTATTTTCCATACACTGTATTATCATGTTTCTGTCCTTGTTCCAGAGTGTATGACAAGTAGTCAGGTGTTCCCGATTATCTAAATCCTTTACTGGATTTATGCTGGCAGTAAACGATCTATGTACCTTTTCAATGCCTGATATTTCTCATGCCATGAACGGAACAAGTGATCTGAACAGTGTCACTACTGGCGCTTTTTTTTCTTCTTCTTCTTGTTTTGAAAATTCTCATTATCCACTACATCATTTCTCTGACTTCCGTGGCACCTGTCTTATTGTGTTCTCTAAATTATAGAGTTCATCCGACAAAATTATACCAGTCTTTTACATTTTCTTTCTCTTGTATGAGCTGGCTTCCTTCATGTTGTATCCAGTACTCTCTCTGAGTTCTTCATTCTTTCCATGTTGAAATCTGTCACCATTAAACATGGTAAAGGAGACACACGCAACATTTGGGTATCTTTCTTCAGCATAAATGTCATTTATCAACTTATCGGTTTTCTAAACCATTTATTCAAACCATTAAACATGATATTTCATTTTGCTGACTGGAAGACTGGTGATATCTGTATGTAGATGTTTACCTGTCATCCACCGAGGCGACTTACATATTTATTTTGACTTATGGAGCTGTTTCTAGTTTTTGTATCTATGTCTTCTGTGAGGATGAGAAATTGTACATTACAATAAGATGAGTACAGTTATGTAAGTAAAGTGGGTGAGTATATTTATACACCGAGTACCAACTGTAGGTCGTTGGTGTACACACACCTGGACAGGTCGACACTCAGCCTCAGGAGGCAGGTCGTTGATCTACCTCGTCAACCACTACTACCACTACTACCACCACCACCACTACTACCACTACTACCACCACCACCACTACCACCACTACTACCACTACCTCCATTACCACTACTATCACCACTACTACCACACTACCACTACTACCACCACCACCACCACTACCACCACTACTACCACCACTACCACCACCACCACTATCACCATCACTACTACCACTACCACCAGTACCACCACTACTACCACCACTACCACCGCTACCACTATCACCACCACTACCACTACCACCACAACCACTACCACCACTATCACCACTACCCCTAACACCACTACCACCAGCACACTGGTGGTTAACCTGACATGTCTACATGAAAGAGTCTACCTTCACCAGTTTAACTACCAGAAAGTTACCCTGGTTGTTTACCAAGAGGAGTTTACCGGTAAGAAATTTACCTGGTTTAATTTACCTGGTTGGAGATCCTCTTTGAAGCTTCAGTCGACTAAGATTCATACTTAATGTAAATATTTATTTTACACACATGAATTGTACAAGCAAAGAGCTGTTATCCTGCCTCAGCTCACTTCAAAACTCAGCCTTGTCTTAGGTATACTGCCACCCCCCAGGATGCCACCCACACCACTCGACTAACATCCAGGCACCTACTTATTACTAGGTGAACAGAGGCAGCAAGTATGAGGACACATGCCCAGCGTTTCCACCCGTGCCGAGGATCGAACCACGAACGCCCAGTGTGTGAGCTGAGTGCGTTACCAACTGAGTTACGGGACAATGAAGGAACGTTAAAGCAGAAGACGGGAGTTATTAAAGACCTGGGTCACGCTGAATAACTTTAAGGTGATAGACGGGGGTGCAGAATATGTGGCAGGAGACGGATGGACGGACTATGTGAAGGAGATTTATGAGAGGTGCAGAGCTTAAAGAAAATGTGAGATGCTGGAATTGGTAAGAGGCATTGTTACTGTTTTCTTTTCGTGAGGAGTTGACGTGCTGTTGGAGTGCGAGTAAAGTGTTATCTGTGTATGGATTCAGGGGAAAAGCCCGGTTGGCCGGATACGAGTGTTGCAGGTTGGCCTGATACGAGTGTTGCAGGTTGGCCGGATACGAGTGTTGCAGGTTGGTCGGATGCGAGTGTTGTAGGTTGGCCGGATGCGAGTATTGCAGGTTGGCCGGATACGAGTGTTGCAGGTTGGCCGGATACGAGTGTTGCAGGTTGGCCGGATACGAGTGTTGCAGGTTGGCCGGATACGAGTGTTGCAGGTTGGTCGGATGCGAGTGTTGTAGGTTGGCCGGATGCGAGTATTGCAGGTTGGCCGGATACGAGTGTTGCAGGTTGGCCGGATACGAGTGTTGCAGGTTGGCCGGATACGAGTGTTGCAGGTTGGCCGGAAGCGAGTATTGCAGGTTGGCCGGATACGAGTGTTGCAGGCTGGCCGGATACGAGCGTTGCAGGTTGGCCGGATACGAGTGTTGCAGCTTGGCCGGATGCGAGCGTTGCAGGTTGGCCGGATACGAGTGTTGCAGGTTGGCCAGATACGAGCGTTGCAGGTTGGCCGGATACGAGTGTTGCAGCTTGGCCGGATACGAGTGTTGCAGGTTGGCCGGATACGAGTGTTGCAGGTTGGCCGGATACGAGTGTTGCAGGTTGGCCGGATACGAGTGTTGCAGGTTGGCCGGATACGAGTGTTGCAGGTTGGTCGGATACGAGTGTTGCAGGTTGGCCGGATACGAGTGTTGCAGGTTGGCCGGACACGAGTGTTGCAGGTTGGCCGGATACTAGTGTTGCAGGTTGGCCGGATACGAGTGTTGCAGGTTGGCCGGACACGAGTGTTGCAGGTTGGCCGGATACGAGTGTTGCAGGTTGGCCGGATACGAGTGTTGCAGGTTGGCCGGATACGAGTGTTGCAGGTTGGCCGGATACGAGTGTTGCAGGTTGGCCAGATACGAGTGTTGCAGGTTGGCCAGATACGAGTGTTGCAGGTTGGCCGGATACGAGTGTTGCAGGTTGGCCGGATACGAGTGTTGCAGGTTGGCCGGATACGAGTGTTGCAGGTTGGCCGGATACGAGTGTTGCAGGTTGGCCGGATACGAGTGTTGCAGGTTGGCCGGATACGAGTGTTGCAGGTTGGCCGGATACGAGTGTTGCAGGTTGGCCGGATACGAGTGTTGCAGGTTGGCCGGATACGAGTGTTGCAGGTTGGCCGGACACGAGTGTTGCAGGTTGGCCGGATACGAGTGTTGCAGGTTGGCCGGATACGAGTGTTGCAGGTTGGCCGGATACGAGTGTTGCAGGTTGGCCGGATACGAGTGTTGCAGGTTGGCCGGATACGAGTGTTGCAGGTTGGCCGGATACGAGTGTTGCAGGTTGGCCGGATACGAGTGTTGCAGGTTGGCCGGATACGAGTGTTGCAGGTTGGCCGGATACGAGTGTTGCAGGTTGGCCGGATACGAGTGTTGCAGGTTGGCCGGATACGAGTGTTGCAGGTTGGCCGGATACGAGTGTTGCAGGTTGGCCGGATACGAGTGTTGCAGGTTGGCCGGATACGAGTGTTGCAGGTTGGCCGGATACGAGTGTTGCAGGTTGGCCGGATACGAGTGTTGCAGGTTGGCCGGATACGAGTGTTGCAGGTTGGCCGGACACGAGTGTTGCAGGTTGGCCGGATACGAGTGTTGCAGGTTGGCCGGATACGAGTGTTGCAGGTTGGCCGGATACGAGTGTTGCAGGTTGGTCGGATACGAGTGTTGCAGGTTGGTCGGATACGAGTGTTGCAGGTTGGTCGGATACGAGTGTTGCAGGTTGGCCGGATACGAGTGTTGCAGGTTGGCCGGATGCGGGTGTTGCAGGTTGGCCGGATACGAGTGTTGCAGGTTGGCCGGATACGAGTGTTGCAGGTTGGCCGGATACGAGTGTTGCAGGTTGGCCGGATACGAGTGTTGCAGGTTGGCCGGATACGAGTGTTGCAGGTTGGCCGGATACGAGTGTTGCAGGTTGGCCGGATACGAGTGTTGCAGGTTGGCCGGATACGAGTGTTGCAGGTTGGCCGGACACGAGTGTTGCAGGTTGGCCGGATACGAGTGTTGCAGGTTGGCCGGATACGAGTGTTGCAGGTTGGCCGGATACGAGTGTTGCAGGTTGGTCGGATACGAGTGTTGCAGGTTGGTCGGATACGAGTGTTGCAGGTTGGTCGGATACGAGTGTTGCAGGTTGGCCGGATACGAGTGTTGCAGGTTGGCCGGATGCGGGTGTTGCAGGTTGGCCGGATACGAGTGTTGCAGGTTGGCCAGATACGAGTGTTGCAGGTTGGCCGGATACGAGTGTTGCAGGTTGGCCGGATACGAGTGTTGCAGGTTGGCCGGATACGAGTGTTGCAGGTTGGCCGGATACGAGTGTTGCAGGTTGGCCGGATACGAGTGTTGCAGGTTGGCCGGATACGAGTGTTGCAGGTTGGCCGGATACGAGTGTTGCAGGTTGGTCGGATACGAGTGTTGCAGGTTGGCCGGATACGAGTGTTGCAGGTTGGCCGGATACGAGTGTTGCAGGTTGGCCGGATACGAGTGTTGCAGGTTGGCCGGACACGAGTGTTGCAGGTTGGCCGGACACGAGTGTTGCAGGTTGGCCGGATACGAGTGTTGCAGGTTGGCCGGAGGTGTTACAGTTATGGATCGGTGTCAGGATCAATTAATGCAACACTTGGTCTTTCTTGATTGTTTGTTTACATCTTTCAGTCGTCCTCCTCCACCTTCCTTCCTTCAACCATGTTTACCTTCCTTTTCTGCTCACAGTCGATCCATCTGTCGCTTATATACTTTCCAAAACTTTCCATAAAGTGTCTGTCATTTTTATAATATACTGAGTAAACAATAACATATGTCTGTTATGTACCCGTTAAACTTCTCTCTCTCTCTCTCTCTCTCTCTCTCTCTCTCTCTCTCTCTCTCTCTCCCTCCGCTTTCGTCTTTTCTGAATCATTTTCCTCGATCTTACTCTCTTCTTTCGTGTTTCTCTTTCTTCTGGTCTCTGTCCTCATATCTATTAGCTTCAACTTGCGATCATTTTTGTTATCGTGAGAAAAATCTGAATTAACTCATTGTAGCTTTAGATAACCTGTCGTTTTTTTACGATAAGTCGCTATCATTTGCGATAGCTTGCTTACAGCTGGAGATAAGTCGCTATCATTTGCGATAGCTTGCTTACAGCTGGAGATAAGTCGCTATCATTTGCGATAGCTTGCTTACAGCTAGCGATAACTGGAGATAGGTATCTCTCCAAGGCAAGTCATGACCCCTCACACTCTGACCTCTGACGCAGTGTGTGTGTATGTGTATGTATGTGTATGAGTGTGAGTGTGTGTGTGTGTGTATGTGTATCTATGTGTGTGAGTGTGTGTGTATGTGTATGTATGTATGTATGTATGTGTGTGTGTGTGTGTGTGTGTGTGTGGAAGACATGAACCTCGCTCCAGCCATGAAGTCGTGCACTAAATGTCTGACGCGTCTGTCATTTGCTAGATATATAGCTTCCAATTCTCTTTGTTTTTTTGTTTGTTTGTTGAGGTTGCCAAGACGTACATCATCAACTGCTTGTGTTATTCACCCACCTGACCCAACCAGTGTAAAAATTTTCCCTTCGACTGAACGAGTAGGAGAAGTTTATATCGGGATAATATATATATATATATATATATATATATATATATATATATATATATATATATATATATATATATATATATACATATATATATATATATATATATATATATATATATATATATATATATATATATATATATATATATATATATATATATATATATATATATATATATATCCACATCCATGGGGAAGTGGAACAGAATTCTTCCTCCGTAAGCCATGCGTGTTGTAAGAGACGACTTAAAATGCCGGGAACAAGGGGCTAGTAACCCCTTTTCCTGTATAAAGCCCTTAGTGGGCGAAACGTCTTATTTATAAAACACATAAAACGTATGTCCTTCCTTGTTAAGGTAGGAAGAGTGTCCGTCTGGCAATTTGTGCATAGAGGAGTGAGCCTCCAGGACTCGTTGAATGATCCCACGAGTGTTTAGCGCTCCTTGTAGTGTAGAGTAGAAAATAAACCCCACTTGACCCAGTTTACGGTGAAGCATAAACCACATTAAAAACAATCTGTGTTTTATATCTCTATTACATGTTCCAGTCCATTCTAGGATGGGGAAGAAGTGCTAAACCCGTAAGGGTTATACAGCGGCTGGGGATATGGAAAGCAGTCAAGCTTAAAATCAGGCATGGGGGGAGGTTAAGTGCAATTCCTTGGATCAAGAGCCCTTCCCCGGCATCAAGGAGCCTCTCCTGAGATATTGATCGGACAAGTTGATGATCAAGACACATGCGCAACAGTTGCGTATTGAGGAAACGTTTCGCCTACACAGCAGGCTTCTTCAGTCAGGTACACGGACACGTTGATGGACTGATTACATCATCTTCATTTCACTACTACATCTGAAGAAGCCTACTCTCTGGGCGAAACGTTTCATCCATAAAGATACCCAACTGTTACGCAGGTGTGTCCTCAGAGTCTGAGAGAAGCTCACAACTGTTGCGCAGGTGTGTCCTCAGAGTCTGAGACAACCTCACAACTGTTGTGCAGGTGTGTCCTCAGAGTCTGAGACAACCTCACAACTGTTGCGCAGGTGTGTCCTCAGAGTCTGAGACAACCTCACAACTGTTGCGCAGGTATGTCCTCAGAGTCTGAGACAACCTCACAACTGTTGCGCAGGTGTGTCCTCACAGTCTGAGACAACCTCACAACTGTTGCACAGGTGTGTCCTCAGAGTCTGAGAAAACCTCACAACTGTTGCGCAGGTGTGTCCTCAGAGTCTGAGACAACCTCACAACTGTTGCCCAGGTGTGTCCTCAGAGTCTGAGACAACCTCACAACTGTTGCGCAGGTGTGTCCTCAGAGTCTGAGACAACCTCACAACTGTTGCACAGGTGTGTCCTCAGAGTCTGAGACAACCTCACAACTGTTGCACAGGTGTGTCCTCAGAGTCTGAGACAACCTCACAACTGTTGCACAGGTGTGTCCTCAGAGTCTGAGACAACCTCACAACTGTTGCGCAGGTGTGTCCTCAGAGTCTGAGACAACCTGACAACTGTTGCACAGGTGTGTCCTCAGAGTCTGAGACAACCTCACAACTGTTGCACAGGTGTGTCCTCAGAGTCTGAGACAACCTCACAACTGTTGCGCAGGTGTGTCCTCAGAGTCTGAGACAACCTCACAACTGTTGCACAGGTGTGTCCTCAGAGTCTGAGACAACCTCACAACTGTTGCACAGGTGTGTCCTCAGAGTCTGAGACAACCTCACAACTGTTGCGCAGGTGTGTCCTCAGAGTCTGAGACAACCTCACAACTGTTGCGCAGGTGTGTCCTCAGAGTCTGAGACAACCTCACAACTGTTGCGCAGGTGTGTCCTCAGATTCTGAGACAACCTCACAACTGTTGTGCAGGTGTGTCCTCAGAGTCTGAGACAACCTCACAACTGTTGCGCAGGTGTGTCCTCAGAGTCTGAGACAACCTCACAACTGTTGTGCAGGTGTGTCCTCAGAGTCTGAGACAACCTCACAACTGTTGCGCAGGTGTGTCCTCAGAGTCTGAGAGAAGCTCACAACTGTTGCCCAGGTGTGTCCTCAGAGTCTGAGACAACCTCACAACTGTTGCGCAGGTGTGTCCTCAGAGTCTGAGAGAAGCTCACAACTGTTGCGCAGGTGTGTCCTCAGAGTCTGAGAGAAGCTCACAACTGTTGCGCAGGTGTGTCCTCAGAGTCTGAGACAACCTCACAACTGTTGTGCAGGTGTGTCCTCAGAGTCTGAGAGAAGCTCACAACTGTTGCGTAGGTGTGTCCTCAGAGTCTGAGACAACCTCACAACTGTTGCGCAGGTGTGTCCTCAGAGTCTGAGAGAAGCTCACAACTGTTGCGCAGGTGTGTCCTCAGAGTCTGAGACAACCTCACAACTGTTGTGCAGGTGTGTTCTCAGAGTCTGAGACAACCTCACAACTGTTGCGCAGGTGTGTCCTCAGAGTCTGAGACAACCTCACAACTGTTGCGCAGGTGTGTCCTCAGAGTCTGAGACAACCTCACAACTGTTGTGCAGGTGTGTCCTCAGAGTCTGAGAGAAGCTCACAGCTGTTGCGCAGGTGTGTCCTCAGAGTCTGAGACAACCTCACAACTGTTGCGCAGGTGTGTCTGAGAGAAGAGAAGCTCACAACTGTTGCGCAGGTGTGTCCTCAGAGTCTGAGAGAAGCTCACAACTGTTGCGCAGGTGTGTCCTCAGAGTCTGAGAGAAGCTCACAACTGTTGCCCAGGTGTGTCCTCAGAGTCTGAGACAACCTCACAACTGTTGCGCAGGTGTGTCCTCAGAGTCTGAGACAACCTCACAACCGTTGCGCAGGTGTGTCCTCAGAGTCTGAGACAACCTCACAACTGTTGCGCAGGTGTGTCCTCAGAGTCTGAGACAACCTCACAACTGTTGCGCAGGTGTGTCCTCAGAGTCTGAGACAACCTCACAACTGTTGCCCAGGTGTGTCCTCAGAGTCTGAGACAACCTGACAACTGTTGCGCAGGTGTGTCCTCAGAATCTGAGACAACCTCACAACTGTTGGGCAGGTGTGTCCTCAGAGTCTGAGACAACCTCACAACTGTTGCGCAGGTGTGTCCTCAGAGTCTGAGACAACCTCACAACTGTTGCCCAGGTGTGTCCTCAGAGTCTGAGACAACCTCACAACTGTTGTGCAGGTGTGTCCTCAGAGTCTGAGGCAACCTGACAACTGTTGCGCAGGTGTGTCCTCAGAGTCTGAGACAAACTCACAACTGTTGCCCAGGTGTGTCCTCAGAATCTGAGACAACCTCACAACTGTTGTGCAGGTGTGTCCTCAGAGTCTGAGACAACCTCACAACTGTTGCCCAGGTGTGTCCTCAGAGTCTGAGACAACCTCACAACTGTTGCACAGGTGTGTCCTCAGAGTCTGAGACAACCTCACAACTGTTGCACAGGTGCGTCCTCAGAGTCTGAGACAACCTCACAACTGTTGCACAGGTGTGTCCTCAGAGTCTGAGACAACCTCACAACTGTTGCGCAGGTGTGTCCTCAGAGTCTGAGACAACCTCACAACTGTTGCACAGGTGTGTCCTCAGAGTCTGAGACAACCTCACAACTGTTGCACAGGTGTGTCCTCAGAGTCTGAGACAACCTCACAACTGTTGCGCAGGTGTGTCCTCAGAGTCTGAGACAACCTCACAACTGTTGCCCAGGTGTGTCCTCAGAGTCTGAGACAACCTCACAACTGTTGTGCAGGTGTGTCCTCAGAGTCTGAGACAACCTCACAACTGTTGTGCAGGTGTGTCCTCAGAGTCTGAGACAACCTCACAACTGTTGTGCAGGTGTGTCCTCAGAGTCTGAGGCAACCTGACAACTGTTGCGCAGGTGTGTCCTCAGAGTCTGAGACAAACTCACAACTGTTGCCCAGGTGTGTCCTCAGAATCTGAGACAACCTCACAACTGTTGTGCAGGTGTGTCCTCAGAGTCTGAGACAACCTCACAACTGTTGCCCAGGTGTGTCCTCAGAGTCTGAGACAACCTCACAACTGTTGCACAGGTGTGTCCTCAGAGTCTGAGACAACCTCACAACTGTTGTGCAGGTGCGTCCTCAGAGTCTGAGACAACCTCACAACTGTTGCACAGGTGTGTCCTCAGAGTCTGAGACAACCTCACAACTGTTGCGCAGGTGTGTCCTCAGAGTCTGAGACAACCTCACAACTGTTGCACAGGTGTGTCCTCAGAGTCTGAGACAACCTCACAACTGTTGCACAGGTGTGTCCTCAGAGTCTGAGACAACGTCACAACTGTTGCGCAGGTGTGTCCTCAGAGTCTGAGACAACCTCACAACTGTTGCGCAGGTGTGTCCTCAGAGTCTGAGACAACCTCACAACTGTTGCCCAGGTGTGTCCTCAGAGTCTGAGACAACCTCACAACTGTTGTGCAGGTGTGTCCTCAGAGTCTGAGACAACCTCACAACTGTTGTGCAGGTGTGTCCTCAGAGTCTGAGACAACCTCACAACTGTTGCGCAGGTGTGTCCTCAGAGTCTGAGACAACCTCACAACTGTTGTGCAGGTGTGTCCTCAGAGTCTGAGACAACCTCACAACTGTTGTGCAGGTGTGTCCTCAGAGTCTAAGAGAAGCTCACAACTGTTGCGCAGGTGTGTCCTCAGAGTCTGAGAGAAGCTCACAACTGTTGCCCAGGTGTGTCCTCAGAGTCTGAGACAACCTCACAACTGTTGCGCAGGTGTGTCCTCAGAGTCTGAGAGAAGCTCACAACTGTTGCACAGGTGTGTCCTCAGAGTCTGAGACAACCTCACAACTGTTGCGCAGGTGTGTCCTCAGAGTCTGAGACAACCTCACAACTGTTGTGCAGGTGTGTCCTCAGAGTCTGAGACAACCTCACAACTGTTGTGCAGGTGTGTCCTCAGAGTCTGAGACAACCTCACAACTGTTGTGCAGGTGTGTCCTCAGAGTCTGAGACAACCTCACAACTGTTGCGCAGGTGTGTCCTCAGAGTCTGACACAACCTCACAACTGTTGTGCAGGTGTGTCCTCAGAGTCTGAGACAACCTCACAACTGTTGTGCAGGTGTGTCCTCAGAGTCTGAGACAACCTCACAACTGTTGTGCAGGTGTGTCCTCAGAGTCTGAGACAACCTCACAACTGTTGCACAGGTGTGTCCTCAGAGTCTGAGACAACCTCACAACTGTTGTGCAGGTGTGTCCTCAGAGTCTGAGACAACCTCACAACTGTTGTGCAGGTGTGTCCTCAGAGTCTGAGACAACCTCACAACTGTTGTGCAGGTGTGTCCTCAGAGTCTGAGACAACCTCACAACTGTTGTGCAGGTGTGTCCTCAGAGTCTGAGACAACCTCACAACTGTTGCGTAGGTGTGTCCTCAGAGTCTGAGACAACCTCACAACTGTTGCGCAGGTGTGTCCTCAGAGTCTGAGACAACCTCACAACTGTTGCGCAGGTGTGTCCTCAGAGTCTGAGACAACCTCACAACTGTTGCGTAGGTGTGTCCTCAGAGTCTGAGACAACCTCACAACTGTTGTGCAGGTGTGTCCTCAGAGTCTGAGACAACCTCACAACTGTTGCGCAGGTGTGTCCTCAGAGTCTGAGAGAACCTCACAACTGTTGCGCAGGTGTGTCCTCAGAGTCTGAGACAACCTCACAACTGTTGCACAGGTGTGTCCTCAGAGTCTGAGACAACCTCACAACTGTTGCCCAGGTGTGTCCTCAGAGTCTGAGACAACCTCACAACTGTTGTGCAGGTGTGTCCTCAGAGTCTGAGACAACCTCACAACTGTTGCCCAGGTGTGTCCTCAGAGTCTGAGACAACCTCACAACTGTTGCACAGGTGTGTCCTCAGAGTCTGAGACAACCTGACAACTGTTGCGCAGGTGTGTCCTCAAAGTCTGAGACAACCTCACAACTGTTGCCCAGGTGTGTCCTCAGAATCTGAGACAACCTCACAACTGTTGTGCAGGTGTGTCCTCAGAGTCTGAGACAACCTCACAACTGTTGCACAGGTGTGTCCTCAGAGTTTGAGACAACCTCACAACTGTTGCACAGGTGTGTCCTCAGAGTCTGAGACAACCTCACAACTGTTGCACAGGTGTGTACTCAGAGTCTGAGACAACCTCACAACTGTTGCGCAGGTGTGTCCTCAGAGTCTGAGACAACCTCACAACTGTTGCACAGGTGTGTCCTCAGAGTCTGAGACAACCTCACAACTGTTGCACAGGTGTGTCCTCAGAGTCTGAGACAACCTCACAACTGTTGTGCAGGTGTGTCCTCAGAGTCTGAGACAACCTCACAACTGTTGTGCAGGTGTGTCCTCAGAGTCTGAGACAACCTCACAACTGTTGCGCAGGTGTGTCCTCAGAGTCTGAGACAACCTCACAACTGTTGTGCAGGTGTGTCCTCAGAGTCTGAGACAACCTCACAACTGTTGTGCAGGTGTGTCCTCAGAGTCTGAGAGAAGCTCACAACTGTTGCACAGGTGTGTCCTCAGAGTCTGAGAGAAGCTCACAACTGTTGCCCAGGTGTGTCCTCAGAGTCTGAGACAACCTCACAACTGTTGCACAGGTGTGTCCTCAGAGTCTGAGAGAAGCTCACAACTGTTGCGCAGGTGTGTCCTCAGAGTCTGAGACAACCTCACAACTGTTGCGCAGGTGTGTCCTCAGAGTCTGAGACAACCTCACAACTGTTGTGCAGGTGTGTCCTCAGAGTCTGAGACAACCTCACAACTGTTGTGCAGGTGTGTCCTCAGAGTCTGAGACAACCTCACAACTGTTGTGCAGGTGTGTCCTCAGAGTCTGAGACAACCTCACAACTGTTGCGCAGGTGTGTCCTCAGAGTCTGAGACAACCTCACAACTGTTGTGCAGGTGTGTCCTCAGAGTCTGAGACAACCTCACAACTGTTGTGCAGGTGTGTTCTCAGAGTCTGAGACAACCTCACAACTGTTGTGCAGGTGTGTCCTCAGAGTCTGAGACAACCTCACAACTGTTGTGCAGGTGTGTCCTCAGAGTCTGAGACAACCTCACAACTGTTGTGCAGGTGTGTCCTCAGAGTCTGAGACAACCTCACAACTGTTGTGCAGGTGTGTCCTCAGAGTCTGAGACAACCTCACAACTGTTGCGTAGGTGTGTCCTCAGAGTCTGAGACAACCTCACAACTGTTGCGCAGGTGTGTCCTCAGAGTCTGAGACAACCTCACAACTGTTGCGCAGGTGTGTCCTCAGAGTCTGAGACAACCTCACAACTGTTGCGTAGGTGTGTCCTCAGAGTCTGAGACAACCTCACAACTGTTGTGCAGGTGTGTCCTCAGAGTCTGAGACAACCTCACAACTGTTGCGCAGGTGTGTCCTCAGAGTCTGAGACAACCTCACAACTGTTGCGTAGGTGTGTCCTCAGAGTCTGAGACAACCTCACAACTGTTGCGTAGGTGTGTCCTCAGAGTCTGAGACAACCTCACAACTGTTGCACAGGTGTGTCCTCAGTGTCTGAGACAACCTCACAACTGTTGCGTAGGTGTGTCCTCAGAGTCTGAGACAACCTCACAACTGTTGCGTAGGTGTGTCCTCAGAGTCTGAGACAACCTCACAACTGTTGCACAGGTGTGTCCTCAGAGTCTGAGACAACCTCACAACTGTTGCATAGGTGTGTCCTCAGAGTCTGAGACAACCTCACAACTGTTGCGTAGGTGTGTCCTCAGAGTCTGAGACAACCTCACAACTGTTGCGTAGGTGTGTCCTCAGAGTCTGAGACAACCTCACAACTGTTGCGCAGGTGTGTCCTCAGAGTCTGAGACAACCTCACAACTGTTGCCCAGGTGTGTCCTCAGAGTCTGAGACAACCTCACAACTGTTGCACAGGTGTGTCCTCAGAGTCTGAGACAACCTCACAACTGTTGCGCAGGTGTGTCCTCAGAGTCTGAGACAACCTTACAACTGTTGCGCAGGTGTGTCCTCAGAGTCTGAGACAACCTCACAACTGTTGCGCAGGTGTGTCCTCACAGTCTGAGACAACCTCACAACTGTTGCGCAGGTGTGTCCTCAGAGTCTGAGACAACCTCACAACTGTTGCGCAGGTGTGTCCTCACAGTCTGAGACAACCTCACAACTGTTGCGTAGGTGTGTCCTCAGAGTCTGAGTCAACCTCACAACTGTTGCGCAGGTGTGTCCTCAGAGTCTGAGACAACCTCACAACTGTTGCGCAGGTGTGTCCTCAGAGTCTGAGACAACCTCACAACTGTTGCGCAGGTGTGTCCTCACAGTCTGAGACAACCTCACAACTGTTGCACAGGTGTGTCCTCAGAGTCTGAGACAACCTCACAACTGTTGCGCAGGTGTGTCCTCACAGTCTGAGACAACCTCACAACTGTTGCGTAGGTGTGTCCTCAGAGTCTGAGACAACCTCACAACTGTTGTGCAGGTGTGTCCTCAGAGTCTGAGACAACCTCACAACTGTTGTGCAGGTGTGTCCTCAGAGTCTGAGACAACCTCACAACTGTTGCACAGGTGTGTCCTCAGAGTCTGAGACAACCTCACAACTGTTGCGCAGGTGTGTCCTCAGAGTCTGAGACAACCTCACAACTGTTGCACAGGTGTGTCCTCAGAGTCTGAGACAACCTCACAACTGTTGCGCAGGTGTGTCGTCAGAGTCTGAGACAACCTCACAACTGTTGCGCAGGTGTGTCCTCACAGTCTGAGACAACCTCACAACTGTTGCGCAGGTGTGTCCTCAGAGTCTGAGACAACCTCACAACTGTTGCGCAGGTGTGTCCTCAGAGTCTGAGACAACCTCACAACTGTTGCGCAGGTGTGTCCTCAGAGTCTGAGACAACCTCACAACTGTTGTGCAGGTGTGTCCTCAGAGTCTGAGACAACCTCACAACTGTTGCGCAGGTGTGTCCTCAGAGTCTGAGACAACCTCACAACTGTTGTGCAGGTGTGTCCTCAGAGTCTGAGACAACCTCACAACTGTTGTGCAGGTGTGTCCTCAGAGTCTGAGACAACCTCACAACTGTTGTGCAGGTGTGTCCTCAGAGTCTGAGACAACCTCACAACTGTTGCGCAGGTGTGTCCTCAGAGTCTGAGACAACCTCACAACTGTTGTGCAGGTGTGTCCTCAGAGTCTGAGACAACCTCACAACTGTTGTGCAGGTGTGTTCTCAGAGTCTGAGACAACCTCACAACTGTTGTGCAGGTGTGTCCTCAGAGTCTGAGACAACCTCACAACTGTTGTGCAGGTGTGTCCTCAGAGTCTGAGACAACCTCACAACTGTTGTGCAGGTGTGTCCTCAGAGTCTGAGACAACCTCACAACTGTTGTGCAGGTGTGTCCTCAGAGTCTGAGACAACCTCACAACTGTTGCGTAGGTGTGTCCTCAGAGTCTGAGACAACCTCACAACTGTTGCGCAGGTGTGTCCTCAGAGTCTGAGACAACCTCACAACTGTTGCGCAGGTGTGTCCTCAGAGTCTGAGACAACCTCACAACTGTTGCGTAGGTGTGTCCTCAGAGTCTGAGACAACCTCACAACTGTTGTGCAGGTGTGTCCTCAGAGTCTGAGACAACCTCACAACTGTTGCGCAGGTGTGTCCTCAGAGTCTGAGACAACCTCACAACTGTTGCGTAGGTGTGTCCTCAGAGTCTGAGACAACCTCACAACTGTTGCGTAGGTGTGTCCTCAGAGTCTGAGACAACCTCACAACTGTTGCGTAGGTGTGTCCTCAGAGTCTGAGACAACCTCACAACTGTTGCACAGGTGTGTCCTCAGAGTCTGAGACAACCTCACAACTGTTGCGTAGGTGTGTCCTCAGAGTCTGAGACAACCTCACAACTGTTGCGTAGGTGTGTCCTCAGAGTCTGAGACAACCTCACAACTGTTGCGTAGGTGTGTCCTCAGAGTCTGAGACAACCTCACAACTGTTGCGCAGGTGTGTCCTCAGAGTCTGAGACAACCTCACAACTGTTGCCCAGGTGTGTCCTCAGAGTCTGAGACAACCTCACAACTGTTGCACAGGTGTGTCCTCAGAGTCTGAGACAACCTCACAACTGTTGCGCAGGTGTGTCCTCAGAGTCTGAGACAACCTTACAACTGTTGCGCAGGTGTGTCCTCAGAGTCTGAGACAACCTCACAACTGTTGCGCAGGTGTGTCCTCACAGTCTGAGACAACCTCACAACTGTTGCGCAGGTGTGTCCTCAGAGTCTGAGACAACCTCACAACTGTTGCGCAGGTGTGTCCTCACAGTCTGAGACAACCTCACAACTGTTGCGTAGGTGTGTCCTCAGAGTCTGAGTCAACCTCACAACTGTTGCGCAGGTGTGTCCTCAGAGTCTGAGACAACCTCACAACTGTTGCGCAGGTGTGTCCTCAGAGTCTGAGACAACCTCACAACTGTTGCGCAGGTGTGTCCTCACAGTCTGAGACAACCTCACAACTGTTGCACAGGTGTGTCCTCAGAGTCTGAGACAACCTCACAACTGTTGCGCAGGTGTGTCCTCACAGTCTGAGACAACCTCACAACTGTTGCGTAGGTGTGTCCTCAGAGTCTGAGACAACCTCACAACTGTTGTGCAGGTGTGTCCTCAGAGTCTGAGACAACCTCACAACTGTTGTGCAGGTGTGTCCTCAGAGTCTGAGACAACCTCACAACTGTTGCACAGGTGTGTCCTCAGAGTCTGAGACAACCTCACAACTGTTGCGCAGGTGTGTCCTCAGAGTCTGAGACAACCTCACAACTGTTGCACAGGTGTGTCCTCAGAGTCTGAGACAACCTCACAACTGTTGCGCAGGTGTGTCCTCAGAGTCTGAGACAACCTCACAACTGTTGCGCAGGTGTGTCCTCACAGTCTGAGACAACCTCACAACTGTTGCGCAGGTGTGTCCTCAGAGTCTGAGACAACCTCACAACTGTTGCGCAGGTGTGTCCTCAGAGTCTGAGACAACCTCACAACTGTTGCGCAGGTGTGTCCTCAGAGTCTGAGACAACCTCACAACTGTTGTGCAGGTGTGTCCTCAGAGTCTGAGACAACCTCACAACTGTTGCACAGGTGTGTCCTCAGAGTCTGAGACAACCTCACAACTGTTGCACAGGTGTGTCCTCAGAGTCTGAGACAACGTCACAACTGTTGTGCAGGTGTGTCCTCAGAGTCTGAGACAACCTCACAACTGTTGCACAGGTGTGTCCTCAGAGTCTGAGACAACCTCACAACTGTTGCACAGGTGTGTCCTCAGAGTCTGAGACAACCTCACAACTGTTGCACAGGTGTGTCCTCAGAGTCTGAGACAACGTCACAACTGTTGTGCAGGTGTGTCCTTAGAGTCTGAGACAACCTCACAACTGTTGCACAGGTGTGTCCTCAGAGTCTGAGACAACCTCACAACTGTTGTGCAGGTGTGTCCTCAGAGTCTGAGACAACGTCACAACTTACATTATAACACTCTTTATTTTCTTTTATATTCGTTTTTAAAATAAAATGTTTTATTTCACACACACACACACACACACACACACACACACACACACACACACACACACACACACACACACACACACACACACACACACACACACACACACACACACACGCACACACACACATATATATATATATATATATATATATATATATATATATATATATATATATATATATATATATATAAAAGAGAAAAAGGTAGCTTATGAGAGGTTTTTACAAAGCAGAAGTGTTATAAGAAGAGCAGAATATATGGAGAGTAAAAGAAAGGTAAAGAGAGTGGTGAGAGAGTGCAAAAGGAGAGCAGATGATAGAGTGGGAGAGGCACTGTCAAGAAATTTTAATGAAAATAAGAAAAAATTTTGGAGTGAGTTAAACAAGTTAAGAAAGCCAAGGGAAAATATGGATTTGTCAGTTAAAAACAGAGTAGGGGAGTTAGTAGATGGGGAGATGGAGGTATTAGGTAGATGGCGAGAATATTTTGAGGAACTTTTAAATGTTAAGGAAGAAACAGAGGCAGTAATTTCATGCACTGTTCAGGGAGGTATACCATCTTTTAGGAGTGAAGAAGAGCAGAATGTAAGTGTGGGGGAGGTACGTGAGGCATTACGTAAAATGAAAGGGGGTAAAGCAGCTGGTACTGATGGGATCATGACAGAAATGTTAAAAGCAGGGGGGGATATAGTGTTGGAGTGGTTGGTACTTTTGTTCAATAAATGTATGAAAGAGGGGAAGGTACCTAGGGATTGGCGGAGAGCATGTATAGTCCCTTTATATAAAGGGAAAGGGGACAAAAGAGACTGTAAAAATTATAGAGGAATAAGCTTACTGAGTATACCAGGAAAAGTGTACGGTAGGGTTATAATTGAAAGAATTAGAGGTAAGACAGAATGTAGGATTGCGGATGAGCAAGGAGGTTTCAGAGTGGGTAGGGGATGTGTAGATCAAGTGTTTACATTGAAGCATATATGTGAACAGTATTTAGATAAAGGTAGGGAAGTTTTTATTGCATTTATGGATTTAGAAAAGGCATATGATAGAGTGGATAGAGGAGCAATGTGGCAGATGTTGCAAGTATATGGAATAGGTGGTAAGTTATTAAATGCTGTAAAGAGTTTTTATGAAGATAGTGAGGCTCAGGTTAGGGTGTGTAGAAGAGAGGGAGACTATTTCCCGGTAAAAGTAGGTCTTAGACAGGGATGTGTAATGTCACCATGGTTGTTTAATATATTTATAGATGGGGTTGTTAAGGAAGTAAATGCTAGGGTGTTTGGGAGAGGGGTGGGATTAAATTATGGGGAATCAAATTCAAAATGGGAATTGACACAGTTACTTTTTGCTGATGATACTGTGCTTATGGGAGATTCTAAAGAAAAATTGCAAAGGTTAGTGGATGAGTTTGGGAATGTGTGTAAAGGTAGAAAGTTGAAAGTGAACATAGAAAAGAGTAAGGTGATGAGGGTGTCAAATGATTTAGATAAAGAAAAATTGGATATCAAATTGGGGAGGAGGAGTATGGAAGAAGTGAATGTTTTCAGATACTTGGGAGTTGACGTGTCGGCGGATGGATTTATGAAGGATGAGGTTAATCATAGAATTGATGAGGGAAAAAAGGTGAGTGGTGCGTTGAGGTATATGTGGAGTCAAAAAACGTTATCTATGGAGGCAAAGAAGGGAATGTATGAAAGTATAGTAGTACCAACACTCTTATATGGGTGTGAAGCTTGGGTGGTAAATGCAGCAGCGAGGAGACGGTTGGAGGCAGTGGAGATGTCCTGTTTAAGGGCAATGTGTGGTGTAAATATTATGCAGAAAATTCGGAGTGTGGAAATTAGGAGAAGGTGTGGAGTTAATAAAAGTATTAGTCAGAGTGCAGAAGAGGGGTTGTTGAGGTGGTTTGGTCATTTAGAGAGAATGGATCAAAGTAGAATGACATGGAAAGCATATAAATCTATAGGGGAAGGAAGGCGGGGTAGGGGTCGTCCTCGAAAGGGTTGGAGAGAGGGGGTAAAGGAGGTTTTGTGGGTAAGGGGCTTGGACTTCCAGCAAGCGTGCGTGAGCGTGTTAGATAGGAGTGAATGGAGACGAATGGTACTTGGGACCTGACGATCTGTTGGAGTGTGAGCAGGGTAATATTTAGTGAAGGGATTCAGGGAAACCGGTTATTTTCATATAGTCGGACTTGACTCCTGGAAATGGGAAGTACAATGCCTGCACTTTAAAGGAGGGGTTTGGGATATTGGCAGTTTGGAGGGATATGTTGTGTATCTTTATATGTGTATGCTTCTAGACTGTTGTATTCTGAGCACCTCTGCAAAAACAGTGATAATGTGCGAGTGTGGTGAAAGTGTTGAATGATGATGAAAGTATTTTCTTTTTGGGGATTTTCTTTCTTTTTTGGGTCACCCTGCCTC
>NC_091300.1:22872403-22937403 GCF_038502225.1 Cherax quadricarinatus | reverse complement strand
AAGAGACCATGCAAGAAAGTTCTTAACTACTTAAATTGTCACAGTGGTTAAGGACTGCAAGGCAGTCCTTAACCACTTAAACTGTCACAGCAGAAGAGGCCATGCAAGGTAGTCCTTAACTTAAACCGCCACAGAATCAGAGGTAAGAAAAGCACCTGAAGGAACTCGACACATCAGAGATTCTGAGGCACTGAAACCAGTTCAGTCTCACTCTGGACTCCAACAGACACGACACAGCTACTCTGAAGGAGTCACTAACCTCTGTTAGGTCAACGAAGTTAGCCCCAGTTTCACACAGTCACACGTATTCCCTATAAAAGAAGTATAATAATCATACCTTTAATAGAAATTACCAAAACATTTTTTGAAACAATAATAAAAAATTAGACGTTAGAAGTACACACGTATGATCATTATGCAAAGTTAATATATTTTACTAGTGAAGACATGAACCTTTGTTATAACAGGTTTTCTTATACCGGCAGTGTGACGGGACATGGCAGACACTGTACCTGAGGACTACCTTGCTTTTACGTCTCCTCGGGTACCTACCTGAGGAGCCCACGGTGCCCCGTGGCCTGGTCGCTAAAGTGCCCCGTGGCCTGGTCGCTAAAGCTCTCACTTCACACGGCGAGGGTCTGCGTTCGATTCCAAGCGTGGGTTGAAACATTGGCCGCATTTGTGTATTGGGCGTATTTCCTTACACCGGTTGTCTATGTTCACCCATCAGTAAAATGGATACCTGAGAGTTAGTTGACTGGTGTCGGTCGCGTCCTGGGACAAGAACCTAATTTGCCCGAAATGTTCTGCATAACAAAGGGCTTTCTATATATTAGTATGTCATTGATGTACATGTACTTGTAGTAAATAAAGATATTATTATTATTACTATTATTATTACCTTAGGACATGTAAAAGCAGAGTAGTTACCTGAGGACATGTATGAGAGCAGGATGGTTACCTGAAACGTGTGAAAGTAGGGTAGGTATCTGAGGACATCTGTGAAAGCAGGAGAGTTACCTGAGATGTGTGAAAGTAGGGTAGTTACCCGAGGACGTATGAAGTATGTGTGAAAGCAGGATAGCTGATGACACCCTGACTGAAGAAACAATATGATCCGTGATCCATGATCCGTGATTCACCAAGTGTTAAATGGAGTGGAAATATAAGACAGGTAAGCCAGTGGTTATTCATCAGTGTTACCCAACATAGGTAAGCCAGTGATCGCTTCATCACTGGACTGGTTATCATTTAACTAAAATCCCCGTCAGCGGATAGTCTCCCTGAGTAAGAAAGTCCCACCATGAACGGTTGTCAGGTCCTCGCTTAAGAAGAGACAAGAGGAAAAAGAGGTGTGTGAGCGGCAGCAGCATCATACCTCAGGTTCCACCTAACAATTTATCTACGTTACTAACTCCTGCCAGTCACCACTAGTCTTTCTAGTTTCAGTCTACCGCTGACCAGGAGGACATACACACACACACACACACAATGTTACAGCTGGAACAGCACTGATATATACTTCCCTGGCTCGTGAATTACTAAGTAGATGAAGAGAGAGAGAGAGAGATTTCAGGCAATTGCCGCGGCGAATTTCCCAGCTCAACGGGGAATACCCTCAAATTTATCCGCCTGCTATTTCTATTATAAGAACTATTAAAAATAAAATTCGACGAATGACGCTCACGTCTCTCTAATTTCTGAAAGCCTTTTTTTTAGTTATATTTAATCGTTACACAAATAATCCGCACATAGGAGAGAGACGCTTACTACGAAGTCGTAGTAAGTTCCACACCCATGTGTGGGTTATTTGTGTATTGTTCCAGTGACGGAAGTGTGCCTTTTTGTTCTTTATTTAATCGTTATTAAACTTTATTCATCCAAATAGCTAATTTCTTCCTTAATCGCCTCCCCCCACCTATTTTTTGGAGGGGGGGGGTTATTTCCTGATGGTTTACATCTTGTGCTTGACAGGACGTGTTTTCCTACTAGCTATAAAACAGAGAATAAATTTTAGTGCTGGAATATTTTTTCAGCATAATATTTATAAGCAGATTGTTGTACAGCAATGCTTGAATGTTGCATAATAATTGTCCAGTGTCTCCTCTACGTTCAACAGCAAAAACAGCAGCAGTAGCGGCAGCACCAGCACCGTCACCATCAATAGCAACACCATCTCCATCAAAAGCAACGCCATCACCACCATTGGCAACACCAGCAGCGGCGCCAGCAGCATCAGCACCAGCAGCCCCAGCATCAGCAACAACATCAGCACCAGTAACAGCATCATCATCATCAGCAGCAGCACCAACAGCCTCAGTAGGCTGGTTTCTCTTGTATACTCTGACGTCACTCAGCATATCTTACACCTGTTGAGGAAATTATCAAATTCGTCATGTAGTAACACAATGGTCTTTTGTTTTATCTATGAAGTGGCACGTTCCACTCAGGGACAGTCTCATTCATGTGTAGTGGTTACGCTTCTAGTTTTCCCGTTTATGTAAACATAACTGTGGCCACGACCCGAAGTGCTCTGCATAACCATGAGCTTTCCATACAATCGTTAAATCCTGTCACTTGTTTTTATAACAACTGTAGACTTCATTTACCGGAAATACACATTTTCATTTGCATTCGGAAGTACTCTTCAAAATCCAAGTCCGATTAACCAGTGTTTTTTAAAACCTTCCTATATATTGTCCTCCTCACACTCCAACACAGCATCAAATCACCAAAACCACTTGCTACTACTCACTCTGATCTAGATATTCAAGCTCCAGTTTGTCAGGACCTCCTTCACGTCCTCCCTCGGACATTCCTTATACATTCCTTCTATCCGGGTTTATACACCTCTCTTGGTCAACCTGTCTTGCTCCATGACAAAACCATTTCAACGACTCTTCTTTCTTTCCATGAAGTAGTCTTGTTTTAGTCGCTGCGGGATCCTAGAGTTATCTCCAGTACCACACGACTTCCTCTTAAACTTTCAGGTTAAGCATATGGAGTTCAAGGAAAAGTCGATAATGAGTCACTTGCTCACTGATGTACTGTCAGCACAACTTGACAATTAGATAAGACTCGTGTGCAACATTTAGATATCTTCGTTCGACTGAAGAAGTCTGTTGTGTAGGCGAAACATTTTGGAAAAAGATACTTAAATGTTGCACATGTGTCTTATTTATCTATTTGTCGGTATTACCTGCGTACCATTGTTGTATTCACAACTTTACAATATTTACTGTGACCATGTGTGAGTCTTGTGTGTCCAATACGCAGTTCCCACAGTAACTATTTTTCTCAAATGACATCAATGATAGGAATATCTCCAGAATTCAAATGTGATCTAGTTTAAAATAGTTTATTCTTTACCATGACGATACCAGCGATCCCACAAGTGCTGAGTCAGTACCATAGGAGCAGTCGAAAAAAAACGCACAGCCCTCTACCGGAGACTGAAAGAATGCAGAACGCATATAAAAGTCTGCAGTTTTATTGTTACACCAGAAAAGCAATAAGACCCCCTTACAAAATTACCTTTGTTTATACTGAAGATGCAACGCAGCCAGCGTTGAATGTGAAGGACGAATGAATGTGAGGAATCATAGATCTAGTACATGTAACTCGCTTTGGGAGTGCGACATTACAGCAAATAGGGTGAGCGATGTAGATGACAGTAGCGATGAATGCATGTAACTCTACCTTGAAAATATTAGCTGACTCCAGCAGACATGAGATTTGCATAGTAGGAAAATGTCAGAACACGCATTGTGTGTTTTATTTACAATATGTTGGAAAAATACTTGAGTACCTCACTTCATGGGAGGATCTGGACCCATTGCATACTTAGCAGAACACACGAGTTTGACTGATAGAGGAAAGAGGCAAACTCTGCCCAACGTGGGAAGGAAAAATAAAAGATAAGAAGTAAAACAAGGAAGGTATATAAAAGACTAAACAAGGTTTTCAAGGCGTATATTAAGTTCACAGACACGAACGTAATCCCTGGTGATAAATGACATCATGTCAAGAAAAAGTAGCTATGGAAGCAAAGGAATATACCTGGTCCCCCGGAAATTTTGGAAGCCTTGGGAGATGGAAACAAATATTCTGATATCTACTATAGGTATCCCCTGTCGGTGGATATGTCATTATACCTATCATACTACTGCACCTTCGAATTTCTTTATTCTCTGCGTAATATTCACAAAGACATTGACCTCGGAGAGGACAACTTAACAGCCTTCAGCTTCCTCCTCACTGCAACATTCAAAGACCATGCCTCACACCATACAAAGACCATGCCTTACACCATACAAAGACCATGCCTCACACCATACAAAGACCATGCCTCACACCATACAAAGACCATGCCTTACACCATACAAAGACCATGCCTTACACCATACAAAGACCATGCCTTACACCATTCAAAGACCATGCCTTACACCATACAAAGACCATGCCTTACACCATACAAAGACCATGCCTCACACCATACAAAGACCATGCCTCACACCATACAAAGACCATGCCTTACACCATTCAAAGACCATGCCTTACACCATACAAAGACCATGCCTTACACCATACAAAGACCATGCCTCACACCATACAAAGACCATGCCTTACACCATGCAAAGACCATGCCTTACACCATACAAAGACCATGCCTTACACCATGCAAAGACCATGCCTCACACCATACAAAGACCATGCCTTACACCATGCAAAGACCATGCCTCACACCATACAAAGACCATGCCTTACACCATGCAAAGACCATGCCTCACACCATACAAAGACCATGCCTTACACCATGCAAAGACCATGCCTCACACCATACAAAGACCATGCCTCACACCATACAAAGACCATGCCTTACACCATACAAAGACCATGCCTCACACCATACAAAGACCATGCCTTACACCATGCAAAGACCATGCCTCACACCATACAAAGACCATGCCTTACACCATGCAAAGACCATGCCTCACACCATACAAAGACCATGCCTTACACCATGCAAAGACCATGCCTCACACCATACAAAGACCATGCCTCACATCATGCAAAGACCATGCCTCGCACCATTCAAAGACCATGTTTCGCAAAATACAAAGACCATGCCTCACACCATACAGAGACATGCCTCGCACCATACAAAGACCATGCCTCACACCATACAAAGACCATGCCTTACACCATGAAAAGACCATGCCTCACACCATACAAAGACCATGCCTTACACCATGCAAAGACCATGCCTCACACCATACAAAGACCATGCCTTACACCATGCAAAGACCATGCCTCACACCATACAAAGACCATGCCTCACATCATGCAAAGACCATGCCTCGCACCATTCAAAGACCATGTTTCGCAAAATACAAAGACCATGCCTCACACCATACAGAGACATGCCTCGCACCATACAAAGACCATGCGTCACACCATACAGAAACCATGCCTCACATCATACAAATACCATGCCTCACACCATACAAAGACCATGCCTCGCACCATACAAAGACCATGCCTCACAAAATACAAAGACCATACCTCACACCATACAAAGACCATGCCTCACACCATAGAAAGACCATGCCTCACAAAATACAAAGACCATACCTCACACCATAGAAAGACCATGCCTCACACCATACAAAGACCATGCCTCACACCATAAAAAGACCTTGCCTCACACCATACAAAGACCATGCCTCACACCATAAAAAGACCATGCCTCACACCATGCAAAGACCATGCCTCACACCATAAAAAGACCATGCCTCACACCATGCAAAGACCATGCCTCACACCATTCAAAAACCATGTTTCGCACCATACAAAGACCATGCCTCACACCATTCAAAGACCATGTTTCGCACCATACAAAGACCATGCCTCACACCATTCAAAGACCATGTTTCGCACCATACAAAGACCATGCCTCACACCATTCAAAGACCATGTTTCGCACCATACAAAGACCATGCCTCACACCATACAAAGACCATGTTTCGCACCATACAAAGACCATGCCTCACACCATACAAAGACCATGTTTCGCACCATACAAAGACCATGCCTCACACCATTCAAAGACCATGTTTCGCACCATACAAAGACCATGCCTCACACCATACAAAGACCATGTTTCGCACCATACAAAGACCATACCTCACACCATACAAAGACCATGTTTCGCACCATACAAAGACCATGCCTCACACCATTCAAAGACCATGTTTCGCACCATACAAAGACCATGCCTCACACCATACAAAGACCATGTTTCGCACCATACAAAGACCATGCCTCACACCATTCGAAGACCATGTTTTGCACCATACAAAGACCATGCCTCACACCATACAAAGACCATGCCTCACACCATACAAAGACCATATCTCACACCATACAAAGACCATGCCTCACACCATACAAAGACCATGCCTCACACCATACAAAGACCATGCCTCACACCATACAAAAACCATGCCTCACACCATACAAAGACCATGCCTCACACCATACAAAAACCATGCCTCACACCATACAAAAACCATGCCTCACACCATACAAAAACCATGCCTCACACCATACAAAAACCATGCCTCACACCATACAAAAACCATGCCTCACACCATACAAAAACCATGCCTCACACCATACAAAGACCATGCCTCACACAATACAAAGACCATGCCTCACACCATACAAAGACCATGCCTCACACCATACAAAGACCATGCCTCACACCATACAAAGACCATGCCTCACCATACAAAGACCATGCCTCACACCATACAAAGGTCCTGCCTCACACTATACAAAGACCATGCCTCACACCATACAAAGACCATTCCTCACACCATACAAAGACCATGCCTCACACCATACAAAGACCAAGCCTCACACCATACAAAGACCATGCCTCACACCATACAAAGACCATGCCTCACACCATACAAAGACCATGCCTCACACCATACAAAGACCATGCCTCACACCATACAAAGACCATGCCTCACACCATTCGAAGACCATGTTCTGCACCATACAAAGACCATGCCTCACACCATACAAAGACCATGCCTCACACCATACAAAGACCATATCTCACACCATACAAAGACCATGCCTCACACCATACAAAGACCATGCCTCACACCATACAAAGACCATGCCTCACACCATACAAAAACCATGCCTCACACCATACAAAGACCATGCCTCACACCATACAAAAACCATGCCTCACACCATACAAAAACCATGCCTCACACCATACAAAAACCATGCCTCACACCATACAAAAACCATGCCTCACACCATACAAAAACCATGCCTCACACCATACAAAAACCATGCCTCACACCATACAAAGACCATGCCTCACACAATACAAAGACCATGCCTCACACCATACAAAGACCATGCCTCACACCATACAAAGACCATGCCTCACACCATACAAAGACCATGCCTCACCATACAAAGACCATGCCTAACACCATACAAAGGTCCTGCCTCACACTATACAAAGACCATGCCTCACACCATACAAAGACCATTCCTCACACCATACAAAGACCATGCCTCACACCATACAAAGACCATGCCTCACACCATACAAAGACCATGCCTCACACCATACAAAAACCATGCCTCACACCATACAAAGACCATGCCTCACACCATACAAAGACCATGCCTCACACCATACAAAGACCATACCTCACACCATACAAAGGTCATGCCTCACACCATACAAAGACCATTCCTCACACCATACAAAGACCATGCCTCACACCATACAAAGACCATGCCTCACACCATACAAAGACCATGCCTCACACCATACAAAAACCATGCCTCACACCATACAAAGACCATGCCTCACACCATACAAAGACCATGCCTCACACCATACAAAGACCATACCTCACACCATACAAAGGTCATGCCTCACACCATACAAAGACCATGCCTCACACCATACAAAGACCATTCCTCACACCATACAAAGACCATGCCTCACACCATACAAAGACCATGCCTCACACCATACAAAAACCATGCCTCACACCATACAAAGACCATGCCTCACACCATAGAAAGACCATGCCTCACACCATACAAAGACCATGCCTCACACCATACAAAGACCATGCCTCACACCATACAAAGACCATGCCTCACATCATACAAAGACCATGCCTCACACCATACAAAGACCATGCCTCACACCATACAAAGACCATGCCTCACACCATAGAAAGACCATGCCTCACACCATACAAAGACCATGCCTCACACCATACAAAGACCATGCCTCACACCATACAAAGACCATGCCTCACATCATACAAAGACCATGCCTCACACCATACAAAGACCATGCCTCACACCATACAAAGACCATGCCTCACACCATACAAAGACCATGCCTCACACCATACAAAGACCATGCCTCACACCATACAAAGACCATGCCTCACACCATACAAAGACCATGCCTCACACCATACAAAGACCATGCCTCACACCATACAAAGACCATGCCTCACACCATACAAAGACCATGCCTCACACCATACAAAGACCATGCCTCACACCATACAAAGACCATGCCTCACACCATACAAAGACCATGCCTCGCACAATATGAAACTCAGTATAACTCTACTCTCGTAATTTTTTTTTCTGCATCTAACAGATTCCCCGGTTTCTACTTTCCTTTCCTCCTCCAGGAAAGAAAAATGTTTACTGAATGTAAGTAAAAGTAAGAAATTACAGCCAGTCTTTAAAGTTCGCGAGAAATATTATATTTTAATCAGTGAGGAAGTGCCTGGCGAATATGAAGAATTCAGGTTCGATCTAAGGCAGAGGGGGATAAGTCCAGTTCCTTGGATCAAGAGCCCCTCCCCCTCTCACCGGCATCAAGACACCTCACGAGGCAGAGAGATAAATAATCCTATTAGTCATAAGTCTAACAGACTTCCGTTTCTTCCTTATAATAAGGACGGTAGTTGATGATCAAGACACATGTGCAACAGTTGGCTCTCTTTATTGTTGAAACGTTTCGCCTACACAGTAGACTTCTTCAGTCAAATATAGAGGCGTCGCCATAGAGTTGAACGCTTCTCCAGGCTGAGGGACTGACCACCTCAAATACTATTTCTCCAAGGTTGATGGACTGATTACATCATCTTCATTTCACTACTACACTGCTGCCTCTGTATGTGACTGAAGAAGCCTACTGTGTAGGCGAAACGTTTCAACAATAAAAATACCCAACTCTTGCACATGTGTCTTACTCATCAACTTGTCGGTATTTTATACCATTGTCAACACAAGGACGGTATTACCTCAAATGTCTGCTGTCTACCAACCTAGAACCTATTACTATTATATATTATATATTCTTATTTTGCATGTACATTGACTGCTTTTATAGAACGAAATTGAACTGTATTATATGTGAGTCAGGGGGCCGCCAGCAGCAACAACCTGGTTGATCAGGCAAGCCCCAGACAAATCTGACCTATGGCTGGGCTGCGAGACTAGGAAAACTCTTCAAATCCATCAAAGGAATATCAAAGATATATACCATCTCTGTTTTCACATAACTACGGGTTAAATCCGCTTTTTTTTTTTGTTCCTGATAATTAAGTGGTAAAATCACAGAATTCCTCCCAATATACGTCATCTAAATGATGCTAGGAAATTTGTGTCGCTGCTGACTTGGGAATTTTCCTAAATGAATTGACGGGAAATCAGTGGGGCAGGAGCCAGGAAATTTTAACGGAGTACTTACCAGCACTGCTTATCTCTGAATAACGAAATAATCGCAGAAATATTGATCTTTACAAGCAAATACGAACGATTACCCCTCTTGCTATTAAAATCAGCACTGGATTATAAAGTATTCTGTAAAAGAAAGGGAGAAAAATGGATGATAATTAGCTTGGTGAGATGGGTTGTGGAGGGTGAATTAGAAAGGTTGAGGCGCACCCCTGTGGGAGGAGCCTAAGTCAGCTGTGTTGACATCAGTCCTCCAGTGAGCTGCCTCAGTCTTACTCTCACTTGTGTAGTGGCTACTTGCTCGCTCAGCTCTCCTGAAAATATTTCTACTGAATATCTTGGCCAGGGCGGCCGTAGGAAAAAATATCCTAATGGGCTGCTCAAGATGGATAGTTTTCGGAGTGTGTCTAATACATTGCTGGACTGTGAGAGGAGACAAAGGTGAGTTAAACTTGAGGAAAATTGACTTCGCCCACACAAGTAGGTTAAAGCTGTGTTCCCATTCTCTGAATGTATGTTAAGCTATGCTGGTAGCACATGGTTAAGTGTATCGAGGTGATAAAAGCGAAGAGACTAGGTTAAAGGCGTGGGATATTTTCAACGGCGTGGAGATTTCAACGCATAGCTGTCAAGTGATCCATCATAGCACTACCTGCAGTAAGTGGTAGTGAGGCGCTATTAAACAGCATTCTCCATGCTCTTGAGAGCTGCTCTGCGTCCAGTAACAGACCTGCAGGTTCAGTAACAGACCTGCAGGTTCAGTAACAGACCTGCAGGTTCAGTAACAGACCTGCAGGTTCAGTAACAGACCTGCAGGTTCAGTAACAGACCTGCAGGTTCAGTAACAGACCTGCAGGTTCAGTAACAGACCTGCAGGTTCAGTAACAGACCTGCAGGTTCAGTAACAGACCTGCAGGTTCAGTAACATACCTGCAGGTTCAGTAACAGACCTGCAGGTTCAGTAACAGACCTGCAGGTTCAGTAACAGACCTGCAGGTTCAGTAACAGACCTGCAGGTTCAGTAACAGACCTGCAGGTTCAGTAACAGACCTGCAGGTTCAGTAACAGACCTGCAGGTTCAGTAACAGACCTGCAGGTTCAGTAACAGACCTGCAGGTTCAGTAACAGACCTGCAGGTTCAGTAACAGACCTGCAGGTTCAGTAACAGACCTGCAGGTTCAGTAACAGACCTGCAGGTTCAGTAACAGACCTGCAGGTTCAGTAACAGACCTGCAGGTTCAGTAACAGACCTGCAGGTTCAGTAACAGACCTGCAGGTCCAGTAGCAGACCTGCAGGTCCAGTAGCAGAGACCTGCTAACTGAAGGGCAAGTTAGTGATGATGTCTAACAGAAGACTTGCCCACAGGGCGGACCCATTAGTAAGATCTCATCAGCACAGGGCAAGTTAGGGTGACAGCCAGGTACAGTAGCAAGACCTGGTCAGCAAAGGGCAAGTTAGGGTGACAGCCAGGTCCAGTAGCAAGACCTGGTCAGCAAAGGGCAAGTTAGGGTGACAGCCAGGTCCAGTAGCAAGACCTGGTCAACACAAGGCAAGTTACGGTGACAACCAGGTCCAGTAGCAAGACCTGGTCAACAGGGCAAGTTAGGGTGACAGCCAGGTCCAGTAGCAAGACCTGGTCAACACAGGGCAAGTTAGGGTGACAGCCAGGTCCAGTAGCAAGACCTGGTCAACACAGGGCAAGTTAGGGTGACAGCCAGGTCCAGTAGCAAGACCTGGTCAACACAGGGCAAGTTAGGGTGACAGCTAGGTCCAGTAGCAAAAATCTGTTCGCCACAGGGAAGGTTAGGGGTAACAGCCAGTTAAATAGGAGAGACCTCACCAGAGGGCAAGTTAGGGTGACGGCCTTGCTGGCTGGGTGTGGTGTCCTTGTAGCTTCACACTACACTGCTCTGGAAGGCTACACGTATCCTGGAAAAATGTCGAGTGGTGGTCTTTGTTTAAGTGCGAAAATAACCCTAGCAAAACTTAACAGGGGTTAATGGGCAGAGAATTTGTCGGAAATTCATTAAAAAAGAATGATTATCAGCTTTTATTGGTTCAGCATTTGCTGTATAAATAAGTGCTAGTTAAAGAAAAAAGATTTGAAAATATTAAAAAAAATACTATGTAACTAGCTGGCAATAAATTCATTCTCATAGCAGAAAATTCAATGAAATATTTCGCCGTTTAGTCACAAATATTGACGTTTTAAAAACGTGCAATTTAAATCATTATTAACCATGATGTTAAGCGCTTCTCTTTGATGATAAGGATAATGATAATAATAATAATAATAATATCCATTACAAAAAATATACATATTTTTAAAGATTCTACATGTTACTTTACGTAAAATGATGATAATGCAATATAAATCTTACATTATTTTAGTTTGCCAAGAAATTATTTGCCTGGTAGTCTGGTTGTAATGTTGTGTGTATCTTTTATGAATGGAGAGAAGAGTTCATGAATGGCGGGTGAAGGTGTTTGGGTGGCAGCTTGTCATCAGTAGGTGATAGTGATGTCTTACTGTTTGGTTACAACATGCCAGTTTCTCCAGTGCCCTCTACCTTAACGTGAATACACAGGCCTTGAAATTTTCTAAACCTTAAGTGAGGAATAATCGCTAATGGTTTCTGAAGGTTATTATTGTATGTTCTCTTTTAAGGATTCTGCTATGCTTTTGCTGCAAATCAGTCCTAACATGTGACGGCAAGATCCTGGAGTGAGGGGAAGGGGAGGGGGTACTCATGCACTGACAATACGTGAGAAAGACACGGATGCCAGCGTCGAGACATTTACTGAGGAAACGTTTCGCCCAAAATGGGCGTCTGTCATCCAATATCCTCAACATGTCTTAATTCTCAAATAAGTGTCTTTCGTACTCTGGGTGGGAGGGGTACAGGCTGGTTCCTGGAGGAGAGGGGGGGTACAGGCTGGTTCCTGGAGGAGAGGGGGGTACAGGCTGGTTCCTGGAGGAGAGGGGGGTACAGGCTGGTTCCTGGAGGAGAGGGGGTACAGGCTGGTTCCTGGAGGAGAAGGGGGTACAGGCTGGTTCCTGGAGGAGAAGGGGGTACAGGCTGGTTCCTGGAGGAGAAGGGGGTACAGGCTGGTTCCTGGAGGAGAGGGGGGTACAGGCTGGTTCCTGGAGGAGAGGGGGGTACAGGCTGGTTCCTGGAGGAGAGGGGGGTACAGGCTGGTTCTAGGAGGAGAGGGGGATACAGGCCGGTTCCTGGAGGAGAGGGGGGGTACAGGCTTGTTCCTGGAGGAGAGGGGGGTACAGACTGGTTTCTGGAGGAGAGGGGTGCATGCTGTACTCTGCGACCTTTATTCATTGCATGTTATACAATTACTTCACTGAATTATGAACTTTGTTGTCTAGGCTATAAATTTCGAGGTTGTATATTGCCACTTGCCCTAGCTGTTGGGTGGCACGCTTTGCAGGTTGTAACTTGTAACACGTTTCACCAGACCAAGAGTTACGTCTACTCTAATGTATAACCTTGTCACCAACAGCCAACTGCAGTTTGGTTGCAGGGTTATTCTGAAAACCTATTCCCAGATGTTGTGTCTCAAGCTTTGCTCTTCACGTTTTAGCATTAAAAACCTCGCAGCTGCAGCTAGTCCATATATCTTCCATTCCTTTTAATTTTCACCGTTTCAAACTTCTCTAATAATATAACTTTGTCGAGGTTCTTATTCTCCCTGGATAAGAACATAAGAACATAAGAACGAAGGAACACTGCAGAAGGCCTACTGGCCCATGCGAGGCAGGTCCAAGTCCCTACCGGCCTAAGCCAATGCACCCAACCTAGTCAGGTCAGGTCACATTGACTTAAGGGAGGAACACGGCAACCGACCTGTTAGCACAAGCTATCAGGTCTAACTCACACCCACCCACATCTACTCATGTATTTATCCAACCTATTTTTAAAGCTACACAACGTTCTGGCCTCTATAACGGTACTTGGGAGTTTGTTCCACTCATCCACAACTCTATTACCAAACCAGTACTTTCCTATATCCCTCCTGAATCTGAATTTTTCCAACTTAAAACCATTGCTGCGAGTCCTGTCTAGGCTAGATATTTTCAGCACACTATTTACATCCCCTTTATTTATTCCTGTCTTCCACTTATAAACCTCAATCATATCCCCCCTAATTCTACGTCTTTCTAGAGAGTGCAATTTCAGGGCCCTTAGTCTATCCTCATAGGGAAGGTTTCTGATACATGGGATCATCTTTGTCATCCTCCTTTGTACATTTTCCAGAGAATTTATATCCATTCTGTAATACGGTGACCAAAACTGTGCAGCATAATCTAAATGAGGCCTAACCAAGGATGTATAGAGTTGAAGAACAACCTGAGGACTCCTATTATTTATGCTTCTTGATATGAAGCCAAGGATTCTATTAGCTTTATTGCGAACACTTATGCACTGTTGTCTTGGTTTCAGATTACTGCTAACCAGAACTCCTAAATCTTTTTCGCAATCCGTAATATTAAGATCTACATTATTTAGTTTATATGTGGCATGGTTATTGTCCTGTCCAACATTTAGAACTTTGCATTTGTCTATATTAAACTGCATCTGCCACTTCTCCGACCACTGCATCAGTCTATTCAAATCTTCCTGGAGTGCTCGAATGTCCTCGTCAGAATGAATTCGACGGCCTATTTTGGTGTCATCAGCAAACTTGCCGATGTCGCTCTTTATGCCCTCATCTATGTCGTTTATGTAGATTGTGAACAGCAGGGGGCCCAACACTGACCCCCTGTGGAACACCGCTCGTGACGCTTCCCCACTCTGATTTCTCCCCATTTATGCAAACTCTCTGCTGCCTATTTGTCAACCATGCCTCTATCCAGGAAAAAATTTCTTCTCCTATTCCATGTGCTTTAATTTTCCTCAATAGTCTCTGATGTGGGACCCTGTCAAAAGCCTTACTGAAGTCCATATACACAATATCATATTCATTACCATGATCTACCTCCTCAAATACCTTAGTGAAAAAAGTTAATAAATTCGTAAGGCAGGAACGCCCCTTTGTAAAACCATGCTGAGATTCGTTGATTAATTTATGCTTTTCAAGGTGGCTACGAACTGCCTCGGCAATTATTGATTCCATAAATTTTCCCACTATGGAGGTTAGGCTTATTGGTCTATAGTTCGAAGCTAAGGACCTGTCACCTGTTTTGAAAATAGGTATCACATTTGCCATTTTCCACTTATCTGGCACCATGCCAGTTTGTAGTGATATGTTGAAAAGATTAGCCAAAGGTGTGCTAAGCTCCTCTTTACATTCCTTTAGAACCCTTGCATACAGTTCATCAGGGCCTGGGGATTTGTTAGGTTTTAATTTATCTATTTGCCTAAGGACCATGTCACTTGTGACCCTAATAGTGCACAGTTTATTATCGTCCTGTTCTACATAATTTATCATTACTGGAATATCGCTGGTATCCTCCTGTGTAAAAACTGAGAGGAAGTATGTGTTAAAAATTCTACACATTTCCTTATCACTGTCAGTGAGCTGACCCGAGGAACTTTTGAGTGGGCCTATCTTGTCCCTGATCTTACTTCTGTATACCTGAAAGAATCCTTTTGGGTTAGTCTTCGATTCTCTTGCAACTTTAACCTCATAATCTCTTTTTGCTTTTCTAATTCCCTTTTTTATTTCTCTCTTTAACTGAATATATCGATTTCTTAATTGCCCCTCTCCTCTTTTGATTTGCCTATATATGCCTCTCTTTTGACCAATCAGATATTTTAATCTATTGTTCATCCATTTAGGATCATTTTTGTTTGATCTGATTTCCCTATTTGGAACATAATTTGACTGAGCAGCTAGAACTATGCCCTGGAAAGCATCATATCGGCAACCATCACCACCTACCTGACCCCTAGTCAGGTCATTCCAGTTCAGCCCACCTAAGTAATTTTTCAGTCCTATGAAATCAGCCAAGCGAAAGTCAGGGACGGAGACTTGATTGCCATTATTAGGGGAATTCCATGATATGTTAAAACTGAGTGATTTGTGATCACTCTCCCCAAGCTCATCATTAACCTCAAGATTATTAATTAGTGTTTCCCTACTGGCAAGAACCAAGTCAAGGAGGTTATTTCCCCTAGTTGGCTCTGTCACAAACTGTTTTAAAAAACAATCCTGGATCGTATCAAGAAAGTCACCCGACTCTAAATTTCCTGTCAAATTGCTCCAGTCAATCTGTCTATAGTTGAAATCTCCCATTAGCACAACATTTTCGTATGTAGATGCCTTACGAATTTCGTCCCATAGAAGTTTACTGCACTCCCTATCAAGATTTGGGGCCCTGTAAATCACACCCAAAATTAGTTTTTCTCGGCCCTCGAGAAGCTGTAACCAAACAGATTCAGTGGCTGACGCTTCTAATTTAATATCTTGTCTAACACAACAATTTAAATTGTCTCTGACATACATCGCTACTCCACCACCTTTCCTGTTGACCCTGTCAGTGTGGAATAATTTATAGCCTTGTATGTGACATTCAGAGGGCATCTCTCTATCTTTCAGATTGAGCCAGGTCTCTGTTATAGCAATAATATCTATGTTTCCTGCACTTGCAATTAATCTTAGCTCATCTATCTTATTTCTAACACTCCTGGAGGTTATTCCGGGGATCAACGCCCCCGCGGCCCGGTCCACGACCAGGCCTCCCGATGGATCAGGGCCTGATCAACTAGGCTGTTACTGCTGGCCGCACGCAGTCCGACGTACGAGCCACAGCCCGGCTGATCCGGCACCGACTTTAGGTATCTGTCCAGCTCTCTCTTGAAGGTTCCGTTAAAATTCATATTTTCATTCCATATCTGGATTGCCCTGTTTTTTTTTTTAACATATATCAAACCAATTATCGTAAATCCATTTTGAATTTTATAGCTGTCCCTAGGCTTGCTTCTCCATACCAAACCTGGTTATTTATTGTGGTCCATTCATTGCCTCACAACCCATACTAACCGAGTCATAGGACATATGCTATATTAGGTAGAGCTAAGAATTTAATGATGGACAGAGTTGGAGCTTTCTGAACCCTGGTAGTCTACTTTTAAAGTTTGAATGCATCGTACTCGTCTCAAAATTGGGAATATTGATACACTTATCTCAGAACTGTTATGTGGTATAGTAACTACATATAGCAGGTTCTCCCTGAGTATTTAGCTAAGAATATTTCTTGTTTACCTATGAAAAACTGTGGTGGGAACCAAAGCCTCGTCTCCTGGGCAGTGTTGTGTTGTTACCACCAGTAAATCTTTGAAATTAGGCTTGCGGTGAATTGATATTACTTGTTCACCTTCAGATCTTATAACTGCGTCCTGAATCTGGTTTAGATGAATGTTGAACGAGGGTCATTTCCCTCTGTATCTTGTATAACAACGTGAACCTCAAGAATACATAAAGGTTGAAATTACCGTTACTGTTATATTCCCAGAGAAACTCTCATCTCGTGTCACACAGGACCTGGGGATTGGAGATTATCAGGTTTGATCTTAAAAAGAGGAGGGTAGTTCCAGTTCCTCTTATCAAGAGCCCTTCGAGCATCAAAGCACCTCCCAGGAAGCGGGTTATCATGTCACGCCATAAATGAGGAGTCTGAAAATCTCGTTTTGTAATAATAGTCCTGTTCACAAATATAATTTTTCATGAAGTTTTTTTTTATATCGATAATTTATCTCCATTACTCCTTACCCTCTTACAGAAGAAGAAAAAAGTCCATTCATCATGATAAATGTGGTGAACTTTAATTTAGGTAGGTAAGTGCTTTTATTTGTATATTTATTGACTAAATTAATGAATATGGAATTATAATTATTGTTATTAGTTAGGCGGAGGAAGCTCAAAACCCGTAGGATTCATGCAGTATTATTACACTGCAGTAGGCATTTGGTCCATGCTAGGCAGATCCAAATCAACCCACTCATACTAGGCCAATCTGTTTTTTAAAGCTACCCAAAGTTCATGCGTCTAAATGACGACACCTGGGAATTTTTTTCTCACTCGTCTACAGCTTTACTGCCAAACAGGTACTTCTCGGTATCCTTTCTAAATCTAAATTTCTGTTAACGTTGTCAGTCCTGGCTTGGTTAGAAACTTTCAGCACATTTTTTATATTCACTTTATTCCTGTTTTTCATTTATACACTTCTGTAATCCTCCCAAATTCTACGTCTTTCTAGAGAATGCAGGTTCTGTTCCTTCAGCCTATGTTCGTAGGAGAGGTTTCTGATAGACTAGATAAACTTTTTCATTCTTTTCCGTTTTCCAGCACCTTTATATCCATTCTGTAATATGGAGACAGAATTGAGCAGCGTAATATGAATGAAGCATTCAGGGGGAGCGCTAAACCTGTGAAGGTTGTGCCACTTTCGGGTATGTCAGGTCCAATTTCTAGTATCAGGAGCCCCTCACTATCATCGAGGACTCCCTCGAGGGAAAGTAGCATGAATATGAATAGGCTGGATAAAACACGTTAAACTGTTGATTTGAATATAAAGGCCGAGTATTTCGTTTTGACCCGATATATGTAAAATATTCAGTATCGTTGTAGTAGCCTACCTTAGTAAGTTAACGAGACTCGCTGTATTTGCCTAATTGTGCAACTCTTAAATTTACCTGTGGAAGTCCTTTTTTAATATTTTCATTTGCAGTAAAAATGTTTTTTATTGCTCGTATGACATCAAAATACAAATGGAATTCTCGTGTAACACTTGTTGGATGAATTACAAAGCTGTTAAGAGCATGTTATGACCAAACCAAAGACTGACATTTGTGGCAAATGTTCAGTTGCTGGCGATGCAATGTTTTCTGGTTTGCATTTGAAAAATGTTTTTGATGTTTCGTTGATGCTTTTACAAGCTCTAAATGATGTTTACATTTGTGGTGTTTACAAGCTTGTGTGGAGAACTGGAATTGGGAATGGTGACCAGCCCTTCTTTTTTTGTTATTCACACCCGCAGGTTTCAACACCATTGTCTAGAAGTATACGGCTCCCAGGAACATGCTTCTTCAGCCTATAGTTTAACGAGTTGCACTTAACACTGGAAAATTCCCTAATGACGGAGGGGGGCTCGATCTAAGGAACTGGACCAGGGCTCCCTGTCCTTGGATTGAACCTGGATGCCTATTACCCCAGGCGCTGTATGGCTCCCTATGGGTTTAGCGCTTCACATGAATGTAATAAATAAAAATAATACCTTTATTATTTAATAAAAATAATACCTTTTGAGTTCATGGACTGGCTACAAACTGATGAAATTTATGAATGAAGTTAAACTAAACTGCATCCTGGAAGTTGGATACTTACGTTTCAACACGGCAGCTCAAATATTTTATTAATATATTCTGTAGGATTTACAACCCAACGGTCCACAAAGTTAACATCAGCCACAGGACTTACAGTTGTACATTACGTCACCCGTCTTGCAAAATAACAAATAGAAAATTTAAAGCATTACGACACAGTGCAAACGTCGGATCTCTTAAATCTTTCTCGTAATGTCCTAAATCAGTTATCACTCGCTTAATTGTTTCATGAAGCATTAAACTTACGTGGGTCATTAGACAGTAGGAATGGAGTCAGCTGGATCCTACAACTGCTGCCGTCTGTTTTGCTCTTAGTGATCCAAAGTTGCATAGTGAAATTATCTTTGTCACTTGTATGCCAGCGCTCCTGCTGTGCCCCATTAAAAATATTTGTGTATTTCAAAGATAGAGATATATTGTCAACTCGGCATATATACGCATGTAACTTTTGGTGTAGGTGTCATCCTTTTAGGCAGATTTAGTTAAACAAGCATTGAAAGATAATTCAAAATTAACATGGTATACAAATATTTGATTTTTGCTCCAAAACTGAACACTCCTACCTAACCTTGTTAACCATATAATTTAGGTAAATTTTACCCACACTGTCTTAAGTCAATTTAAATTTATTAAGTATTATTTATAATGTTTGGCGAGACGATATTTTTTTTATAAGTAAAGATCACTTGATCTAGTTAAGCACAACAAAGTACATACCCTGTACTGCCACATATTACCATGCTCGGTGAGTCATCTGACGCCACGAGTTGGCCAGGGAAACTAGTAATCTTGACTGGTCACTCTCTGGCATGGTGTGATGCCTGGTAAACTAATGGCAGGTGTGTGCCCGTGGTGGGGAAGAAATTACAAAACTGATTACATTTTGTGAGCCTGTATGCAGTGGGAGGAGGGACGTATTATATAAACATGGACTTGCTGGGTTTGAGAATGTATGTGTGTGTGTATTTGTCTTTGGCGAATAACGTACATATATAAAAGATTTTTTCTTTAAATTTCTTCTAATGTTTAATAGCATTTTGATATTCAGTTATTTAATATTTGTTTGGCAGCAATGATATTGGTCTGATTTTCTCAAGTTGACTTGTACACGATTTCTACCATTGTCAGCTGTTCTTCAACAAAGAGTACCATTTACCATGTACTCTGCACAGGCGGCTAGTACAACCACATAGCCATGTTGAACTGAGCTTGTGCAATAGTAATAGTTGTTTCCATTGATTTCAGGAAATACACTTTTCTTTAACAGGCTATATACAGAGGTATTTACATTTGTAAGTTTACTTTAATTCTGATTTTAGTGATTAAAGTACTATTGAACTGCCGTCTTGAGTGATCTTCGGACTGTTCATATGCCACTTCTAACAGGATATTTATTCATCTTGTTAACTCCAACTTACTTTAAATATGTTCTTACAGCTAGTCAAGGAAACTCATTTCATGGGAATTCCGTCTTATACACACGGAGAAAACCTCAGTGAAGGTGGTGTAACTCGAAACGGGAGTTGAAATGTAAATATATACACGACACAGGTCATGGAAGTTTGAGATATACATCATAGATTTAGTGTTGCAGACAGGACGCTACAAGCATAACTGATTTTAGAAACTCAGATAGGTAGTTCCACAGGTTTCATGTATTTACGAACACACGTAGGGGGGTATACACAATGTTACTGTACTCAAACGGGGTATTCTATGTCTTTCAAGCGCAGTTACTGCCTTGGTAACTCTTGCGATCACCCAGACAGATAAACAGTATTTTATGATTATTGCTGCATCATGTTAACCTTTAAGCCAATGACTAGGCCATTCTGAACGTGAGGACGAGATTTTTCTGTTGCCGCCTCCACCCTCTCCTTCCCCTCTTTTTCTCTAAAAAAGTATAGAGAAATTATCTTGCCCCGCGCCAGGTGTTCCTTGACAATTATCATTTAAGCGTTTCAGGTTGCTGGCGTAGTGTCCACGTCAGGGTTTATTTTCTTGGCGTTTATTTATTGTCTTCTATGTTGGTTAATATACCGTCCAGAGAGAACTGAAGTGTACACAATAACGCACAAGATAAGTGCCGAAAATCGCACAGCAACTTGACCAGAGCTGCTTTAATAAGAGTTAAGTGTTCGAAGCTGATCGGAACAATGAGTTATGTTTGTAAAATCGTTGAAAGTTGTCTAAAGCGTAATATCGTGGATGAAGGCTGTTAATACAACAAAAGAAAATATTGTTTAAATAAGAGGTGATGTACGGGAAAGAAACCAGTTTGTGAAAAGGACTTTCTTAATCCTCATTTTAATGACTAGTAGTGTATTCTTAAGTAACGCTAACACCTGCAGGGGGATGAACCGCTGTAGTCCTTAGTCGGAAAATGTAAATTAGAGAAACTAAATGCTAAACAAGAGATTAAATTCTGAATTAGTAATTTCATTAATAAAATATTTGAGCTGAGCACTTTTCTAGCAGCTATTTTTTTTTCTTTGGGAGGCTTGCTGATGCTGGTAAAAACGTGTATTTCAAAGGTCAAGCTTTTCTTTTTAAGTATAGGCCACAACCCAGAAAAAGTTGTCCATTTTAAATGGTTACCGATTAAAAAGTTAAGTGAAGATTATTGCCAGAAAGCCTAGTTGAGTTCAGCCTCACCATTGCTAGGTTGTGAATATTGACATTTAATATTTTTGCCTGGTCTTTAATAAACCTCCTTATCGGGGGTTCCTTGAAGGGCTTTTAATCCAAGGAATTGGCGTTACCTTTCCCTTGGATCAAACTGAATGCCACTCATTGCCCATGTGCTGCAGGACCAGTAAGGGTTTAGTGCTACCCCATGAGTATAATCTATTAAATACTTCTGTATCGACAATATCTCAAGGAAGGTTCCTTGAAGGGGGCGACGGACTTTTGACCCAAGAAATTGGATCTGCTCATCCCTTCGTGGAACGAACTGGTCTCTTCCCCATTCCCTGAGACGCTGTATTACCCTTTACGGATTTAGCGCTCCCAGATAATACATTTATGTATGTACATAAGTACGTGAACAGCAAGTAGCTGTCTCTACTGCTGTGTAAACTAAGATGGAGAGAGGTAAGAGTGATCATCTTTCTCTTTCTAGGGTCTTTTGTGTTCCTTTGCATGTGTTGTTCCCTCCTGCCATTGTTCAGTGTCCTTGTCCTTCTGAGCCTCATCTTCACGTTAAACATAAACGTTAAGTTTACACGTTAGCCCAACTTTTTCTTCCTCTGCTCCATCCTTTCTGTTCCTTCCCTCATTTCTCTTCCCTCCCTATTTCTCCTCTTCCTCCCGCCTTTTGGTGTTTGACCATTATGAGACTCGTAGTTTATTACCTTTTCTCTACTTATGGAGAGAGTAAACAGTCCTCGGGGTATTATTGGAAATCGCTACCCGTGACATCCAGTCATAAAAAAAAAACTCGTAGGAGAGACATTAAGGCCAGAGAAATCAGAGGAAGGAGAGTGTAAAGCACGACTTATGGCAGATTTTGGTTGCAAAAACGTCTAGTACTATTTAAAATGAAGCGTTGAGTCCATGTACAAAGCTCGGTTTGGGTGGGTATGAGTTGGACCAGCTTAACATGGACCAGTACTTCTTGACATGGGTTTTAATCATAAGATGATCTGTTCTCTGTACAACAGTGTTCCTTCATTCTTGTGTTTCTGTATTACAGATGAATTCCACACCTATCCGCCTAATAACTTTCCAGCTGCACTGTTGCTAGGCACGTACAACAGGTCCCGAAACTGCACCTCGCCTACCATAGAGCAGCTGGGAAATACGAGAGTGAAAAAAAAGTGCGTGGCATTACTAATGACGTGGTATGGGGAAAAAGTGTCAGCTGATTTACGTAAACGAAACTTGGCTGATTAGCATACACAAGAGTCTGGGTATTAGCGCGAGTCAGTCTGCTGGTTGAGTCATATAAAAAAAGTTTTAATTTAGTTATGTACATTATTGTAGTTGAGTATCCTCGGGACTTTTAATATGTCAAAAATTAACTTGCGTAGCTTCAAAACTCGTACAGTGGTAAATTTTAATAATGAATACATTTTTTTTGTAGTTAGATGTTTAAGGGTTCAGTTTATTTGTCTAGTTTTTACAGGTTTGGCCAGCAAGGTGGTGGTGTTCATCCCGGTAGTGGTGGTAGTTTGTGCTGGTGAAGGCCTTTGTCGTGGGTTTTATTAATAAAGGTGGTGGTAGTGGTGGAGGTGCTGGTTGTTTTCCTGGCATTCCTGGTCGTAGTGATGGTGTTCCTGTGGTGCTAGTTGTAGTGGTAATTGCCAGTGGTGGCGGTTGTTGTCTTCCCAGTAGTGGGAGTGTCGCACTGGTGGGGTATTTTAATAACCTTCATGACTGCAGTTCTTCCTTGGGTTGTATACTCGCCCTCTCTCCTTCATTCTTTTGCCTGGATTTTGTTTCACTGAAATGGCAGTGTATTTTTTGTAGTGATGATTTTAATAAATGATTAGAGATGGGCCGAGAATGTAGTGTGGTGTGGCAGTTGGACTGCCAAGGCAGGCAGGTGAACTGTAAAGTCAGGTTAGTGTGACAGGTTACTCAACGGGTTCTTGATCTGCACCTGTGTTCCCCCACATTATAATCATAACAGTTGTGTTTCCTGCTGTGACAGGACCTGGTGAGGGATAATGGTCCCTTGGTAACGGGTCGTGGTCCTCTGGCGAGGGACGTTGGTCATGTTGTCTCCAGTGAAGGGAAGTAGCAAGTTTAGTCACACCCATAATTGTTGCAGACAGAGAAATCCTGACGCACTGTTGGAGTGTGAGCAAGGTATTATGAAGGGATTCAGCGGAAACCGGTTAGCCGGACTTAAATTCTGGGGGTGGGAAGTTCAGTGCCTGCATTCTGAAGGGGTAGATGATGTTGCCCTTCGAAGGGTCATTTGAATTGTGATAACGGCGCAATTTTGGCAAGACAGCTATTAAATGAATGATGGTGAGTATTTCCTTTTTTGGGGGGTCATACTACCTCGATGAGAGACGGCTGATGCTAAGAGAGAAAGGGAGAGAGAGAGGAGAGTTGATATCCTTGGGGTGAAATTCGACTCCAAACTGACCGTGAAAAACCACGATGTAAATCTTGCAAACAAGGCAGCCAGGAAGCTTACAGCACTTCGCCGTATCTCGCGTCTGCTTGACAGCAGGGGTTGCAAGATTTTGTACTAGGCACAAGTATGCTCGCACCTCGAGTATGCTCCACTTTCTTGGTTCGCTTGCCCCCCCTTCTCATCTGCGACTGCTTGAGAGAGTAGAGAACAGAGCAAGACGTCTCATCTCTCGCCTGGACTAATCCTGGATAGATCTGTCATTTCAGCAGAGCCTTCAACACAGGAGGGATGTGGTTGACCTTGCTGTTATGTATAAGGCCAGTAGGAGGGATATGGTTGACCTTGCTGTTATGTATAAGGCCAGTATTGTCAAAGTACCACACTTGGATCCACTTCGAGGACAGCGTGAAGCAAGCTTCTATACCACAAGACGGGCAGAAAGCGGCAACTTCACTCTGGCTGTACCCTTCTCCAGAACATCACTTCATCTGAGATTATTTATCCCCAGGATGACTCGAGTCTGGAACACATTAGTACAGCATTATGATGTCAACAAGATAGTCAGTTGATCAAATGAAAATGCTGGCCCACAGATGGCTCCAACTTCATCCTGTTCCTTACCTGTATGTCTCATAACAATAAAAATGCTTTCAAATGAGCTGATGTAGGTAACAGCTCTTAGCTTATCAATAAAGCTAGAAATCCTTAACCTAACCTTGTCAAACCCTGTGTATATATATATATATATTATATATATATATATATATATATATATATATATATATATATATATATATATATATATATATATATATATATATATATATATAATAAGCCGATGATGAGGTGGTACAGAGCCAGACTCAAGAATATCGAGCATTTTTTCTTGAGCAACATTAGTGACTGGGTCGTACTTCACCCAGTTATTCTGTATTTTCACACGATGAAAGCTCTCGCAGTGACTTCATGGACGAGTCGAATTTGTGCTGAAAGAGAATAGGTAGGTGGGTTAACAGTTTTGTTTGATTAGCTGTAACTTCCAGAAATCTACCCGATCCTATCGATAGTGTTTAGTGGATTGTATGGGTGCTGTTTTTCATGTAATTGCCTATTTGTGTTTGCGGGAAATGAACTCTGGCTCTCGATCTCGCTCTTAACTCGTGATCTTTGTGTTAATTGTGGGGACTTCACACTGGTAATACATACTCAAGAATGCGTCTCACGTACGAGGTATTAAAGTTAGGTGTGTGTGAGGGAGGAGGGGACGAGGGAGATAGACTGGGTAGGGGCTGGGGAGGACATAGTATTAGTGAGCCTGTATCACTACTTCCCAAACAAGTTTGTAATTTCAAGGTGAAAGTGACAGTCACTTCCTCAAATGTAATCGCGCAAATTACAACAAATTTCATGGCCGGGAACTTCATCTATTGATTTCCAGAGGTGCAAGGTTAGACTATATTTGTGTTGCTGTAGTTATGTTGCTTGTGGCCCAGAGCATCGTCCGCTCCAGTGCTGATGCTGACTAGACCAGCTCAAGCTGACCTTGTTAAGAACACACATCGTCCGCTTCAGTGGTGACTAGACCAGCTCGACCTAACCTTGTTAAGAACACATCGTCTTATTGCCTGCTTCGCAATTTGTTCACATAACTGTACTTGTGACCTTCCCAGTGAAAAAGTTTAGTGTCCCCTAGTTCATGGTTGCGACATATGATACAGAGGCTATAAATGGAACAAACTGGTAACCTTCATATACTTTACAGTTAGTTCACTATACCTAGTATTGTTGCGGTTGGCTGATAACATAGTTAAACTAAATTCTATAATCATATTAATAGTACACAGTATCGACAAGTTGATGAATAAGGCACATGTGCAACACTTGGGTATCTTTATTGACGAAACGTTTCGCCTACACATCAGGCTTCTTCAGGCGAAAACTGTAGAGAGTAGTAGTAGTTTTAACAAGATCAGTCCGTCACCTTGGTATGTGCTGGTCAGTCCTACAACTGTCTGAGGCGGCGCAGAGAAGTTGGTCATCTGACTGAGGTCTTCCGAGGTCTTCCACTGGCTTACCAGGCCATCCCGTAATAAAATAAATGTCACATCATAAGATGCAATAAAAGTTTTTCCCCTACATAAAAACTAGGAAGTGTTTCGTCAGGAGAAGCTAGTTCTGACAAGGGTTTGTCAGACGACACGGTCAGTGGGTAAGCATCAGCTGGGCTACCATATTAAAGAATCACCATGAAGTAATTAATGAAATAGAAAGCGATTCAAAAGAAGTTTAATGGGATTTATAGCCTATGCAGCACGTCATCTGTTTACCAGTCAAGAATACTGTACTTCAATCCCTAAATCAAACATTAAACTCAGTGTATGTACAAAGAGACGCTTCTGTGTATGTATATCCTGAGACAAAATTTAAAAGATCACACATTTTATTACTAGAAAATCATATGAATGAAATTGTGACTCCTTATGCTATACTGGATAATTTAAAAACAGCTGTTGGGTGAGTACACAATTTTTTTTAATTCTGATTTTCTTTATAGTTTAGATTGTCTTGTTTCCCCTCCCCCTTCCCTCCACGTTTCTTGTTCTAAACACAGATGGGGTGGATGAGAGGAGATGAAGAAAGAGGGAGGAGGTCATATAGCGTGCACACGCGTGCTTCCATCTGCCACCTTCACACAGCTGCTACAATGCTTCTACTCTTTCCATATTCATAGTAATTTCCAGTTTTGTGTGGTACTAGCAGGTACGTCCCTGGTCGTCTGCCTTGCCTGTTGGAAACTTTTACAAGATCATCAATACGACAACGTAGTAATGGTGTGTGTTAGGGAGGGGAGGGGTACGTTGTTGTTCATTTGATTATTTCCATTTCCTCTTATCTTAAGTTGTTATAATTGATGGCAGGTCTTGGCATGTAGCTACATGGTTGTATTTACCGCTTTATATTCGTAAGCGCTTAACCTCGGCTCCTGGCCTCCGCCACTTGGATGAACAGTGTTCATTAATTCCAAGCTTCTGGGCTCATAAAGAAAACCATACCACGGGCGGGAATAGAACCCGCGATCAGAGTGTCTCAAAACTTGCATTTGTGGTCACAGTGGTGCCTATACTAACCTTCCTATGGTGTAGAAATGTACCTAGTTAGACGAATCTTATTGTGGCTAGCTGGTCCAGTGGCTAACGCGGTCTGGAGTTTTGAGACTGATCGCGGGTTCTATCCCCGCCCGTGGTATGGTTCGTTTGCAATCGTGTCATTACGATTTCGTGAGCTCTGGGCTCATGTCTACTTCAGATACTGTATTAGTTCTCTTCCCTCTCTCGGTCAACTCATTCCACTTTATCATTTTTTTTTATAAAAAAAAATTGATGCTGGTTATTTTAACTTAGTATGATAGTATTCCTGTTCGATCACATTGTTTTATCACCTTTATTCTTGTTTTTATTCTGCTGTATATATTTTGTCATTGAGCACTGAGTTACGTAAGTGGCCAGAGTGCTCCGTAAATATTACTACTACTAATACTAATATTGCTACTAATAAACTTTTTTAGCCACCAAGAATATGTAGATTCTGGGCACTGCTCTGTTGTGGCTCTGATATTTTATTTTGGGTGGCACTCCTACCATTACTTATGATATAAACTTTTAATTTTTTGTGGTGGTGGGTGAAAGCCACGGGCAGGACCTGGTGATGTGACTAGAAGCTCCACTGAGGGAGCCATTATATGGCTTAATTAAGACTCCTCAGGAGAAATTTTCTTATTGCTACTGACAAAATACCACCAATGTTCTAACCACCCTAGGAGTAACCTGTGTGTGGCGGATCTCTGGCTTATATGTATCTTCACTTAACTCCCACCACCACCTTCCCAGCCTTCTAGGCTCTCTAGTCTTTCTAATTGGAATCCCCAATTGCAGTATTTTTTTCCTTGGTCGATTTTCATTATTGTTCGTATTTTGCAGGCCCTTGTCAATTTTTTCATTTGCAGTGTATATTGACTTTCTAATAGGCTCTGATCTTTAAAAAAGAGGGCTTAACAAATAACTGATCAGGTAGGCTGTAGTGCCCACAATGGACTGTGTTCAGCGAGTTGCAACAGTCTGGCTGACCAGGCTGTCAGGCCCGAGACCGGGCCACGGGAGCAATGATTCCCAGAAGCTTGCAGAGGTAGCCAACAGGTGGAGGTCCTCGGCATTGCAAGATCAGGAAAAGTTGAAGATTGAGACACTTATGCAGCATATGGGAATCTTTATTCAGGAAACGTTTCGCCACACAGTGGCTTCATCAGTCCAATACAAAGAGGAAGGCGTGAGAGGCGGAGTATGAGGTAATCAGTCCCTCAGCCGGGAGTCGATGTGTTCAGTCCATCAATCTTGTAGAATGTACAGCATAGGGCCGTAGACGTGGCTTATATATTGTAGTGAGGTGAGGTGAAGCAGGCGGAGGCGGGGTCATAGTGGTACCATCCACTAGTCGAAGTAGGTCTTCGTCCAAAGGTTGAACAAGATTGATGGACTGAACACATCGACTCCAGGCTGAGGGACTGATTACCTCATACTCCACCTCTCCTTACGCCTTCCTCTTTGTATTGGACTGATGAAGCCACTGTGTGGCGAAACGTTTCCTGAATAAAGATTCCCATATGCTGCATAAGTGTCTCAATCTTCAACTTGTCGGTTTTTCAAACCATTCATCACATCAGGAAAAGTGAAAGTGGAGTTTGAATTGCAGGAGTTTAGTGATGGATTGTCTGAGAAATGGAAGGTGGAGGGAGACAGGCAATGTTGTGGAATTTGTGGTTTCCTTGGCTAGAAGTGGCACAGCCGCAGCATGGCCTAACACTCAAAATTTCCTCTGAACTCACGTTCTGAACCATTCTCCGTTTTCATGGAGCTAAACAAAAAATAATCCAACCAATAACACTGTTTAATTACAACATTCAAAATATTCTTTGCTAGAAGAGTCTTTCCAACAAATGTTGATTGAAAAACGTTTTTGGAACATTCTTGCATATTGCACTTTAACCAGAAGGGAACTTGCATAATGGCACCTTCAACCAGAAGGGAACGTTCTTGGCTGAAACTTTGTGTTGTGGTTGGTATCCTTCCATTAAGGTATTTACGTGTGGCTCAGGAAGCTTTATATAATGACTAACCTGAGGAAGAGAGAGCTGTTGTGGAGGACGCCAGGCAGCGTACTGTGGTACACAGTGGCGTACTGTGGTACACAGTATACTATACAGTGGCGAATGTGTCTTGTTCCAGTCTTAGTTTTTAAGACACCATGGTGAATGTCTTGTAACTCGGTTGATAGTCCTCAACTCACACTTGAGGGGACTGGGGATCGCTTCCCCTCAGTGGAAATAAGTATGAAATGCTGTGCATCCGATGGGCCCTCAGATTATTGTATAGAAAGTAAAATAAAAATAATGTGTTGTCAGTGCCCAGTGATACAATGTGTTGGGTTATCTCGGGTGGCTGTCCCTGCCCCTGGTTAAAAATACCAACAGTATCTTGTCTTGCTGATTGTTCACTAGGTATACTAGACATGGTGGTCAATGGGACTTGCTAATTGACACAAATACCGTAAATATAATTTTTTGTGTGTTTTTACTGTATGACTAAATAAGATTTGCTGCTACGGAATTTTTGGCATTCGTGCAGTGAATGTGTATATATGAAAGTGCTAGTTGAGTGACCCTTGTACTGATCTTGACCTCCCGTTTTCTCTTATTTTGCTTAACCCTCTCTGAAGGTTACTCATGAATATTTGTCTTTTTCGTCTCTCTCTCTCTCTCTCTCTCTCTCTCTCTCTCTCTCTCTCTCTCTCTCTCTCTCTCTCTCTCTCTCTCTCTCTCTCTCTCTCTCTCTCTCTCTCTCTCTCTCTCTCTCTCTCTCTCTCTCTCTCTCTCTCTCGTAAATTTCTATACAAATTGTATTTATGAAATGTTTATTGCAACAAACCTTTATGCTTAGGTATGATTTTTTAATTTAATATTTATATATTCAACTGATGTATGTATAACGCATACTTTTGTTGTTGCAGATATACCAGAGAGCTACATAGAGAAGCAACGTTATGACGGATGGTACAACAACTTGGCTTACCCCAGCTGGGGTGCAGCAGGTGAGTTACTACCCTCCTTTACCCGATCTCGCCTCACCTAGACCACGTCACCTGCTTCGTATTGTTTTCCTCACACTAGTTATGTTATTGATGATGTACAATACCGACAAGTTGATGAATAAAACACGTGTGCAACACCTGGGTATCTTTATTACCGAAACTTCGCCTTCACAACATTCTTCATTCTTATAAGCGAGACTGAGACTGGAGGCAGTAATGATAGTATTTTAAAGTGATCAGTTGTCAGCCTTAGGCAATAGTAAGGCCCTCAAGGCTGGAGGGTCAGACCGCCACCTACCAAGGCTGACCACTTGTTACTTTAACAACAGGAGTAGCAGCAACACTACCACAACAATAAACAACAGCTACTACAGTCGCAAGTGTTAGATATGCTCCTGTATAGGAATGAAGAAGTCTGTTGTACAGGCGAAACGTTTCGGTAGTAAAGATACCCAAGTGCTGTACATGGTTCATTCTTCATCTGGTTGTACTGACCTGGTTGTGGTTGCCGGGATAGTGTGCTCCTGCTCTGTCTCTGGGTTACTCACCAACGATCACACATCCCTGGCCTCATGGGCCTTCACATACCTGTTGTTATAGCTATGTATGGTTTCTTCCTGCACCACTCCATTGTAAAGGTCATTTCGCTTCGATCATCAGAGATTGAAGAAATATTTCCCGATGTCTCTGGCTCATTCTGCCTTTAACTTTTATCTAGGCCTCCGTGTTCTAGGTTCCCTGCCTTCCAACACTCACTGTCCACCTTCTTAAGCCCCCTTAAGTATCTTGTATGTCGTTCTTTCTTCTATTGTTATCGGATTCGTTTCTTTTTATGCCATCGGCCATTTCCATTTCCTTCCGAGATTACAGATAGTGGAGTCAGAGTACACCTGTTGATTCCATCTCACACTGGTCGTCAGACGCATGATAAATCTGATGAATTGGCGAAGGCATTTGAAGGAGGGAGTCGATTACAGTCTTGTGCTGTCAGTTAGTGGTTAAAAGACAGTAATACGAAAAGAGCTTCTGATGAACTTCGTTGCTCTGAGACTGAAAAAGCAAGACACCAGTCAGTCCGCCTATCATTATTCTGTCATGCAGGAGCCACATGTCTGTGGTGCATACATCACACTAGCACTCTTGGATGTCACTGCTGCCATGCTCCGGCTGGGCGGGGGTGACATCCTCTGAGAGGTTGCGTCAGCATCACCAACTGATGTATACATAACTAAATGTAAACTTTGCCAGATTACCTATTGTCACACTGCGTCATTATGTGCTGGAATGCAATAAAATTAATGAAATTAGAGACACTCAAATGTTCAAGAAATGTCAAAGCATTTTATTCACAGTGGCATGATTACCAACCATCTAGAAAAACACCCTGATTTTGCCTATTGTAAATAACTCATAACCACTGAAATTTGCTTAAACTCAGCCATACCTTGCTAAAATGTAAGAATATTAATAATTGAAAACAATATAAACTAATATAAAATATTTTTGACTGAATTTGTTTACACAAATACGTAACTCTTTACGACTGTAACCAGATATAAACATATAAATAGTTCATTACCACTGTGATTTGCTTAGATATTAAAACTGTGGTATAGTCTCTGGTCCCATTAGTGCCTCTGTGATCTTTGACTAACACCCACACCATGGGTATGGGCTGCATAACACATTAAACTAACTTTAACTCGTGGACGATTCTTGTAGTAAACTAATCTGTCCTTGGGTTTCTGAGCATGCTGAGGTGTGGGGCTGCGTACTAATGCTGGAAACTCTTATGGTGCGTCTGGCATGACATGTAGGAGTCCTGAATGACTCTTCCAGGTTCCTGAATGTCGTCATTAGGCTTGGCAGTCACACATACGCGACCAAAGGTAACCGGGCTGGCTTGTGCTTCTGGCAGTTAGCCGAGTGCTTTACTCTGTCCTAAGTTTAGGAAGCGTTTCTTGTGTGACGTTGGTCTTAGTAGCCCCCATTAGTCTCGTGGTAAATCTCCCAATTTTTCTTTTAGTCTCTGGTGATTTGTTGGCTTGACGTTGGTGCTGAGTCATCTAGGGTTGAAGTGTGAGGTGTACACACGTTCTTTAAAAGATTTTGTCGAATTTATGCATGAAAGGTTCATGCTTCGCCTTGGTTATTCTGTAGAGCTGTCTCCAGTGATACACTTCTCTGCTCATATCTGGGTCCATTGACGTGGCTGAGGTCTGTAGCCCGTGTTACTGTAGTCTGTATTCACGTTTTCTCGCTCTCGCTCTCGCTCTCTCGCTCTCGCTCTCTCGCTCTCGCTCTCTCGCTCTCGCTCTCTCGCTCTCTCGCTCTCGCTCTCTCGCTCTCGCTCTCTCGCTCTCGCTCTCTCGCTCTCGCTCTCTCGCTCTCGCTCTCGCTCTCTCGCTCTCTCTCTCTCGCTCTCTCTCTGTCGGTGTGTGTGTGTGTGTGTGTTCGCGTGTGCGTGTGCATCTAGTCGTAGTGGTGGGTGAGGTCTGAGTGGTAACAGTGGCACCAGCAGTTGTAGTTGTGGTGGGTGAGCTTTGTCAGTGGTGACAGTGTTCCTCTGTAACAAAGACTCGACGTGAGCCATTCGCTTGTGTTATCCGAGAATGTAGGACAACCTCGCTTACGGACGAGCACGCCAGCACGTAACTACAGGTTAGCACATTACATGCTAGCACGTACCCACACCAGCACGTACACATGCTTTACCTATACACGTTCGCTTTCTTTTATTGCCCAGAGTTCAGTGACTTGTGCCCCCATTCTTCCCGAATTTACTTACTTCCTTGTCCTTCATTTTCCTTACCCTACTTTTAGTACTCTTCCTTCACATTCTTCCTCCTCTTTCCTCCACCTTGTTGATCTGTCGCATGGTTGGCATCCATCTTGTGTGTCGCATGGCTGGTATCCATCTTGTGTGTCGCACGGCTGGCACCCATGTCTCTTATGGCTGTGCGTGTTCGTGTTCGTACGGATGTTCGTACAACATCGACACTTTCATCGGTGACTAACACCGTGGCCATAAAAAAAAAATCCTACATTTTGTCTAAGGACATATTTTCATTTGTCACCCTTCATGTTCTTCATTACTCATAGTATGAGGGTCATTTGTAGGGTGTGTTCTTCAATACTAATCGTGCGAGGGCTCATCTGTAGTGTTAGTGAATAAGACTACTGATGACCCCTTAACTTAAAATATTTGTACTTACCGATACTCAAATTTGTGAGGTTGAGATCTGGCTTATGTCCTGGACCTGCCTCTTAAGCTTCATGAACTGGAATTATCGATTCCTGACCTTTCAAGTTCTCGTATCTACTCTTAAAACTATGTATGGCGATGCCTCCATCCCTTCCACATTCCACTTTCCTATTACCTTGAGACTGAAGAAGTACTTCCTGCCATCCCTGTGACTCGCCGGTGTTTCTGACTTTCATGTGTGACTAATTGTACCTGGTTCTCGCATTATAAAAATATATCCTATTTACTTTAAGTTCATGTTATACGTCGTATTCATGTCTCCCTCTTCCACAGAAAGTAGGTTCACTTCCTTAGTCTCCTCATAATGTAACTTTCTTAGGTGGGTGTGCGTGCGCGTGCCTGCGTGTTTAAACTATTTTTAATCTGTTATTAGTAATGTCTTTACATGGTTGTGTATAATCTTTGTTCACCTTCGCATTGCTAAACTCCTGTCTGGTGCTCTCAACATCCCAGCAGTACGGAGGGTCGCCCTTGAGAAATGTTGCAGTTGACTGAGGCAGTTGAGAGGTCTAAGTGGTAAGTAAGGGTTGCATAAACTCTGCTCAACTGCATAGCCGACCTCGCTTTCTGGCGCGAGCGTGACGCTGATTTGCAAAGCAGTGCTCGAGACCAGTGCTCAAGACAGGGCCAGAAATGTTGCATCCTCCGGCTCTTAGAGCTTTGACCTACTGCTGTCAGTCATTAGGTTCGTGAGAGCTCTTTAAGCACTCGGCTGCTTAATTCTCTAGAGGTGGGCTGCAGCCTCGTCTTCAAGGGTAGTTATAGTTGCGGCTGCTGTTGGAGGTACCGTAGCTATGATGCTGGTGAAGGCTCTTAATCCAAGGACTTGAGGCTACCCTCACATTTCCTTGCATCAAACTTGATTAAATCTGATTAATCAGGTGCTGTATTACCCCTACGAATTTAGCGCTTTCCCATAAAAATAATAAACTAGACGCATTTCTGTTGCTTCACGATCCAAGAAAGGTATCCCTGTATTGCATAACCCCAGCCCCCTCAACCTCACTGCACGATGTGGCATACACTTGTTATGCAGTTAAATAAACAGTCTTGAAGAATTAAAGCAAGTCAGGAGATGCATTCACAATTTTTTCAGTGAAAATGACAAATTATGATATGCACAGTCTGAGTCTTAATTCAAACCTTCCGTTAAGAAACTCCAGCTTTGATGCTAAACCGACGAGGCACTCCCTTGTTATCTCAGAGACCAGTATCCTAAACTACACCAGAATATTAAGTTTAAAGCCGCTGAGAAATTAGTTATCAGCGTTGAAGGGTTGGAACTGCTTGGATGCCACACTCGGCAGTTACCACATGAACACCACAGTTTTAAATTACTACCGAAACCAGAAAACTGGGACCCCACACAGACCAAATTCTATCCAAACTTTAATTTAAGTAAGATTGGCCAGCTTTTAAGTAATTAAGTAAGTAAATTTTATTTAAACCCTGGATACAATTTTTTTTTTTAAATTGCCTTGAGGTGGCACAGAGATGCTCAGGCTTGTACAATACATTATGAAGAGCTGACCTAAGATGACCCCCATACAGTCACTGTGACCTGATCAGACGAAACTTTTTTTTACTTCACGGAAACTAATTTGATTAAAAATATTGGCAAATTAAAGCTTACACAACCTAACATCAAGACGTTAGTTTAATATGTTTATTATGCACCCCATACCCATCCTGTGGGCGGTAGTCAGAAGATTACAGAGGTACATAATTGGTCCAGGGACTGGACTCCAAAGTTTTGATAGCTGAGCAAGTTACAAAGGTAATGAACTCCAGGTAGGTCTGGTCACAATCATGACAAGTTACAAAGGTATTTACAGATTACAGAGGTACGTAATGGGTCCAGGGACTGGGCCCCCAAAGTTTTGATAGCTGAACTAGGTACAAAGGTAATGAGCTCACAAGTTACAAAGGTAATGAATTCTGTAGAATGGTTACTTACGTTTGTACATGGCTACAATCATGAACAAATTATAGAGTAATGAGCAATTCACACTTCTACACCCGGTCACAACTGTAATGAGTTATTGGTGCAAATATTGATTGTTGAGACACACACACACACACACACACACACACACACACACACACACACACACACACACACACACACACACACACACACACACACACACACACACACACACACACTGGACCCCAAAGTTATGATAGCTGAACTAGTTACAAAGGTAATGAACTCCAGGTAGATCTGGTCACAATCATGGCAAGTTACAGAGATAATGAATCAGCTTCACTCCTATACATGGTTACAGTCATGAACAAATTACAAAGTAATGAACCACTGATACGTCCACACTTGGTCACAATTGTAATGAGTTATAAATACAAATATTAAGACGAAGCTCCCTTTTGATGAAACTTCATCAACATTCAAAGTTACAAGCTGTCCAGGAGAGGCATTCTTTAGTTATTGCAGAGAATCCAACAGTTTTCACCAACAGAACCTATACCCAAGAAATAACTTTCAAAATTCTCTCTAGCGTAGCTATAGAAAAAGTTTTTAATTGATTTCTAGCCGTGTAGGGGCCAATTTGCCAGTTATGTTGTGGAAATTGGAAAATTTGAACTCCTGTTTTCGTGAGGTAATTTGTGAATGCCTCGTCTGATCAACTTCAAACCTTAAACAACTATACTTTGAGAATGTAACTTCCGAGCTGTTGCAAGTCTGACGTGCTTGTTCTTAAATATTGGTCTGTATTATTATTATAAAATGCTTCTGCTGATTACCATTAAACCTTCAGTACTGGTGTATCTTGGTGGAAGGTTGGAAGTAGTGTTGGGTTGTGTAGGAGCCATCTTGATATTTTCATTGAAGAAACTTCGATATTGCTTCGTCTGATTGACTTGAAATCTTCGTTGTTAATATTTAACTTCATTAGTAACTTGTGCCGCACTTTGTTCTCTTCTTTTCATGTACGTTGAGGTAGAGCGGGCTGGGCTTAACGGATATGGGTATGTTTAGTTGAGAGTTAAATAAGTTCATGGTTAAATAAGATATATGTGCATCATTGGGGTATCTTATATTGTCGAAAAGACATGCCTGCACAACAGGCTTCTTCAGTGGAGTACAGACGAGTACAACACTGGAGACTGGTGGTGGTAGCAATAGTAGTGATATGAATAGTCTGTCACCCTAGGTAGGTAGTGGTCAGCCCCCCCTCAAGTCATCTTAAAGAATCTCCAAGCAGATACACGCACCCCACATCACTTAATGTGATGTTTCTCCACCGAGGAAACCACTGAGGAGAGGCTCGGTGAGCACACCTCTCACGATTTCTGCATCAACTCGCTAGGTGGGCATCTGGAACCTTCTTGTGCCCCTCTTCGGCACATCCGAGACGCTGATCACGCATCAGGGAACACGCAAGAGTGCCATAACTTGTGGGTAAGCCAGCACTCAACTGACCCAGACTCGTCACGACCTAGGCAGGTCAATGTTGTTTGGTATAGGGCAGGATGTTTAGGCAATGTTAAAGATGTTTGTGAGGCGAAGGTGTGTTTACGTCCTGCTGACTTTGTGTACATTTTGTATACAGAGAGTTCTAAAGGAGATATTTACACATGTGGTGAAGATACGTCACGCTGACTTGTCCCTAGATTTTACGTGGAGTAACTTCCGGAGGTCACAGGCCCCTCGGCTCGGTCCCAGACCAGGCCTCCTGGTTGCTGACCTCACTGATCAAGCTGTTAGTGCCCGCCATCCACAGTCCAACGTATACACCACAACCCGGCTGATTAGGAACAGTTTTTAGAAATCTGCCTCATTCCCTCTTGAAGACAGCCAAGGGTTTTAGTGATCCAGATAATCCACGAAGAGAGGATGTTGAAGCGTCGTGTCTCTTAACATTTATCGAGTTCTCGGTGTACTCATCGCTCCCCTGCTTTTTATTAAAGGTATCCTGCACCGTCTGCCAAGCCTCTTGTAGCAGTTTCGGTGTACAGGTCTGGTATCAGTCCCTCAAGTATCTTCCATTTGTAGATTATGATGGATCTCTCTCGCCTATATTCTAAGGAGTACAGTTCTAGGGACTTCAAGCGCTCACAGTAATTTAGTTGCTTGACAGTTTATGAGCTGTGAAGGTTTTCGGTACATTTTCCAGCTCAGTAATTTCTCCTTCCTTGAAGGGGACCGTTAGTACACAGCAATATCCCAACCTAGAGAGAACGAGTAACCTGAAGAATAACATTATTGGCTTGGCATCTTTTATTTTGAAAGTTCGTTATCCAGTCTTACGTTTCTGCGGTTGCGCTAATAACATTGTTGTGCTCCTTGAACGTTAGATCTTCTCACATTTGGCTCGGGGTTCCATTGAGTGGTTTGAGTTTGTCTTGTACTCCGATTTTGCTTTTATTTAGAGGCGTTTCCCCAACAAAGGTGTTGTGATTTCATTTTCATGTGTGGGCGAAAATTTGCCAATAAAGGATCGCTTTCCTATACCCTTTGTAAATAATACAGTTGTCTGCTTTAGTGATTTCCTGGGCCTCGTACATATTGTTATGTATCCTTGGGAAGTGGTGGGCCCGACAGACTGGCAGCAAGGTTGGGCAGGACGTGGCTGTTTGGACCTCCTTTCAACAGCAATCATCACTTGAGTCTAATTTCTCTCGATTAAGGATTAGGGATACACATCTCGACCATAAGCACCTGTTTGCCTGTGGTCCGACCCTTCTCTGTAACCGGTTGCCCACGGTTTCGGCTATTTTCTTTTCGTGTGAGTGGGTGAGAGTTAGACGTGCCTAGCGTGGGTCAGCACTGTACCTCCATTGTGTTAATGTGGTGTTGGTGTTGTTTCAGAGTCACGTTTGACAAGGAAGACCCCGGCGAGCTACGCTGACGGTGTGTACATGATGGCCGGCCAGGACAGACCCTCCTCCCGTAAGCTCTCAGAGGCTCTCATGAAGGGCAGGGATGGTCTTCCCTCCACCATGAACCGCACCGCCATGATCGCTTTCTTCGGTAAGTAACTACCCTGTTCTTCCTTACCCTTTCCTGCAATATTCTACACTACCCTACCATTCCCTACTTTATCCTCCCATCCCTGGTATTTGCTTTTGTTGTCTATTGGATAACTGTGTATTTTGAGTGTTGATTGGTTGTATGTTTTGAATAATAGTTTCTTGTGCTGGTATTTAAAATTGTTTACTCCGTATTTATTATTGTCATAGGCAAGTGTGTGTAAAAACCTTTAGTGGTACTGTATATATCATTGATGGTATTGTATATATCTTTGATGGTACTGTATATATCATTGATGGTACTGTATATATCATTGATGGTACTGTATATATCATTGATGGTACTGTATATATCATTGATGGTACTGTATATACCATTGACGGTACTGTATATACCATTGACGGTACTGTATCATTGATACTGTATATATCATTGATGGTACTGTATATATCATTGATGGTACTGTATATATCATTGATGGTACTGCATATATCATTGATGGTACTGTATATATCATTGATGGTACTGTATATATCATTGATGGTACTGTATATATCATTGATGGTACTGTATATATCATTGACGGTACTGTATATACCATTGACGGTACTGTATATACCATTGACAGTACTGTATATACCATTGACGGTACTGTATATACCATTGACGGTACTGTATGTATCATGGATGGTACTGTATATATCATAGATGGTACTGTATATACCATTGATGGTACTGTATATACCATTGATGGTACTGTATATATCATTGATGGTACTGTATATATCATTGATGGTACTGTATATATAATTGATGGTACTGTATATTCCATTGATGGTACTGTATATATCATTGATGGTACTGTATCATTGATGGTACTGTATATATCATTGATGGTACTGTATATAACATTGATGGTACTGTATATATCATTGATGGTACTGTATATAACATTGATGGTACTGTATATATCATTGACGGTACTGTATATATCATTGATGGTACTGTATATACCATTGACGGTACTGTATATACCATTGACGGTACTGTATATACCATTGATGGTACTGTATATATCATTGATGGTACTGTATATATCATTGATGGTACTGTATATATCATAGATGGTACTGTATATATCATAGATGGTACTGTATATACCATTGATGGTACTGTATATACCATTGATGGTACTGTATATATCATTGATGGTACTGTATATATCATTGATGGTACTGTATATTCCATTGATGGTACTGTATATATCATTGATGGTACTGTATATATCATTGATGGTACTGTATATATCATTGATGGTACTGTATATAACATTGATGGTACTGTATATAACATTGATGGTACTGTATATATCATTGATGGTACTGTATATATCATTGACGGTACTGTATATATCATTGACGGTACTGTATATATCATTGACGGTACTGTATATATCATTGATGGTACTGTATGTATCATTGACGGTACTGTATATATCATTGACGGTACTGTATATGTCATTGACGGTACCGTATGTGTCATTGACGGTACTGTATATATCATTGACGGTACTGTATATATCATTGATGGTACTGTATATATTGATGGTACTGTATATATCATAGATGGTACTGTATATATCATAGATGGTACTGTATATATCATTGACGGTACTGTATATATCATAGATGGTACTGTATATATCATTGATGGTACTGTATATATCATTGACGGTACTGTGTATATCATTGACGATACTGTATATATCATTGATGGTACTGTATATATCATTGACGGTACTGTATATATTGATTGTACTGTATATATCATTGACGGTACTGTATATATCATTGACGGTACTGTATATATCATTGATGGTACTGTATATATCATTGACGGTACTGTATATATCATTGATGGTACTGTATCATTGATGGTACTGTATCATTGATGGTACTGTATATATCATTGATGGTTCTGTATATATAATTGATGGTTCTGTATATATCATTGATGGTTCTGTATATACCATTGATGGTACTGTATATACCATTGATGGTACTGTATATACCATTGATGGTACTGTATATATCATGGTACTGTATATATCATTAACGGTACTGTATATATCATTAACGGTACTGTATATACCATTGATGGTACTGTATATATCATTGATGGTACTGTATATATCATAGATGGTACTGTATATATCATAGATGGTACTGTATATATCATTGATGGTACTGTATATATCATTGATGGTACTGTATATACCATTGATGGTACTGTATATACCATTGATGGTACTGTATATACCATTGATGGTACTGTATGTATCATTGACGGTACTGTATGTATCATGGATGGTACTGTATGTATCATGGATGGTACTGTATGTATCATGGATGGTACTGTATATATCATAGATGGTACTGTATATATCATTGATGGTACTGTATATACCATTGATGGTACTGTATATACCATTGATGGTACTGTATATACCATTGATGGTACTGTATATATCATTGATGGTACTGTATATATCATTGATGGTACTGTATATATCATTGATGGTACTGTATATATCATTGATGGTACTGTATATATCATTGATGGTACTGTATATATCATTGATTTTACTGTATATATCATTGATGGTACTGTATATATCATTGATGGTACTGTATATATCATTGATGGTACTGTATATACCATTGATGGTACTGTATATATCATTGATGGTACTGTATATATCATTGATGGTACTGTATATACCATTGATGGTACTGTATATATCATTGATGGTACTGTATATATCATTGACGGAACTGTATATACAACTGATGGTACCGTATATACTATTGACGGTACTGTATATACCATTGATGGTACTGTACATACAATTGATGGTACTCTATATACCATTGACGGTACTGTATATACCATTGACGGTACTGTATATACCATTGACGGTACTGTATATACCATAGATGGTACTGTATATATTGACGGTACTGTATATACCATTGACGGTACTGTATATACCATTGATGGTACTGTATATATCATTGATGGTACTGTATATACCATTGATGGTACTGTATATACCATTGATGGTACTGTATATACCATTGATGGTACTGTATATACCATTGATGGTACTGTATATACCATTGATGGTACTGTATATACCATTGATGGTACTGTATATATCATTGATGGTACTGCATATACCATTGATAGTACTGTATATGCCATTGATGGTACTGTATATATCATTGATGGTACTGTATATATCTTTGATTTTACTGTATATATCATTGATGGTACTGTATATACCATTGACGGTACTGTATATACCATTGATGGTACTGTATATATCATAGATGGTACTGTATATATCATTGATGGTACTGTATATTCCATTGATGGTACTGTATATATCATTGATGGTACTGTATCATTGATGGTACTGTATATATCATTGATGGTACTGTATATAACATTGATGGTACTGTATATATCATTGATGGTACTGTATATATCATTGACGGTACTGTATGTATCATGGATGGTACTGTATATATCATAGATGGTACTGTATATATCATTGATGGTACTGTATATATCATTGATGGTACTGTATATACCATTGATGGTACTGTATATATCATTGATGGTACTGTATATATCATTGATGGTACTGTATATATCATTGATGGTACTGTATATAATGATGGTACTGTATATATCATTGATGGTACTGTATATATCATTGATTTTACTGTATATATCATTGATTTTACTGTATATATCATTGATGGTACTGTATATATCATTGATGGTACTGTATATATCATTGATGGTACTGTATATATCATTGATGGTACTGTATATACCATTGATGGTACTGTATATATCATTGATGGTACTGTATATATCATTGATGGTACTGTATATATCATTGATGGTACTGTATATATCATTGATGGTACTGTATATACCATTGATGGTACTGTATATATCATTGATGGTACTGTATATATCATTGATGGAACTGTATATACAACTGATGGTACCGTATATACCATTGACGGTACTGTATATACCATTGATGGTACTGTACATACAATTGATTGTACTATATCATTGATGGTACTTTATATATACCATTGACGGTACTGTATATACCATTGACGGTACTGTATATACCATTGACGGTACTGTATATACCATTGACGGTACTGTATACACCATTGACGGTTCTGTATATATAGATGGTACTGTATATATTGACGGTACTGTATATACCATTGACGGTACTGTATATACCATTGATGGTACTGTATATATAATAGATGGTACTGTATATACCATTGATGGTACTGTATATACCATTGATGGTACTTTATATACCATTGATGGTACTGTATATACCATTGATGGTACTGTATATACCATTGATGGTACTGTATATATCATTGATGGTACTGCATATACCATTGATAGTACTGTATATGCCATTGATGGTACTGTATATATCATTGATGGTACTGTATATATCATTGATGGTACTGTATATATCATTGATTTTACTGTATATATCATTGATGGTACTGTATATACCATTGACGGTACTGTATATACCATTGATGGTACTGTATATATCATTGATGGTACTGTATATATCATTGATGGTACTGTATATACCATTGATGGTACTGTATATACCATTGATGGTACTGTATATACCATTGATAGTACTGTATATATCATTGATGGTACTGCATATACCATTGATAGTACTGTATATACCATTGATGGTACTGTATATATCATTGATGGTACCGTATATACAATTGACGATACTGTATATACCATTGACGGCACTGTATATACCATTGACTGTACTGTATATATCATTGATGGTACTGTATATATTCATAGTACTGTATATATATTGATGGTACTGTATATACCATTGACGGTACTGTATATACCATTGATGGTACTGTATATACCATTGATGGTACTGTATATACCATTGATGGTACTGTATATATCATTGATGGTACTGTATATACCATTGATGGTACTGTATATATCGTTGATGGTACTGTATATATCATTGATGGTACTGTATATATCATAGATGGTACTGTATATATCATTTATGGTACTGTATATATCATTGATGGTACTGTATATACCATTGATGGTACTGTATATACCATTGATGGTACTGTATATACCATTGATGGTACTGTATATACCATTTATGGTACTGTATATACCATTGATGGTACTGTATATACCATTGATGGTACTGTATATATATGGTACTGTATATCTCATTGATGGTACTGTATATCTCATTGATGGTACTGTATATCTCATTGATGGTACTGTATATCTCATTGATGGTACTGTATATACAATTGATGGTACTGTATATACCATTGATGGTACTGTATATACCATTGATGGTACTGTATATACCATTGATGGTACTGTATATACCATTGATCGTACTGTATATACCATTGATGGTACTGTATATCTCATTGATGGTACTGTATATCTCATTGATGGTACTGTATATCTCATTGATGGTACTGTATATCTCATTGATGGTACTGTATATCTCATTGATGGTACTGTATATACCATTGATGGTACTGTATATCTCATTGATGGTACTGTATATCTCATTGATGGTACTGTATATCTCATTGATGGTACTGTATATCTCATTGATGGTACTGTATATCTCATTGATGGTACTGTATATATCATTGATGGTACTGTATATATCACTGATGGTACTGTATATACCAATGATGGTACTGTATATATCATTGATGGTACTGTATATATCACTGATGGTACTGTATATATCACTGATGGTACTGTATATACCAATGATGGTACTGTATATATCATTGATGGTACTGTATATATCTTTGATGGTACTGTATATATTGATGGTACTGTATATGTCATTGATGGTACTGTATATGTCATTGATGGTACTGTATATATCATTGATGGTACTGTATATATCATTGATGGTACTGTATATATCATTGATGGTACTGTATATATCATTGATGGTACTGTATATGTCATTGACGGTACTGTATATGTCATTGATGGTACTGTATATACCATTGATGGTACTGTATATATCTTTGATGGTACTGTATATATTGATGGTACTGTATATATCATTGATGGTACTGTATATGTCATTGATGGTACTGTATATGTCATTGATGGTACTGTATATATCATTGATGGTACTGTATATGTCATTGATGGTACTGTATATATCATTGATGGTACTGTATATGTCATTGATGGTACTGTATATATCATTGATGGTATATAGGAATATCTTAAGTATAAAAGTATACTCTCTTCTCTTCTACAACTCTTTTTCTTTTTTTTTTTCTTTTTCCTCTCGTTTTCTTTCTCTTTTTTCTTTTTTTTCTCTTATAAACCACCCAGCTGCTCGGGTGTTTTAAAGCATTTAACTTTATTATTTTAAATTACCCACATATTCAGGTGTTTCAAACATCTGAGTAATTGGGTATTTTCCGAGTTCGTAGTCCCCCAGATGCTTCAGCAGTCGTAGGTCCGCATGTATCATGGTTTAAACGCATAAGGGTTTACCGCTTGTATGAATAATAATAATATAATGATGCCGAGACTAGAGGCAGATGACAAGCACTTTGTGAATTGAGTTGTCAGTATTATAGGTACATAGTTATCGTGACGTGTGTGTGTGTGTGTGTGTGTGTGTGTGTGTGTGTGTGTGTGTGTGTAGACGACCTTGCAGTGATGTACTAGCCAGTGTTTATTTCTTATTAACAGAACTCTGTGATCCACAAGGCTATGAGCTCTTCATAATCTCAAAAATTACCTGCCTTTAACCCTTGAAAACAATTACACACACACACACACACACACACACACACACACACACACACACACACACACACACACACACACACACACACACACACAGGACTACAAAGGGATCTGGACAGGCTGCAGACCTGGTCCAGCAATTGGCTCCTGGAGTTGAACTCCACCAAGTGCACAGTCATGATGATTGGGGAAGGGCAAAGAAGACCGCAGACGGAGTGCAGTCTAGGGGGACAGAGACTATAAACTTCACCCAAGGAAAAAGATCTTGGGGTGAGTATAACATCAGGCACATCTCCTGAAGCGCACATCAACCAAATAACTGATGCAGCATACGGGCGCCTAGCAAACCTCAGAACAGCATTCCGACATCTTAATAAGGAATCATTCAGGACCCTGTACACCGTGTACGTTAGGCCCATTTTGGAGTATGCGGCACCAGTTTGGAACCAACACCTAGCCAAGCACGTAAAGAAACTAGAGAAAGTGCAAAAGTTTGCAACAAGACTAGTCCCTGAGTTAAAGGGTATGTCCTACGAGGAGAGGTTAAAGGGAAATCGACCTGATGACACTGGAGGACAGGAGAGAGAGGGTGGACATGATAACGACACACAAAATACTGAGGGGAATTGACAAGGTGGACAAAGACAAGATTTTCCAGAGATGGGACAACAACAAGGGGACACAGTTGGAAGTTAAGACACAGATGAATCACAGGGATGTTAGGAAATATTTCTTCAGTCACAGAGTAGTCAGGAAGTGGAATAGTTTGGGAAGCAATGTAGTGGAGGCAGGATCCATACACGGCTTTAAGCAGAGGTATGATAAAGCTCATGGTTCAGGGAGAGTGACCCAGTAGCGACCAGTGAAGAGGCGGGGCCAGGAGTTATGAATCGACCCCTGCAACCACAACTAGGTGAATTCGTACGTACAAACATCTCAAGCAAGCTAGATCAAAATGTTTGTGTTAAGATACTGAAGACCTGGGAGAGATTCAAAGTTGTGCAGTGAGGTGGTGTCACGTGAGGATCACAGAAGTGTCACACCAGGGTCACATGATCACAGAAGTGCGACAGGTGCCACACCAGGGTCACAGGAGCGTCACATGATCACAGAAGTGCGACAGGTGCCACACCAGGGTCACAGGAGCGTCACATGATCACAGAAGTGCGACAGGTGCCACACCAGAGCCACAGGAGCGTCACACCGAGGTCACAGGAGCGTCACATGGTTATCAGTAGAGAGACTCGCATTGTCACCTTTCTCCTCCATATTAACTTTCATGTACACAGTTATATGTAGGTTACTTCTATTCGCTTCCAGGGGCCAGCGCCCCCCGCGGCCCGGTCCTAGCACAGCCTCCAGGATGCTGGACTGATCAGGCTGTTAGTGCCCGAGAAAATAATCTTATCACAGCTTGCAGCGACACTGGAATCTATAATGTTTGGTATACTATTCTGGGGCAGTATGATGGGCACGGGGCAGTATGATTGGTTGTCCAGAGCAATTGGTGTCAATTGCTGGCTGGACAAATACTGTAAGGAAAATGCGGTAACATTCATTGACAACTGGGACCTCTTCTATGGCAGAAATGACATGTATGCCAGGGATGGGGTTCACTTGTCTAGGAGTGGGGTGGGAGCACTGGCCAACGCAGTGGAGGGAGCTGTTAGGTCTTTAAACTAGGAATAGTTAGTGGTATGGGTTTTGGCGGGAAAACTGTGAAGTCGCAGGGTAGTAACATGAGTACTAGGAGAACTAGTAATAGGCAAAATGAGGAGGATATTGGAAAGCCAGTGGCACTAATTGACAATGACAGTAATAGGTTTAGTGGAATAACAGAAAGGAGCAGAAAGGGTGAAGAGATAGGAGGGTCATTAAATATTTATTACACAAATAGTCGCAGGGGGGGTGGGGTGGCATTGTATGTCCGAGATCGCTTGAACTGTTGCATAAAAACGGGTATTAAGTCTGAAGTAACACATACAGAGTCTGTTTGGATAGAATTTTCAGAGGGACATGAAAAATTAATTTTAGGTGTGATATACCGTCCCCCAAATTTAGATAGGGACCAGGGGAGACTACTATGGGAGGAAATTGTTAGGGCCACAAGGCACGATAATGTAGTAATTCTAGGAGACTTTAACTTTAGTCATATTGATTGGAATTTCTTGACTGGGAATTTAGAATCATACGATTTCTTAGAAGTAGTTCAGGATTGTTTTTTGAAGCAGTTTGTGACAGAACCTACAAGGGGTAATAACCTGCTTGACTTAGTTCTGGCAAACAATGAATCCCTTGTTAATAATTTAGAAGTTTCAGAGGAACTGGGTGCTAGCGACCACAAATCAATTACATGTAGAATTGAATGGAAGTATGATAGTAGGGATAACTCAGTAACAGTCCCAGATTTTCGCTTAGCAGATTACGATGGGCTTAGAGAACACTTATCATCTGTTGACTGGGGTAACGAAGAGAGCTATCAATATGACAGTTTTCTGAACACTATACATGCTGCTCAAACAACGTTTATCCCTTATAAGGAAATTAGATCAAATAGAAATGACCCAAAATGGATGAATAATAGGCTGAAATATCTACTAGGGCATAAGAAAGGAATTTATAGGCGTATCAAAAGAGGCGAGGGTCATCTTATGAATCAGTATATTGACATTAAGAGGGACATTAAAAAGGGGATAAGAAAAGCTAAAAGGGACTATGAAATTAAAGTTGCTAGGGATTCTAAAACTTACCCAAAAAGTTTTTTCCAGGTCTATAGAACAAAAGTCAGAGATAAGATAGGTCCCCTTAAAAATAACTATGGGCATCTTACTGACAAAGAGAATGAAATGTGCTCGATTTTAAATAATTATTTTCTCTCGGTTTTTACACAGGAAGACACTAATAATATTCCGGTAATTAATTTTTATGGTGGATCAGAAGAAGATAAATTATGTAACATCACAGTCACTAGTGAAATGGTTGTGAAGCAGATAGACAGACTGAAGCAAAATAAGTCACCGGGTCCTGATGAGGTTTTTTCAAGGGTTCTAAAGGAATGCAAAATGGAAGTCTGTGAACCATTAACTAATATTTTTAATTTATCTCTTCAAACAGGTGCAGTGTCTGATATGTGGAAGATGGCTAATGTAATTCCTATTTTTAAAACAGGGGACAAGTCGTTACCGTCAAATTACCGCCCAATAAGCCTGACCTCAATTGTGGGCAAATTACTAGAGTCAATTATAGCTGAGATTATAAGAAGCCATCTCGATAAGCATAGCTTGATTAATGATACTCAGCATGGATTCACAAGAGGCCGGTCTTGTCTAACTAATTTATTAACTTTCTTCAGTAAAGCTTTTGAGGCTGTTGACCACGATAAAGAATTTGATATTATTTACTTAGATTTTAGTAAGGCATTTGATAGAGTTCCGCACCAAAGACTGTTGAAGAAAGTAGCAGCTCATGGCATTGGGGGAAGGGTGCTCTCGTGGATCGAATCATGGCTCACAGACAGGAAGCAAAGAGTGTCCATAAATGGGGTTAAATCCGAGTGGGGATCAGTAACAAGTGGCGTTCCACAGGGATCAGTCTTGGGCCCGTTGTTGTTTATAATATATATCAATGATCTTGATGAAGGAATTACTAGTGATATGAGCAAATTCGCCGATGACACGAAGATAGGTAGGATAATTGATTCAAACGTAGATGTTAGGGAACTTCAGGAGGATTTAGACAAACTCTACTCTTGGTCAGAAAAGTGGCAGATGCAGTTCAATGTAGATAAATGCAAGGTTCTGAAGCTCGGGAGTGTCCATAACCCTAGCACTTATAAGTTAAATGATGTAGAACTTAGCCATACAGATTGCGAAAAGGACTTGGGGGTTATGGTAAGCAGCAACCTTAAACCAAGACAGCAATGCCTAAGCGTACGTAATAAGGCAAATAGATTACTGGGATTTATATCAAGAAGTGTAAGCAACAGAAGTCCAGAGGTCATACTGCAGCTTTATACATCATTAGTAAGGCCTCACCTAGATTATGCAGCTCAATTCTGGTCTCCATATTACAGAATGGACATAAATTCGTTAGAAAACATTCAGCGTAGGATGACTAAATTAATACATAGCATTAGAAATCTTCCTTATGAAGAAAGATTGAAGACTCTTAAGTTACATTCACTTGTTAGACGAAGAATGAGGGGAGACCTGATCGAAGTGTATAAGTGGAAGATAGGTATTAATAAAGGGGATATTAACAAGGTCTTGAGGATATCTCTCCAAGAGAGAACCCGCAGTAATGGATTTAAATTAGATAAGTTTAGATTTAGAAAGGACATAGGAAAGTATTGGTTTGGAAACAGGGTAGTTGATGAGTGGAACAGTCTACCTAGTTGGGTTATTGAGGCTAGGACTTTGGGTAGTTTCAAATTTAGGTTGGATAAGTACATGAGTGGGAGGGGTTGGATTTGAGTGGGACTTGCACATCAGAGCTTATTTCTTGGGTAGCATTGAAAATTGGGTTGGTCAAATGTTTGTTAGTAGGATGAATTGTAAAGGACCTGCCTAGTATGGGCCAACAGGCCTGCTGCAGTGTTCCTCCTTTCTTATGTTCTTATGTTCTTATGTTCAAGATATCTTAAATGACATGGATCCAAACCAGTGTCTTGAAAGGATCAACTTCCTGGCAGCTGAAGCATGTTCTAGGCATATTCCCCTAAGAAAGAAGAAGAGCAGGAGTAAACTGGAGAGAGAAAGACGCTCCCTCTACAGAAGACGACGAAGAGTCACTGAGCTCCTCATGAGTGCTAGAATATCTGATACACGAAAGGAGGCGCTGACCAGGGAAGTGGAAACTATCGAACTTAAGTTAAATGACTCTTACAAGAACCAGGAGAGACAGGAGGAGCTTAAAGCTATTAGTGAAATTGAAAGAAATTCAAAATTTCTTTTCATATGCCAAAAACAAGGCAAATACCACATCTAGTATCGGGCCCTTACTCAGACAGGATGGGACTTACACAGATGACAACAAGGAAATGAGTGAAATATTGAAATCCCAGTACGACTCTTGTGTTTAGTGAACCACTAATCGGTCTGAGGATCGACGACCCAAATGATTTCTTCATGAATGAACCTCAAAACTCCATAAATGTATGCCAGTGAGAATCTCACTTTCAAGGATCACAACAGTGCCACGATCGCACATGCAAAGAAAATTATAGGATGGATAATGAGAACGTTCAAAACGAGAGATGCCAAGCCAATGATGATCCTTTTCAAATCACTTGTTCTCTCTAGGCTGGAATACTGCTGTAACATCTCCATTCAAAGCAGGTGAAATCGCAGATCTAGAGAGTGTTCAGAGATCCTTTACTGCACGTATAAGTTCTGTCAACCACCTTAACTACTGGGAACGCTTGGAAGCACTTGACTTGTACTCGTTGGAACGCAGGAGGGAGAGATATATCATAATCTACACTTAGAAAATCTTGGAAGGAATGGTCCCAAATCTGCACACACAAATCACTCCCTACGAAAGTAAAAGACTGGGCAGGCGATGCAAAATGCCCCCAATAAAAAGTAGGGGCGCCATTGGTACACTAAGGGAAAACACCATAAGTGTCCGGGGCCCAAGACTGTTCAACAGCCTCCCATCAAGCATTAGGGGAATTGCCAATAAACCCCTAGCTGCCTTCAAGAGAGCTGGACAGATACCTAAAGTCAGTGCCGGATCTGCCGGGCTGTGGCTCATACGTTGGACTGCGTGCGGCCAGCGGTAACAGCCTAGTTGATCAGGCCCTGATCCATCGGAAGGCCTGGTCATGGACCGGGCCGCAGGGGCGTTGATCCCCGGAATAGCCTCCAGGTAACCTCCAGGTAATAAGGGAGAAGGAAGACTCGAGTTAGATCTTCCTAGCATGGGCCAGTAGGCCTACTTCAGTGCTCCCGCATTCTTGTGTACCGTAAAACCCACAAGGTTCTCAGCAGAGATTGTCCTGACCAGTGTACTCGCCTGTTTGTGGTTGCACGGGTCGCGTCTTGGCTCTTGGTAAGTAGCAGCTACTGCCGCTACTTACTGCCGACACTTACCGTTACGTAACCACCTACTGCCGACACTCAGTCAAGTCTGGGAACTGACACAGGTGGAGCAGTCTGGTACACATGGTCAAGACTCCTTACTACCAGTCATTAAACAAACACGCCTCGTCATCGTCTCAGGGTCCAGAAAGGGGATGGAGGCTGCTGGTACAGTGGGACAGGAATACAAGGGTACAGTCGTACAGGGATATAGGGGTACAGGAATACGGGGTACAGTGGTACAGGAATACAGGGGTACGGTGGTACAAGAATACAGGGGTACGGTGGTACAAGAATACAGGGGTACAGTGGAGGAGGAGATGGGAGTGTCGGCAGCACCAGAATCTACTCTGGTTTCTTTACGCGAGAAAGTAGAGCAGATATTTTCTCTACGTGTGAGAAAGTACTTACATTATTGTTATATATTATTATTATTATTATTATTAATAATAATAATATTATTATTATTATTATTATTATTATTATTATTATTATTATTATTATTAAAGGGGTGCTCCGTGTTAGTGGAGGAGCAGTGGTGGAGGTGGGATCCTGCCACCAGATCTGCAGGTGTCTCCTACTAAAAGTTCAAGGTGACTCCATGAATATTCCCCCACCTTAGGTGTGGCGAGGAGTGTTTGTGGGGTGTGTGTGGGGGTGGGGGGTTTTGGTTGGAGGTTGGTAAGGAAGTTGGTGACTGTCTTGACAGCAGGCAGGAAGTTCCCCAGTTACTTAATGTACGTAGTTGAGGGGAGAAGGGGGTGGGGGCCTGCCAGGAGGGGAGGGGGAGGCAGGGGATGTCAGGATAAGAGTGAAGATGGTTCAGCATCAGAGACTTTGAGTAACACTGTCAGTGGTGTGACAAACCTGTGTTTTACCGTTACCATTATTATTACTTGACCAGGCCAGGGTTGGTGTACGTGTTTGTAGTACGTACTCGCCAATTTTTTGGTGAAGTAGTCTTTGTGTGTGTGTAATTTTAAGAGCATAGCTATACCCGTGTGTGCGGTCGTACGTGCGTGCGTACACGTCGTGGATGCGTGTGTACATATCTGTGTAAGCGCTGTAGGTGGTTTAAGCACCGAAGGTGTGACTACTTGTATGTTAAAACGCCAGACCTGCCCTACATCCTCCTACCTGACCAGCCTCTTATAATGACCTCCCACTTGTAGTGTGCGTGTCTGTCTGTCTGTCTGTCTGTGTTTCTGTCTCTGTCTGTCTGTCTGAGGGTGTGACTGTCGTCACGATAACAATATCGATTTGTGACAATGTAACAATGATTGAGACACTTATGCAACATGTGGGAATCTTTATTGAGGAAACGTTTCGCCACACAGTGGCTTCATCAGTCCAATACAAAGTAGAAATGGGTAAGGAGAGGAGAAGTTTGAGGTAATCAATCCCTCAGCCTGGAATCGATGTGTTCAGTCCATCACTCTTGTAGAATGTACATTCTTCATCTTGTCGGTTTTCGAAACCAAATATCACAATGTAACACTGGTGTCAAGAAGCTTACAATAATACCAGCTGGTATACTGGACAATAATACCAGCTGGTATACTGGACAATAATACCAGCTGGTATACTGGACAATAATACCAGCTGGTATGCTGGACAAAATACCAGCTGGTATACTGGACAATAATACCAGCTGGTATGCTGGACAATAATACCAGCTGGTATACTGGACAATAATACCAGCTGGTATACTGGACAATAATACCAGCTGGTATACTGGACAATAATACCAGCTGGTATACTGGACAATAATACCAGCTGGTATACTGGACAATAATACCAGCTGGTATACTGGACAATAATACCAGCTGGTATACTGGACAATAATACCAGCTGGTATACTGGACAATAATACCAGCTGGTATACTGGACAATAATACCAGCTGGTATACTGGACAATACCAGCTGGTATACTGGACAATAATACCAGCTGGTATACTGGACAATAATACCAGCTGGTATACTGGACAATAATACCGCCTGGCATACTGGACAATAATACCGCCTGGTATACTGGACAATAATACCGCCTGGTATACTGGACAATAATACCGGCTGTTATACTGGACAATAATACCGGCTGGTATACTGGACAATAATACCGGCTGGTATACTGGACAATAATACCGGCTGGTATACTGGACAATAATACCGGCTGGTATACTGGACAATAATACCGGCTGGTATACTGGACAATAATACTGACTGGTACACTGGACAATACCGGCTGGTAGACCGGACAATAATACCGGCTGGTATACTGGACAATAATACCGGCTGGTATACTGGACAATAATACCGCCTGGTATACTGGACAATAATACTGACTGGTATACTGGACAATAATATCGGCTGGTAGACCGGACAATAATATCGGCTGGTAGACCGGAAAAGAATAACAGAGCGGCTAAAAGAGGTCAATATATCTGAAAGGCGTAGGGAGACACTGGTCAGAGAAATAGCAAGCATTGAACTTAAGCTAAAGGAATCTTATAGGAGTCAGGAATCGCGGGAAGAACTAAAAGCCATAAATGAAATCGAAAGAAACCCAAAGTATTTCTTCTCCTATGCCAAATCAAAGTCGAAAACAACGTCCAGTATTGGGCCACTACTTAAACAAGATGGGTCCTACACAGATGACAGCAAGGAAATGAGTGAGCTACTCAAGTCCCAATATGACTCAGTTTTTAGCAAGCCGCTAACCAGACTGAGAGTCGAAGATCAGAATGAATTTTTTTATGAGAGAGCCACAGAATTTGGCTAACACAAGCCTATCTGATGTTATCCTGACGCCAAATGACTTCGAACAGGCGATAAATGACATGCCCATGCACTCTGCCCCAGGGCCAGACTCATGGAACTCTGTGTTCATCAAGAACTGCAAGAAGCCCCTATCACGAGCTTTTACCATCCTATGGAGAGGGAGCATGGACACGGGGGTCGTCCCACAGTTGCTAAAAACAACAGACATAGCCCCACTCCACAAAGGGGGCAGTAAAGCAACAGCAAAGAACTACAGACCGATAGCATTAGCATCCCATATCATAAAAATCTTTGAAAGGGTCCTAAGAAGCAAGATCACCACCCATCTAGAAACCCATCAATTACACAACCCAGGGCAACATAGGTTTAGAACAGGTCGCTCCTGTCTGTCTCAACTATTGGATCACTACGACAAGGTCCTAGATGCACTAGAAGACAAAAAGAATGCAGATGTAATATATACAGACTTTGCAAAAGCCTTCGACAAGTGTGACCATGGCGTAATAGCGCACAAAATGCGTGCTAAAGGAATAACGGGAAAAGTCGGTCGATGGATCTATAATTTCCTCACTAACAGAACACAGAGAGTAGTAGTCAACAGAGTAAAGTCCGAGGCAGCTACGGTGAAAAGCTCTGTTCCACAAGGCACAGTACTTGCTCCCATCTTGTTCCTCATCCTCATATCTGACATAGACAAGGATGTCAGCCACAGCACCGTGTCTTCCTTTGCAGATGACACCCGAATCTGCATGACAGTGTCTTCCATTGCAGACACTGCAAGGCTCCAGGCGGACATCAACCAAATCTTTCAGTGGGCTGCAGAAAACAATATGAAGTTTAACGATGAGAAATTTCAATTACTCAGATATGGCAAACACGAGGAAATTAAATCGTCATCAGAGTACAAAACAAATAATGGCCACAAAATAGAGCGAAACACCAATAACATTGTATCAATCGCATCTGCTAGAAAAATGACAGGATGCATAATGCGAACCTTCAAAACTAGGGATGCCAAGCCCATGATGACACTCTTCAGGTCACTTGTTCTATCTAGGCTGGAATATAGCTGCACACTAACAGCAACTTTCAAGGTAGGTGAAATTGCTGACCTAGAAAATGTACAGAGAACCTTCACGGCGCGCATAACGGAGATAAAACACCTCAATTACTGGGAGCGCTTGAGGTTCCTGAACCTGTATTCCCTGGAACGCAGGCGGGAGAGATACACGATTATATACACCTGGAAAATCCTAGAGGGACTAGTATCGAACTTGCACACGAAAATCGCTCACTACGAAAGCAAAAGACTTGGCAGACGATGCAACATCCCCCAATGAAAAGCAGGGGTGTCACTAGCACGTTAAGAGACCATACAATAAGTGTCAGGGGCCCGAGACTGTTCAACTGCCTCCCAGCATACATAAGGGGGATTACCAACAGACCCCTGGCAGTCTTCAAGCTGGCACTGGACAAGCATCTAAAGTCGGTTCCTGACCAGCCGGGCTGTGGCTCGAACGTTGGTTTGCGTGCAGCCAACAGTAACAGCCTGGTTGATCAGGCTCTGATCCACCAGGAGGCCTGGTCACAGACCGGGCCGCGGGGGCGTTGACCTCCGGAACTCTCTCCAGGTAAACTCCAGGTAGACCGGACAATAATACCGGCTGGTATACTGGACAATAATACCGGCTGGTATACTGGACAGTAATACCGGCTGGTAGACCAGAAAAGGAGGACGAGAGCTGGCTCACTTTAAAGTTAATTAGTGTTTCCGCTTCCAGTTTGGAGACTGCAATTGTGCCACGTATTGTCTTGAGAGAGTTGAGAAAGAGCCAAGGCCTCTCTCTCTCTCTCTCTCTCTCTCTCTCTCTCTCTCTCTCTCTCTCTCTCTCTCTCTCTCTCTCTCTCTCTCTCTCTCTCTCTCTCTCTCTCTCTCTCTCTCTCTCTCTCTCTCTCTCTCTCTCTCTCTCTCTCTCTCTCTCTCTCTCTCTCTCTCTCTCTCTCTCCACATCACTGTATCATTCAAATTATTACTCGGGTTTTCTACGTATGTCACTTCTGATTTATTTTAGTTATCCCTCTTCCTCTTCCATCATCCATTCTCGAAATCTGTTGTTCTGTTTCGTACAAATCATTCTATCTGGAGTGAGATAGACGGAGTTGAGACGAATGTTGGGCAGTAGAATGAATGAAAGCAACATTGTGTGAAAGTTAATTGATACCGCACTGAAAGCGCGTGCGTGCTCACCTATATATGGTTGCAGGGGTTATGTGTACTCGCTTAACTGTACTCGCCTAATGTGGTTGCAGGGCTCGAGACTGCTCCTGGCCCCGCCTTTTCACTGATCACTTCTAGGTCCCCTCTCTCTGCTTCCTGAGCTTTGTCATGCCTCTTCTTAAAGCTATGTATGGTTCCTGCCTCCACTACATCACTTGCTAGGCTATTCCACTTCCTGACGACTCTGTGACTGAAGAAGTACTTTCTAACATCTCTGTGACTCGTCTGAGTCTTCAGCTTCCAATTGTCACCCCTTGTTTCTGTGTCCCCTCTCTGGAACATCCTGTCTCAGTCCACCTTGTCTATTCCACGCATTATTTTGTATGTTATGTCTTCCCTGATTCTCCTGTCCTCCAGTGTCGTCAGTCCGATTTCCCTCAACCTTTCTTCGTAGGATATTCCCCTGAACTCCGGAACTAGCATTGTTGCAAACCTTTGTACTTTCTCTAATTTCTTGACGTGCTTGACTAGGTGTGGGTTCCAAACTGGTGCTGCATACTCCAATATGGGCCTGACGTACACAGTGTACAATGTCTTGAGCGATTCCTTACTAAGGTATCGGAACGCTATTCTCAGGTTTGCCAGGCGCCCATCTGCTGCAGCAGTTATCTGGTTGATGTGTGCCTCCGGAGACGTGCTCGGTGTTATGGTCACCCCAAGATCTTTCTCCTTGAGTGAGATTTGCAGCCTTTGTCCACCTAGCCTATACTCTGTCTGCAGTCTTCTTTGCCCTTCACCAGTCTTCATGACTTTGCATTTGACAGGGTTGAATTCGAGAAGCCAGTTGCTGAACCACGTGTCCAGCCTGTCCAGGTCTCTTTGTAGTCCTGCCTGATCCTCATCCGATTTAATCCTTCTCATTAGCTGCACATCATATGCGAACAGGGACACTTCTGAGTCTATCCCTTCCATCATGTCATTCACATATATCAAAAATAGCACTTCCTAGGACTGACCCCTGTGGGACCCCGCTCGTCACAGGCGCCCACTGTGATACCTCATCACGTACTATGACTCGTTGTTGCCTCCCTATCAGGTATTCTCTGATTCATTGCAGTGCCTTCCCTGTTATACGCGCCTGATCCTCCAGCTTCTGCACTAATCTCTTGTGAGGAACTGTGTCGAAGGCCTTCCTGCAGTCGAGGAAAATGCAATCGACCCACCCCTCTCTCTCGTGTCTTACTTCTGTTACCTTGTCATAAAACTCCAGAAGGTCTGTGACACAGGATTTGCCTTCCATGAATCCGTGCTGGTTGTCGTTTATAATCTTGTTTCGTTCCAGGTGCTCCACCACTCTTCTCCTGATAATCTTCTCCATGACTTTGCATACTATACACGTCAGTGACACTGGTCTGTAGTTTAGTGCCTCGTTTCTGTTTCCTTTCTTAAAAATGGGGACTACATTTGCCATCTTCCATACCTCGGGTAGTTGCCCAGTTTCAAGGGATGTATTGAAGATTGTGGTTAGTGACACTCACTACGTCTCAGCTCCTTCTCTAAGGACCCACGGGGAGATGTTGTCTGGACCCCTCGCCTTTGAAGTATCGAGGTCACTTAGCAGCTTCTGCGCCTCCTCCTCCGTTGTTTGTATGTCATCCAGCACCTGTTGGTATATTCCCTGTTGGTGTTCCTCTCTGTGCTGTCTTCTCAGAGCCATTCCTGTCTCTACTGTAAATACTTCCTTAAATCTCATGTTGAGCTCCTCACATACCTCGTGATCGTTACTTGAGAGTTCCCCACCTTCTTTCCTCAGCCTGATCACCTGGTCTTTGACTGTTGTCTTCCTCCTAATGTGGCTGTACAGCAGTTTCGGGTCAGACTTGACTTTCGATGCTGTTATTTTAATACTGTCGCTGGGCCTCCCTCCTTACCTGTGCATACTCGTTCCTGGCTCTTAGACTAATCTCCTTATTTTCCCGTGTTCTTTGTGTGTGTGAGAGAGACAGACAGACAGACACAGACAGACAGACAGACTAACCTACCCATTGATCGACCGACCGAGGTAGATCTTGGAGCATTTATCGACGAAATTGTCACCGGAAGAATCTTGTCAGTGGCAGACTACACCACAACCCACTGAACGTAGTGTGAGGGACACTTGTGCGACAGTGGCAGACTACACCACAACCCACTGAAAAACTTGCCTCGCAATAGCCTTCACGTGTTTGGGGAGACGTAGTAGAGGCCGTTTTCAACTTTTGTTGGAACAAAATTGTCATCGATTAAAAAAAGTTGTACTGAACGAGATTCTTAAGAGGAGCTGCAAAGTCTCCCCCAGAGGTTTAGTTAAGTGTAACTAGGAACAACTGAGGACTTGGTGAGTATTGTTAGTGGTGCTGGCTCAGTGGTAGGCACGGTGGACTGTAATCTTGACATACCCCGGTTTGAATCTAAGAAATCTGTGGACGTTTGCTTTTGTCTCCTCTTTCCCATCATCTAACGAGAGTGTCGATAATATGAAAAAGGAGACGAGAGTTTGTTACTGTGACCTTGGATAGATATTTTTGCGTATGGTATTTTATTGCCAGCAGTGCTGAGTGATCTGACGAACTTCTTTCCCTATTTTATCCCTTCTTTTTCTTTCCTCCCACCATATTCCACTCCCCTGGCGCAGGCCAGGTGGTGTAACTGATGTATTGACAGGTCAGGTGGTGTTGCTAATGTATTGTGTGGTTGTGTTGGCAGGTCAGGTGGTGTCATCAGAGGTGCTCCAGGCTTCGGAGCTGAGCTGTCCCATCGAACTTCACAAGATCGACATCGACAAGTGTGACGAGATGTACGACCAGCAGTGTACCGGCAATAAGTTCATGCCTTTCCATCGCGCTGGTTACGACTACTCCACCGGTCAGAGCCCCAACAGTCCCCGCGAGCAGGTAGGTGGTCAAGGAGGTCGTGTAACCTCGGGTCATTCATGATGGCTGGTCATGGCGTGGTAGAGGAGGGAAGGAAAGAAAAATTGCGTTGCAATTAGTCACAATAGGTGGATACTTAGAGAAATGTCGTTGACCTTTCCAGCAGAGGAGGGGTAAGTAAGGTCAATGTGAGGGTCATACAGGACACTGGTGGTGGCACGAAGGTCTACAGGGGCAGGTAAGGTCAAGGCGAGGGTCACACAGAGCTCCAGTAGATCATGAGCAGAGTGCCAATGACAGACTCAGTGACATCGTGTAAGATAGAAGCAGCATCTGACTTGCGTATATGAGGAGAATTAACTGCATCTTAAAGAGTAGAGCAGTGAGTGAGAAGGTTGGTAGGGCCTGCCTAGCATGGCTTATTAGTGTTATTGACTGATGCTTTGTCTAGCTTTACTAATGGCTTAGACGTGTATGGGTGAGGGATTTTGGATTTGAGAAGGACTTGCTGAGTATGGGTCAGTATCCCTGCTGCAGTGTTAATTCCTTCTTACATTCTTCCTCTCTTATGTTCGTGTGAAAGTGAGAGTAATACGTAAGGGTGGGCTTGTCTAATCGACAGCCGTTATTTCAAAGTACTCTATTAACCTACGGCTGCTGTTGCAAGGTGCTCTTTTAACCTAACCTTCACACTTGCATGGGTTTACTGCCACCTATCACTTTTCTCATGGATTTAAGAGCCCCCCTCAACCACACTTCCCCACTCACCCCCCACCCGCATCATCTACCCCTTACAAAACTACCACATCCCCTTGACCCCCTATAACCACAGCAGGGCTTTCACCCCCACCTGGCCTACAAACCATATATTGAGGAGAGGGGGGGGGGAGAGTAATGTAGCATGTAGTGGGGGAGGCTAACATTGCGTGTTAGGGAGGGAGGGTAACGTAGCATGCAGGAGTGGCAGTTAGTTTCCGCAGGAAAGACTATGAAAAAAGGGGAGGAAGAGGTATGTGTGCCAGTAATGGAATAAGAGAAAGAATTGCGAGGGAGGAGTATTTTAAGAAGAGTGAAGGAAAGATGTTGGAGGAAGATAAGGAGGCAGGTAAAAAAAAAGAGATAGATACGTTGGTAGATAGAAGGGCTGGCAGAGGTGTCGAGAAATGTAGATAATATGTACAGGTATACAAATGATATAAAATAGACTAGTAGATGGAGAAGAGAGGTAGATAGGTAAAGACTGTTTGGGGCGTAGAGTACATGTACTCTTGTTTAACATAAGAACATAAGAACGAAGGAACACTGCAGAAGGCCTACTGGCCCATGCGAGGCAGGTCCAAGTCTCCTACCGGCTTAAGCCAATGCACCCAACCTAGTCAGGTCAGGTCACATTGACTTAAGGGAGGAACACGGCAACCGACCTGGTAGCACAAGCTATCAGGTCTAACTCACACCCACCCACATCCACTCATGTATTTATCCAACCTATTTTTAAAGCTACACAACGTTCTGGCCTCTATAACGGTACTTGGGAGTTTGTTCCACTCATCCACAACTCTATTACCAAACCAGTACTTTCCTATATCCTTCCTGAATCTGAATTTTTCCAACTTAAAACCATTGCTGCGAGTCCTGTCTAGGCTAGATATTTTCAGCACACTATTTACATCCCCTTTATTTATTCCTGTCTTCCATTTATACACCTCAATCATATCCCCCCTAATTCTACGTCTTTCTAGAGAGTGCAGATTCAGGGCCCTTAGTCTATCCTCATAGGGAAGGTTTCTGATACATGGGATCAACTTTGTCATCCTCCTTTGTACATTTTCCAGAGAATTTATATCCATTCTGTAATAAGGTGACCAAAACTGTGCAGCATAATCTAAATGAGGCCTAACCAAGGATGTATAGAGTTGAAGAACAACCTGAGGACTCCTATTATTTATGCTTCTTGATATGAAGCCAAGGATTCTATTAGCTTTATTGCGAACACTTATGCACTGTTGTCTTGGTTTCAGATTACTGCTAACCAGAACTCCTAAATCTTTTTCGCAATCCGTAATATTAAGATCTACATTATTTAGTTTATATGTGGCATGGTTATTGTCCTGTCCAACATTTAGAACTTTGCATTTGTCTATATTAAACTGCATCTGCCACTTCTCCGACCACTGCATCAGTCTATTCAAATCTTCCTGGAGTGCTCGAATGTCCTCGTCAGAATGAATTCGACGGCCTATTTTGGTGTCATCGGCAAACTTGCCGATGTCGCTCTTTATGCCCTCATCTATGTCGTTTATGTAGATTGTGAACAGCAGGGGGCCCAACACTGACCCCTGTGGAACACCGCTCGTGACACTTCCCCACTCTGATTTCTCCCCATTTATGCAGACTCTCTGCTGCCTATTTGTCAACCATGCCTCTATCCAGGAAAAAATTTCTTCTCCTATTCCATGTGCTTTAATTTTCCTCAATAGTCTCTGATGTGGGACCCTGTCAAAAGCCTTACTGAAGTCCATATACACAATATCATATTCATTACCATGATCTACCTCCTCAAATACCTTAGTGAAAAAAGTTAATAAATTCGTAAGGCAGGAACGCCCCTTTGTAAAACCATGCTGAGATTCGTTGATTAATTTATGCTTTTCAAGGTGGCTACGAACTGCCTCGGCAATTATTGATTCCATAAATTTTCCCACTATGGAGGTTAGGCTTATTGGTCTATAGTTCGAAGCTAAGGACCTGTCACCTGTTTTGAAAATAGGTATCACATTTGCCATTTTCCACTTATCTGGCACCATGCCAGTTTGTAGTGATATGTTGAAAAGATTAGCCAAAGGTGTGCTAAGCTCCTCTTTACATTCCTTTAGAACCCTTGCATACAGTTCATCAGGGCCTGGGGATTTGTTAGGTTTTAATTTATCTATTTGCCTAAGGACCATGTCACTTGTGACCCTAATAGTGCACAGTTTATTATCGTCCTGTTCTACATAATTTATCATTACTGGAATATCGCTGGTATCCTCCTGTGTAAAAACTGAGAGGAAGTATGTGTTAAAAATTCTACACATTTCCTTATCACTGTCAGTGAGCTGACCCGAGGAACTTTTGAGTGGGCCTATCTTGTCCCTGATCTTACTTCTGTATACCTGAAAGAATCCTTTTGGGTTAGTCTTCGATTCTCTTGCAACTTTAACCTCATAATCTCTTTTTGCTTTTCTAATTCCCTTTTTTATTTCTCTCTTTAACTGAATATATCGATTTCTCAATTGCCCCTCTCCTCTTTTGATTTGCCTATATATGCCTCTCTTTTGACCAATCAGATATTTTAATCTATTGTTCATCCATTTAGGATCATTTTATGTATACATATTGATGGTATATCACTTGTTTGTGTGTGTTGTTAATCCTCCTTGTGCATGTACTCTATATATGATTGTGTAAGAGACTGGTGCAGTCACCAGACTTGTGCAAGGTGAAGTTTGTGTTGACACTCGCCGGGTTGTACAGAGTAATGTTTTAAGTAAGTAGTAAGTGTGAAGACTAGAATATTTAGAAAAATAAACACACAAGCAGTATAATGTGATCCTTTACTGACAATGTTTCGCCCACACAGTGGCTTTATCAAGTCACAAATAGATCTGTTTGTGACTTGATAAAGCCCACTGTGTGGGTGAAACGTTGTCAATAAAGGATCACATTATACTGCTTGTGTGTTTATTTTTCCTATTGTGTCGGTATTTTATACCATTTATTTCCACTAGAATATTTGCTAGCTTGCTAGCCGAGACGAGAATATTTGCTAGCTTGCTAGCCGAGACGAGAATATTTGCTAGCTTGCTAGCCGAGACGAGAATATTTGCTAGCTTGCTAGCCGAGACGAGAATATTTGCTAGCTTGCTAGCCGAGGCGAGAATATTTGCTAGCTTCATCTGAGAGGACGACCTTGCAGTTGTCACTGTCATTAACAGTCATGTAAGGAATCCTAAACAGTGTTGAACTGTGAACAGCAAAGTCGACGGAATGCCAAGTCTCGTGGCTAGAAATGTGGGAGCACACAACACCTGACACTGTTGTTACTTTACAACGCAGATTAAGTAATAATCTAGTGTTCTGACTTGTGTAAGTGCTAGACACACGTGGATTATGCAGCACAAGGAGTGGTGCCAGCTCCAACATCTCCCTGTGCACCTCTCCCTCGGCTAACGAGTCAACAGTAATTTCAAAATACGAGTCTTGAGCAGCGTTTGGTGGCTCCCGGTGTCTTTTTGCTCATTAAGAAATATTTATCGTGAATCTAGAAATTTGCTGTAGACCGTATGTGAGAAATAAACATGCCTTTGGTGAGGACGGGTTGAAAAGCAGAAGAAAGGCAGAATATATGGAGAGTGAGTGGAGGGAGGTTGAGCATCCAGCAAGCGTGAGAGCCTGTTAGATCGGAGTAAGTGGAGACAAGTGGCTTTTAGGATTTGATGTGCTGTTGGAGTGTGAGGGGGTGCTGTGTGGCTCCCAGATTGCATTTATTGTAAGAAACTGGGGGAAATGCTGGTTTTCACGCGGTAATTTTTGAGTGCCTCATCTGATTAGCTTCAACGATGATAAGTTGATAGTGCAAATTCTGAGCGGCTTCAGAATTTATGTGCCTGTGTATTTTACGATGGTGGTCTTTCTAAGACAATGTGGCGTTACCCAGTGGAAGGTTTGAATTAATATTAGGCAGTCATAATTTGCCAATGAGGAAACTTGAGACAATAGTATGCCTATGAGAACGTGTAAATACCTCTTCTAATTCACTTCAGGTCTTCAAGAATAATATTTAACTGTATTAGAAACTTGTGCCGCACTCTGCGCTATCGTGTGCATGAAGGTGCGGGAGGCTAGGCTTACACAACACGGGGATGTCTTTCTGGCATTGCACAACCACCAAAATAGAGTTCTGTATACAAATAATCCGAGCATAGAAGCTTATGGAGACGTTTCTGTCTAACTTATATCATTTACAAGTCAGTGTAACTTGTAAATGGTCCAAGTTGAACCGAAACGTCGTAGCTTCTCTGTCCTATATCGTATTTGTGTATTAATGTTCCGCACACGATATTGTATTTTCTTTTATTCCTTAAATACAGATATATATATATATTTTTTTTTTAATTTTTGACCTGTCGTGGTTGCAGTTGAACTATGTGACGTCGTGGCTTGACGCTAGCTTCGTGTACAGCATCAGTGAAGCTCGACTTAACATGCTAAGGTCGTTTGTAAACGGCACATTCAGGACTGCTCCTGGCGACCCTACCATGCCTCCACGCAACACTGAGAGGATCCCCATGTTCAACAACCCCACTCCACACGTTCTCAAGATACTCAACCCAGAGAGGATTTTCTGTGAGTGTCGCATCTTGTTGCTTGTAACCCGTTTGAATA
>NC_091300.1:22849903-22867403 GCF_038502225.1 Cherax quadricarinatus | reverse complement strand
ATTAACCAAATTATTTTAGTATCCCTGTAAGCGCATACAAATCTTGTTACACGAAGGACGCGTGGATAGGTGATGGTAAGAGATAAGGACACGATGGAAGAGACTCAAATGCAGTTATATGAAAGCTTTTATTGACGTTTCGAGCAAATATGGGCGAGACGTCGTCAATTAAAGATCAATGTGACTGTCATCAGAAAGGAAACGGAGTCGTTCAAAAGTCCATCAGACACGTTAGCCTCTGCAGTCTCAGTGTGAAGCATCAGTACGGAGACCACAGCTAATGCTAGAAACTCCCCAGTGTCTAGAGATTTACAACCAGACTAGTCCTGGAGCTGACTAGGATGAGAGAGAGGTTTACAACCAGGCTAGTCCTCTAGTCAACTTGGATGAAAGGTTTACAACCAGACTAGTTTCGGAGCTGACGAGGATGAGCACTGGGTAAAACTTGAAGCGAGTCTTGAGATTGTGCGAGCGAAGGGTCGTGGAAGATGTTATTACAGCCTACACAACACTTGGCAGGGTAAGGGAAAAAGTGCATATAAATATAGTTTTGAAGGATGACACAGGTGGCAAAAAGCCATGAATGAAACACTGTTGTATGAAGGGTCGACGTCCAGTATGTTGTATGAAGGGTCGACGTCCAGTATGTTGTATGAAGGGTCGACGTCCAGTATGTTGTATGAAGGGTCGACGTCCAGTATGTTGTATGAAGGGTCGACGTCCAGTATGTTGTATGAAGGGTCGACGTCCAGTATGTTGTATGAAGGGTCGACGTCCAGTATGTTGTATGAAGGGTCGACGTCCAGTATGTTGTATGAAGGGTCGACGTCCAGTATGTTGTATGAAGGGTCGACGTCCAGTATGTTGTATGAAGGGTCGACGTCCAGTATGTTGTATGAAGGGTCGACGTCCAGTATGTTGTATGAAGGGTCGACGTCCAGTATGTTGTATGAATAGTTGACAAACACGTGGATGTATTAATACAAGTTACACGAAGGTGTAACAAACACAGCAGTGTGGTTTAGTGACCGACTCTTTGTGTGGTTTAGTGACCGACTCTTTGAATGTAACGTAAACTCCATCATTTATATACCAATATACCTGATTTACTTCTTAATTCCTTGTAGTAAGTGTGTCTTATTCTTGTTTGTAGCATGTGTGTGGTTGTGAGAGCGGGTGTGGGAGCGGGTGTGGGTGTGGGAGCGGGTGTGGGTGTGGGAGCGGGTGTGGGTGTGAGAGCGGGTGTGGGTGTGAGAGCGGGTGTGGGTGTGAGAGCGGGTGTGGGTGTGAGAGCGGGTGTGGGTGTGAGAGCGGGTGTGGGTGTGAGAGCGGGTGTGGGTGTGAGAGCGGGTGTGGGTGTGAGAGCGGGTGTGGGTGTGAGAGCGGGTGTGGGTGTGAGAGCGGGTGTGGTTGTGAGAGCGGGTGTGGTTGTGAGAGCGGGTGTGGTTGTGAGAGCGGGTGTGGGTGTGAGAGCGGGTGTGGGTGTGAGAGCGGGTGTGTGTGTGAGCGGGTGTGTGTGTGAGAGAGGGTGTGGGTGCGAGCGCGGGTGTGGGTGTGAGAGCGGGTGTGGGTGTGAGAGCGGGTGTGGGTGTGAGAGCGGATGTGGGTGTGAGCGGGTGTGGGTGTGAGAGCGGGTGTGGGTGTGAGAGCGGGTGTGGGTGTGAGAGCGGGTGTGGGTGTGGGAGCGGGTGTGGGAGCGGGTGTGGGAGCGGGTGTGGGTGTGAGAGCGGGTGTGGGTGTGAGAGCGGGTGTGGGTGTGGGAGCGGGTGTGGGTGTGAGAGCGGGTGTGGGTGTGAGAGCGGGTGTGGGAGTGAGAGCGGGTGTGGGTGTGAGAGCGGGTGTGGGTGTGAGAGCGGGTGTGGGTGTGAGGGCGGGTGTGGGCGTGAGGGCGGGTGTGGGCGTGAGAGCGGGTGTGGGCGTGAGAGCAGGTGTGGGCGTGAGAGCGGGTGTGGGCGTGAGAGCAGGTGTGGGCGTGAGAGCAGGTGTGGGCGTGAGAGCAGGTGTGGGCGTGAGAGCAGGTGTGGGCGTGAGAGCAGGTGTGGGCGTGAGAGCAGGTGTGGGCGTGAGAGCAGGTGTGGGCGTGAGAGCAGGTATCGTAAAGGGTTCTTTAATGGAGATATCGTAGGTTGAAAGTAGACACACTTGTAGGATGGTAAATATATTGTCAGACTGAGATGAGGGATGGAGCCCCAGCTGCCTTGCCTGTCTACGCCTGTATGGTCTGCCGCCGAGTGAGGCCGGGACAGAGGAATGGGCCTCCTCGTGTGCATCCCGTGACGTCACACAAAGCCACAGGCCTACGAGGGGTCTCGTGTCTAAAGCACATGGATGATACTAATATGCTATGCTATATAATACAGGGAATACAGGGATCAGCAACTATGCTGACACAGGTGTGGGCGTGAGAGCAGGTGTGGGCGTGAGAGCAGGTGTGGGCGTGAGAGCAGGTGTGGGCGTGAGAGCAGGTGTGGGCGTGAGAGCAGGTGTGGGTGTGAGAGCAGGTGTGGGCGTGAGAGCAGTTGTGGGCGTGAGAGCAGGTGTGGGCGTGAGAGCAGGTGTGGGCGTGAGAGCAGGTGTGGGCGTGAGAGCAGGTGTGGGCGTGAGAGCAGGTGTGGGCGTGAGAGCAGGTGTGGGTGTAGACGTTGGTGTTGCGACATAGTTTATAAAATAAAAAAAAAAAGAAGTCTGTGGTGAAGGTTGTGTATCATTCACCTGATGACTGTAAATGTAGGTCGCAGCTCCCCCCCCCTGGCGTGTGTCTAGGGGAGGGAGGGGTCGCAGCCCCCCTGGCGTGTCTAGAGGGAGGGGTCGCAGCTCCCCTCCCTGGCGTGTCTAGGAGAGGGAGGGGTCGCAGCCCCCCCTGGCGTGTCTAGGGGAGGGAGGGGTCGCAGCCCCCCTGGCGTGTCTAGAGGGAGGGGTCTCAGCTCCCCCCCCTGGCGTGTCTAGGGGAGGGAGGGGTCGCAGCCCCCCTGGCGTGTCTAGAGGGAGGGGTCGCAGCTCCCCTCCCTGGCGTGTCTAGGAGAGGGAGGGGTCGCAGCCCCCCTGGCGTGTCTAGAGGGAGGGGTCGCAGCCCCCCCCCCTGGCGTGTGTCTAGGGGAGGGAGGGGTCGCAGCCCCCCTGGCGTGTCTAGAGGGAGGGGTCGCAGCTCCCCTCCCTGGCGTGTCTAGGAGAGGGAGGGGTCGCACCCCCCCCCTGGCGTGTCTAGGGGAGGGAGAGGTCGCAGCTCCCCTCCCTGGCGTGTGTCTAGGGGAGGGAGAGGTCGCAGCTCCCCTCCCTGGCGTGTCTAGGAGAGGGAGGGGTCGCAGCCCCCCCTGGTGTGTCTAGGGGAGGGAGAGGAAGAGAGACGAAGAGGAAGTGAGAAACTAAGAAAGGAAGGGAAAATAATTAAAGTACATTTAGGTACATCAGGTGAGTGTTGTTGGGCTCGTCATGTGACAGTGCAGGAACAAAAGCTAACAATGTTTTCCCGGCATATTACATTGCACAGGATGGCTTTCGTACTCCAGGTAGTGAAATATTAGTCTATGTTGGGAGACTTCGGTAATGTGATGCATATATCATGTAGGATATCGCTGAATATAATATCTGCGATAGCTTCAGTAGTTCGGTTTCAGCAGAGGTGGAGTGTTACTTGAAAATTGCTAAAAATGTGGCGAATTAATTAATATCATTAGGTAACACTTAACCCTTTCATCCAGCACCTAAATTCTTCGCCAGGTACTGGAGTTTCTTACATAGTACTGGAGTGCTTTCCTACGTAATATACATTGAGATTCCAGTAGGTCTGGCGTTTTGAAACACATTTTGTCCCTGGGTGCGACCCACAACAGTTAGCTAACACACGGGTACCTATTTTTGCTACTAGGCGGTCAGGGGGAGCAGAGTTGCGTGGAAACTTGCCCCTTATGTTTCTCCATGTCAGGTAATCGAACCCAGGACCTTGTGATTGTAAATCGAACGTTCTCACTGAGGTGAAAGCGTTCGACTCTCAATCACGACACGCCTGCCAAGTTTTTTTCTTTGATCAAAATTGGATATATAAACAGTGTTCTGCTACTGTATACGTATATAATAATGGCACAGAAGGAACAAAACCCAGCTGTCTCCTCGTCATATTTCATCACACAGGATGAATTTCGTAGTGTCGAAATGTTTCAGCCTGAGCTTGGAGACTTCAGTAGGACATTGAAGGGGTGGGGAGAGAGAGAGGTAGGGAGTATTAACCTTAACAGTATCTTCCGTATTATGCTGCCCAGCTAGGGCATTTCAGCACACTTCGTGTTTGTGTGGCATCCATTGTGTTTACTAATTATGTTGTATCTGAGGGGAGGGGATTCGAGCCTCTGGGTCCTGGCACCATATCTTAATTCCACCTCATCGTCCAGTTCCTTCCCCGCATCATCCTTAAACTGAAGAAGTATTTCCTAACATCCCAGAGGCTCATCTGCGTTTTCAGCTTCGCTGAGTACCCCACTATTCTTGCTTGGTTCATGTACCAGATCACTGTCAGTACCTGCTGAGTAGCTTCCCTGTTGTGGTCATGAGGAGAGATGCTATGAAACACTGACGACTAGGACGGACGGACAGACAAACTGACAGGCGCGCGCACGCGCACACACACACACACACACACACACACACACACACACACACACACACACACACACACACACACACAGTTGTCAGGAAGTGGAATAATCTGGAAAGTGATGTATTGGAGGCACGATCCTTACATCGCTTTAAGAAGAGGTATGATAATGCTCCTGGACCTGCGTGTCCTGGACCTGTAGTTCATTGATAATTTTGTTGATGGCGGCAGCTAAGCCTGTTCATCCTTCCTGTTGAAGGTGGGTGATACATAACTTACACATGTATCAACACCACCTTAATTATAATCAGTTCTTCACTGGTACATCTAATGCCACCACCACTGCTACCTGCACTACCAACACCACCATTGCCACCACCTGCAGTATCACTACCACTAACACCACTACCTGCACTGCCACAGTCTTGCTCAATAAGTTACTAATTATAAGCTTAATTATAACCTGACCTCAATTTTCTACAACACAGTACTGGAAATTCTGTTTTTTTTCTCTCGGCTACTTGCTGAACTGACGGAATCGACCACCTGGTTAAGACTGTCTGTCTGTCTGTCTGTCTGTCTGTCTGTCTGTCTGTCTCTGTCTCTCTCTCTCTCTCTCTCTCTCTCTCTCTCTCTCTCTCTCTCTCCACCTCTCTCTCTCTCTCCACCTCTCTCTCTCTCTCCACCTCTCTCACTCTCTCTCTCTCTCCACCTCTCTCACTCTCTCCACCTCTCTCTCTCCACCTCTCCCTCTCCACCTCTCCCTCTCCACCTCTCCCTCTCCACCTGGTAGTTAACTATTAATGTAACTGTAATTTTTTTTTGTATTTTAAGATAAGTATGTGATTGATCCAAGCTTGGTTGTTACTATAGTGTTACGAAGGGATCTCTTTCTGTTTTGTAACTTGTCTGCTGGCCTTGCCTGTCTGCTTGTGTTGGATCAGTGTCTACATCATCCTTGTCACCTTTACGAACACAATTTTCCTGAAATTTCTTGCTCTAGGGAACTCCAAAATCTGTAATGTTAGTGGGAGGAGGAGATATTTGTGTTAGTAGAGGCGACGTTGGAAACCTTCCTGGAAGCCTTCCAGGATGCAGCAGCTGGAATGATGGAAGTAGTCTTCAGGAGCTGCTGCAGGTGCTTTACTGCTGGTGCTGCTCCTGGAGCTGTTGCATGTTGTCTTCGGTGTCTTCTACCAGGAAAAGACGTCACAATACCTTGGCTTTAACAGTTAACAACTAACCTACAAATTTTGAACAAAACTTGAAGTTTCAGGTGGTCCTAAATTATCATCAGGTCGAGAATGATAGTATGGATAGAAAACCAGAAGTGAGGTCAAGTAAAGGTCGGCTAGGAGGCAGCCAAGGGTCAAGAGACTATATAGTTTGGTGATGAAGTAATGATTTAGTAGTGGAGTCTATTTACGGGAGTTCGGGGGTCAACGCCTCCGTGACCCTGCCCATGACCAGGACTCACGGTGGATCAGCACCTAATTGAATTGTTTGTGACTGCTGGCCACATGCAATCCAACGTAGGAACCACAGCCCGGCTGGTCAAACAATGACCTCCCCTCCCACTTCCCACTTTCCCCTGTTGTAGCTCGGGTATAGAGGAGGGTGTATTCTCTCTACCTTGGCACTTACAATGGCATCTTTCATTTAGTGGCACTTATTAGAGCTGTCTGGGTGCTGGTGGCGGCCATTGCTACTACTGCTGTGAGAGTTATTGCGGTGTACCACTACCACCAGTGCCACTTCAGTAATGGTGCCAGGTCTTTTTATTATGACACTTAACAGTTATGTTGCACTGTGTTCTTAATAATACCAGTTTCAATCAAATTAGTATTTTGATTTCTACTGTAAATCTCTTTAAAGATTGGTTGATTTTATATGTTTATTCTCATTAACTACTATATTTTTCCTGCACCGCAAGTAGTACCATAGTAGTGTGGGTATACAAGTGTATTTGTGTCCCCTGGCAGGACGTGATGAGGGAGGACACTGTGGAGGAGCTGATGCGAGGTCTAGCCTCACAACTAGCAGAGCAGGAGGACCATGTACTCTGCTCAGACGTCAGAAACAAGCTCTTCGGTCCCCTTGAGTTCTCCAGGCGCGACCTTGGTGAGTTAACACTTCCTGCTGAAAGGCTCGTCATCCAAGGGATGACTCGTCTTTCAGCAGGAGCAAACCTGATTACTGCCTCCTTACATAAGCTCGAATCATTTCAATCAAGTTCATTTTTCTTATTGTATGTCGTTCCGTCGTTCGCCTCCCTAAGCTCTGCGTAAAAATTCAGGCCAATTAACATTGTTTATACACAATTTTGAGGGTGTACTCTATCTCCTTCCTTTTCCTTACTTTCACTTTCCTCTCAGGAGCTCTGAAACCACACGTAATGTAAACAACTTGGCTGGCACTTGGTGTGCTCAACGATTTGTACACTGGGGTCTGTCTTTGCTTCTAGCCTCGCGTTAGTGGTTTGTGGCCTTTTAAGACCACTTGTATGTACTCTTGAAACTGTATAACCGAGTTTACTTTCAGCCCTTTTCTCATCCAGGTTTTTCCATTCTCCTACCCAATACTAGAAGAGGATTTCCTAACATCGCTTTGGCTCATCTGTGTCCCGCGTCCTTTTGTTCCCTCGTTCCTCACATGTCAGTATGTACCTGTCGCCCTGTCAGTTCCTCAAAATATCTTGCAAGTCATAAACGTGTCTTCTGTGGTTCTTCCTTAAATGCAGTTTTGTTACTCTTCTCATAGTATATGCCTGTCTGCTCCAGGACTAATTTTGTTAACAGCCCCTGTAATTTCTCAGTTTTCTGTACATGCTTAATCAGATGTGGGATCAACCTCGAGCCGCTTACTATGACTGACCGTTTATATGTTACATACTGTGTCCTAAAAAAATATGCTGCTTAGGTTTGCCAGACTCTCATATACTGACGTCGTAATGCTAATGTGCTTCCCTAGTCAGAGTTCTTTCCTCCCAGTCTGTGCAACTTCCAGCCCTCTCTTCACCTTCACAGAGCCGAGTGATATCGAACTCTGGAACTACCAGCTCTTTTAGTCTGGTGTTAGCTAGTGTTGGTGGTAGTGTTGAAGGTTGGCGTGTTCAAGATGTTTGCCTTTCCTTCGTCTTCCTCCAGAGTGGGTGTCAACATGCCACTTGTTACCTACGATAATATTTTCTTATTTAACTTTCTTTTGACTGTTAGGTTCTCTCTGCAATGTTGATTATAGCTATCTTGTTGCTCTTCTTGTTTCCTCACTTTTCATTCTTTCTTTTCCACTCCTCGGGTATGCTGTTCTTCCCTGGTGCTCCCTATACACGCATTACATATTTATACGATTATCTCCTCTTCCATTTCAGGAACATATTTAGGTCTTAGAGTTTGTGTTAGTGTGGTGCTTTATTATTTTTGTTTATCCCATTTTTTCTAATTTCTACATTGCTTATTTACCCAGGTTACTATCCTGTGTTTAACTTACCTGGACAGTTATCAGTTGTTTATATTAGCCTCTTGTTTGGGTGTGCAGGGGCGCTTAACATCATGCGAGGCCGTGACAATGGACTGCCAGACTACAACACCGTCAGGAAATGCTTTCACCTGGCTCCCGTCAACACCTGGGAGGAGATCAACCCGGTGCTCGCCATAGACAGCCCTCACCTAATCGAACAACTCAAGAATCTTTACCAGGATAAACTCTGGAACATTGACCTGTAAGTCATCCTGGCATGCATAGTTTTTGACCCCTCTTCTCTATATCTTTTGTACTAGTGGCCTCTACCACGTACCTCTTTCAGTTTCCTCCTTCCCTGACATGTCACTCGTCACTAGTGGTTCCCACACCCCCTAGTATCCTTTTGTCCCTGGCAGTTCTAATTTTGCCTTTCTAATTAACTTTTCGTTTTATTTTTGAATACGCTGTCAACCAGAGAGATGTGATCCCCGTAAGACGGACGTAACCAGAGCTGCAGCAGGTGAGGCCTAACCCTCACCGAGTTGATCACTTGTCTTGTATTTTGTAATGTGGAAAAATGGCCTCGGAGGATGGGGAAATGTTAAAAGTAAGATCGCACATGGATCAGCGCTGGCTCCGGTAATATTTTAAATCTTCATAAATTGTTTGACGTAAGTCATAAATAATGCTATGAGTGTTTGTGGATGATGGGATAAGCTAGTTAAATTAACACTTCGTGGAAATAAAATAAAGGAAGGCCCAGAAAGATAATTTGTGTGATATTCTTAAATGCAGCAGTAATAGACTTTTTATATATTGGTAAACTTGACAGACTTCAAAATTTAAACATGCGGCTTTTGTATGCCGTCACCATCTTAAAAAAAAAAGCCAAATAGGAAAAGTTAAAAGTCCATGGAATATACTGGATTCCATAGTTAAGAAATGTTAATAACAATGAGTGAAGAAACAGGAAATTCCTTTGAAATACGGGAGAGATGTGAAAACTACAGTGTTGATTAGAGAACAGGAAATACAACGACTGGGAAGTGGAAGATAATCAAAGTTTGATCCAAAGAAGGTGAAACCTTCTCTAGTACCAAGGCTTCCCACTCGAAGGGATAAATAGTGGTAGACAACTAGAATGAAATGTAAACTATGAACAGACAATGTCAGGCATGACGAGCATTAAATGAGTTGTCACTACATATAGGTAATTACCCTCCCTCATCCTCCCTCCGTCACTCGTTCCCTCCCTCATCCTCCCTCCGTCACTCGTTCCCTCCCTCATCCTCCCTCCGTCACTCGTTCCCTCCCTCTCTCCCCTTCCTTCACCTCCATTTCACATACACGGACAAAATGATGTTGCTTTCACCTTTTTTATAAAATGTCTTAAATACCCCGGGAGAGATCAGGTTCTTGCACGAGCCTCGATTGCAAAATGTTGCTTACTACATCAAGTAAATGTTGGATATTGCTTCATTTTGTTGCTCCTGCCTCTACATCTGTGTTCCACACCTACCTCCAACATTTACCTACCTCATCCTATGTATGATTTCACACTTCAACACAGAATAGACAATCACCATTATTCTCTAGCTGTCGTATCAGACTGGATAACACATCAATGATCGGCACCCCTCACAAGGATTGGCGCGGACTTGCCATTAGAGAATATAAAAACTAATCTGACGATCAAGAAAGCTCATCGATGAGCGAGTCAGGTTAAGGAATTTGTCTGGTAATTGGTCGAGACGGTAAAGCCAGGCTGGACCTAGCTGAGGACACACCAGTAACTGGGTCAGTCAGCCATTTTCTTGACCACCTTCAGTGAAGGGCTGCAGCCTGAGCTACACTAATACAGTGGTTATTATATTCATGGGGAATTGCTAAACTCATAGGGCCGATTTGAACGTCTTTCCGTCTATTATCTTTCCTGACAAAAATACATAGTCCCGATCTCGCTCCAGCGACTTGCATATGTTGAGGTTGCTGAAGTAGTTCCTGTGAGGACAGTGTTGACACACATGACGTGATGACAGCTGTTCATCCATGGTTGTGTGTGAGAGACGCACACACTAATGAAGACACTAACTTAGGTTGTCGCTGCCACCCGCACCTCACTCTTGCAGCCTTGAACTGCAGCAAGGCTTCGGGGGAGTCAGGCACCTTGTTGAAATAATTGTGCATCATTGACCTTCCAAGGTGAGGGAGTGGGTATCGTGGCCGGAATTTAGGGTGGTGTTGGTCTATGGAATTTAGGGAGGGGTGCGGAAGAGGTTTCTTACAAAGCTGCGGTATTTCAAGAAAGCGACTCGTGAAATCGCAAACAAACCAAGGTACAGGTGGAGTTAGAACCCATGGCAAGCGAGTCGTAAAACTCCAGGCCAGTGCGTAAGCCACTGGGCCAGTTGGCTACAATAAGATTCGTCCAACTAGCTGGGTTCTAACCCCACTCGTTCCGTGATTTGTTTCAAGAAAGTGGTTCACCGCAGGGGACAAATTATCCACTCAACTTGTAGACTTTATGGAGACCGCTCTATTGGTCTCTTGTGTTTGCTCGCTGTCACCAGTATTGTGACGTGTGTATACTGTGATTCATATTTACCTTTAACACGTGTATACACCTAGTTATTGATGAATCATGTGTTCTGAGAGTGTGTTGGCGAATATTGGGTTCAGTGAGTAGCCTGTCAGTGTTTTTTCAATGCGAGGTGCCACCTGGCCTCTCTCTACCCCTTCCATCACCTCGCCTTCCGTCCGTCCGCCTCGCTAGGCGACGCAGTTTGGTTTATCGTCTAGGACCGTCACTCCGACTCTAGTCTTAGACTAAACGGAACACCACTGGAGCTTCCGTCCGGGTGCACCACTGGAGCTTCCGTCCAGGTGCACCACTGGAGCTTCTGTCCGGGTGCACCACTGGAGCTTCCATCCTGGGAACTGGTTTGCGGGTGTTCGCTACACAACTCTGGATTTCGTCTCTTGGGCATCTACCTAACTCTAGCCTCCCGGGCACTGTCGTACCTGCTCTTGAAGTTGTAATTGGAAGGAGCTTCCCCACCTTCTTGTCGATATCATGATACTTTTTCAACTACCGAGACTAAAGAGAAACTTTCTGACATTCCCGTGGCTCGTATTCTGCTTTAACGGCTGTACTTGGGTGCATGGGGGTTGGACGTACGTGGCAATCAACTTGTACGTCCCGGAGAGGCACTACTCTGGAGGGTGGGTTGTGAGGGAGAGAGGTTAGTCGTCCAGACGGAGGGAAGCGCCGTGTTGTAAATTGTTGAACAAACCAGTTTGTTGAGGTGAACAAAGAAATGTGGAAAAACATGACCCGAGAAGACTCTATGAAGAAATCCACTGTTCCAGACAATGGAACAGAACTTCTCTAGGCTGAGGGTACTGACTGGTCACCTTAAAACTACGTCTTCGAGGGATGTGGACTGATTACGTCGTGTTTACATCTCCACTACATCTGCTGCTGCCTCTGTATTCGACTGAAGAAACCTACTGCGTAGGTGAATCGTATCGGAATAGATATCTAACTGTTGCACATATGTCTCGTCAACAGAAGTAAGGTGAAGTGAGCCGCTGGAAGGCAACTAAGGCACAGGTGAACTATAACAACAGAGGAGAACAAACTTCGATAACTGTTTTTCTTTAAACAGTTAAAAAGGATGAACATTCAGTGCCGTTGAACATTTAGGGTATGATTGTTTTGAACATCTGGACAAGAGGTTAATTAAGAGTGTTGTGCTTGTAGCTTAACTGAGTGGGGTTGGGCTGGGGGGAGGAGTGGTGGTCAGAACTTAACATCCAAATAACTCCATCTAGTAGAACAATGTCTTCCAATATAACTCTTGCTTTTTATCCCTTGCCTCTCCTCTCTACCTTTCTCATATCTCCGTCATCCCTCTCACTCTTTCCAGCATCTTGCCCTCTCTCTTCTCGTCGTCAAACTACTGGTACGTGTTTCAGGTACGTGGGAGGTATGCTGGAGACTCAGGATGGTCCCGGACCACTCTTCAGGGCCATCATCAAGGAACAATTCGTCAGACTCAGGGACGCTGACAGGTTCTGGTTCGAGAACGCTGACAACATGTAAGTTGGCCCTGGTTGGCATCTTGTTACTTGGGGAACTCGTTGTCTACGGGACACGAGTGCACTGATGAGCTCTGTAGTGGTATTCCTTGTGTTGCATTGTTCCCGCGATATTGTAGCCTTCAGTGATAGTATCGCTAAGTAAAACTCTAAACCCCTGTGAGTCATTCAAGGTAAGAAATGTAGGCTCGATTCTCCGTCCTCTAATAACGTGACAAATATAATTATTAACCTCCCTCCCCTTCCTCTCCCAACCCCTTCCTCCCCCTACACACACCGCAGCAGTTTCCTCACCAGTGTTCTCCGTGTTCCTCAGGATGTTCACTCCGGAGGAGATCGAAGAGATCCGCAAGGTGAAGCTGTGGGACATCATCGTTAACGCCTCGGCGGTGAAGCCGGACGAGATCCAGAGGAATGTGTTCTTCCATCGTGGAGACGACCCATGTCCACAGCCAGCCCAGCTTAACACCACCGAGATGGAGCCCTGCGACTACCTCCAGGGCTTCGACTACTTCCAGGTATGTCCACGCTTACTTCGTCCACGTTCAAAGATTCTAACTAACCTGAAGTATTAGTGTTTACATCTTCCAAGACACACTAAAGACAGGTTGATATTTGCTTCATCCAGATCATCGCCGTGGGAAGTACAGTGCGGGTACTGTATTTCCCACCTCCAGGACTCTAGTCCGGTTAATCGGTTTCCCCCGAATCCCTTCATAAATGTTATTTTAATCACACTCCATCACCACGTCAAATTATAAAAAGCGCTTGCTTGCCTCCACACACTGCTATTTAGCACGCCTGTACCTGGCAATGTATCTGATTTTCCTGGACTTAACTCGTGTAATTTTTCTTGTGATGTACATGCTACACTCTTCAAAGTGTGGAGGCAATAAAGTGCTTTTGTGATCTGACATGTTGTGCAATGTTTATGTTCTATTAGTTCTAAGTATTATCTTGCCTTTGTAAATTCTTAGCATTTACAAAGGCAAGATGGCATCCAGTGATGTATAACTACGTACTGGTTCTTGTGGAAATATGTTTGCTGTATGCTCAAGGTACACGGAGGTGTGAACGAGGGTGGGGTGACCCACGAGGTGTGTGTGAGGGTGGGGCTGGTGGGGTGACCCACGAGGAGTGTGTGAGGGTGGGGCTGGTGGGGTGACCCACGAGGTGTGTGTGAGGGTGGGGCTGGTGGGGTGACCCACGAGGTGTGTGTGAGGGTGGGGCTGGTGGGGTGACCCACGAGGTGTGTGTGAGGGTGGGGCTGGTGGGGTGACCCACGAGGAGTGTGTGAGGGTGGGGCTGGTGGGGTGACCCACGAGGTGTGTGTGAGGGTGGGGCTGGTGGGGTGACCCGCGAGGTGTGTGCGAGGGTGGGGCTGGTGGGGTGACCCACGAGGAGTGTGTGAGGGTGGGGCTGGTGGGGTGACCCACGAGGTGTGTGCGAGGGTGGGGCTGGTGGGGTGACCCGCGAGGTGTGTGCGAGGGTGGGGCTGGTGGGGTGACCCGCGAGGTGTGTGCGAGGGTGGGGCTGGTGGGGTGACCCGCGAGGTGTGTGCGAGGGTGGGGCTGGTGGGGTGACCCGCGAGGGGTGGGCGTGGGTGGGGCTGGTGGGGTGACCCACGAGGTGTGTGCGAGGGTGGGGCTGGTGGGGTGACCCACGAGGTGTGTGTGAGGGTGGGGCTGGTGGGGTGACCCGCGAGGTGTGTGCGAGGGTGGGGCTGGTGGGGTGACCCACGAGGTGTGTGCGAGGGTGGGGCTGGTGGGGTGACCCGCGAGGTGTGTGTGAGGGTGGGGCTGGTGGGGTGACCCACGAGGTGTGTGTGAGGGTGGGGCTGGTGGGGTGACCCACGAGGTGTGTGTGAGGGTGGGGCTGGTGGGGTGACCCACGAGGTGTGTGTGAGGGTGGGGCTGGTGGGGTGACCCACGAGGTGTGTGTGAGGGTGGGGCTGGTGGGGTGACCCACGAGGTGTGTGTGAGGGTGGGGCTGGTGGGGTGACCCACGAGGTGTGTGCGAGGGTGGGGCTGGTGGGGTGACCCGCGAGGTGTGTGTGAGGGTGGGGCTGGTGGGGTGACCCACGAGGTGTGTGCGAGGGTGGGGCTGGTGAGGACCCACGAGGAGCGAGTGAGGGTGGGACTGGTGGGGTGACCCACGAGGAGTGAGTGAGGGTGGGGCTGGTGAGGTGACCCACGAGGAGTGAGTGAGGGTGGGGCTGGTGGGGTGACCCGCGAGTGTGAGTGAGGGTGGGGCTGGTGAGGTGACCCACGAGGAGTGAGTGAGGGTGGGGCTGGTGGGGTGAGTGTTAGAGGGTATGGGGGGTGGTTGTGGTGTTGGGGACGTTCCCTCGCTGGTACATACGTACGTGTGTCACCTGGTATAATTATGCTCGTCACGGTTCACTCAGGCTATGAAAGGGAGTCTCATCCTTGACAGGCAGGCAACACAGGTGTCAAGCAACACACGCACATAGGTGTCAAGCAGGCAGCACACGCACACAGGTGTCAAACAGGCAACGCACGCACACAGGTGTCAAGCAGGCAACACACACACACTGGCAAGCAGGCAACACACACACACACACACACACACACACAACTGGCAAGCAGGCAACACACACACACACACACACACTGGCAAGTAGGCAACACACACACACACACACACACACACACACACACACACACTGGCAAGCAGCCAACACACACACACACTGGCAAGCAGGGAACACACACACACTGGCAAGCAGGCAACACACACACACACTGGCAAGCAGACAACACACACACACACTGGCAAGCAGGCAACACACACACCGGCAAGCAGGCAACACACACACTGGCAAGCAGGCAACACACACACACACACACACACACACACACACACACACACACACACACACTGGCAAGCAGGCAACACACACACACACACACACACACACACACACACTGGCAAGCAGGCAACACACACACACACACACACACTGGCAAGCAGGTAACACACACTGGCAAGCAGGCAACACACACACACTGGCAAGCAGGCAACACACACACACACAGGTCTCTGTATACTGGCAAGAACTTCGTATTCTTGGTGCTGTAGAGGTGACCTGCAGTCTAGTTGAAGCACCTGCACTTAATACACTCTCTACCTAAGAAACTTTCTGGATCTTGTCCAGGTATATGAGGGATAACGGTGGAACGTATGTATAAGGAAAATAAGTTACATATACTCTTGTGTAAGAACGTTTAGTGGCGTCTGGTGTTGTAGAGACACCATCTTTCCTGCTACTACACTCCTTAGCCGAATAGGTAAAATTGGCCAGTTACCAAGAACTCGTTAAAAATTAAGTCCTTTGGAAAAAAATTCTCTTGTACTTTTAAAGATATATATTTTTCATTTATATTAATGTAAAAATTAATTTTTTTACCAAAAGAACCTTAGAAAACTTGCCTAGCCTTATTATAACAAGCACAATTTAATTTAGCCTAATTCAACCAAACATATATTATAGATAAGTTTACAATAATTTAATAAACAAACACATTGAAATATTTTTTTTTTGTAGGTTCAGAATTATTTTTGCAAAATTATTTCATGCATAAATTTTCGCTTGCCTTATTCGGCAAGAAGAGCGTTGTTGCTTAAGCCAAAAATCGCAAGTTTTGCCTATTCGGAAGTACAGTGTCTGCACTCTGAAGGAGGGGTGTTACTGTTGCAGTTTTATAAACTGTAGTGTAAAGCACCTCTCTGGCAACACAGTGATGGAGTGAATGATGAAAGTTTTTCTTTTCTCGGGCCACCCTGCCTTGGTGGGACTCGGCCGATGTGTTAATAAAAAAAATAAAAAAATTATATGTATTTATATATTAATAAACAACTCGCTCAAATATATTTAACACAATTAACCCGCACAGAAAAAAAAATGCAGTGAGACACCGGCATAGAGGTGGTATTGCGGATTGCAGTTGACGGGCAGGAAGTAGAAGGTAGACCTATCTTATCAATCCAACTATGTCATGAATAACACAACTTACACGCACACTTATTTAAATTGCGCCAGAGTGGATAGGCCACTTACCTTTAAAACCTCACCTCCCCCTCCTCCCTCCCAAACCTTTCCCACATTCCATCCTTCCCCATCCTTCTTCCTTCCCCATCTTACCAAAACTCTAGTCAGAACCTCCCCTCAACCCGCACAGAGGAGAGAGGAACTTACGACAACGTTTCGTGTTGACTTGGACCATTTACAGAGTAAGCTTCTCTCTCCTGTGTGCAAGTTATTTGCGTATTATCCCAGTCACGGTATTGTACCTTGTTGTTCTTTAAATATATTTAACAACTGCAGTATTTTACTTAACATCGAAATTTTTAACTGAGCGGAATAATTTTCTTTATATATAAAGTAAAAACTAAAATTGCAGTGTCACTGACGTTTTCGACACTGATATTACTAGTTAAGTACTGCTGGTGAGGGCTGGCAATCTGATCAAGCAAACTGGTGTGCGTCTGCATCTCTCTAGATTTTAACCGGCGTACATGAGTATGTGATATCGTGGAGCTACCCAGGGGTACCCAGAGTGCACTAAAATTAGTAAGCAGCAAGGGTGTAGACGCCGAGAAGTACCTGCCGGTATACACTGATAACTGTTATGCTGCATACACCGAGAAGTTGTATCATTTGTATACACCGAGAAGTGTGCATCAGTTATAGACACTTGAGTTTAAACCGCCTGTCATAGCAACAAACATCTGACATTAAGGTGTGGGAATTGCTGTCTTAAACCTCGTGTAGTGGATTGGTCTTGAACGTCACCAGTGGCTACAAGTAGCACACCATAGCTCTTGAGCCTAACTAACAAGTAGCACACCATAGCTCTTGAACCTAACTAACAAGTAGCACACCATAGCTCTTGAACCTAACTAACAAGTAGCACACCATAGCTCTTGAGCCTAACAAGTAACACACCATAGCTCTTGAGCCTAACAAGTAGCACACCATAGCTCTTGAGCCTAACAAGTAGCACACCATAGCTCTTGAGCCTAACTAACAAGTAGCACACCATAGCTCTTGAGCCTAACTAACAAGTAGCACACCATAGCTCTTGAGCCTAACAAGTAGCACACCATAGCTCTTGAGCCTAACTAACAAGTAGCACACCATAGCTCTTGAACCTAACTAACAAGTAGCACACCATAGCTCTTGAGCCTAACAAGTAGCACACCATAGCTCTTGAGCCTAACAAGTAACACACCATAGCTCTTGAGCCTAACTAACAAGTAGCACACCATAGCTCTTGAACCTAACAAGTAGCACACCATAGCTCTTGAACCTAACTAACAAGTAGC
>NC_091300.1:22834903-22842403 GCF_038502225.1 Cherax quadricarinatus | reverse complement strand
TGCCCCGGGTAATAACGGTCACATAAGGAAACGGAGCGCATTTTATGTGGTTTGCCTTGGTGATTTTTCTGGGCCAAGTAGAGAGTTTAGTAATGGGAAAGTGGTGATCCCAATGAGTACTGGAGACGAGCAGCAGCTGCACTGGTTCATCAGGACGTGAGGCGGGGGGCGGGGCGGAGGGGGAACGGGGGGGGGGGCAGAGGTTCTGTCCCTTCTCATTCCATACTAATCATCATTGAAACAGTTGTCTGCAGATTAAGATTAGGCACATTGGCCTCACTCACGAGCTTGATTCAGGGATCCTCCAACCTTCGGTGCAGCTTCTGGCACGCCACTGACTGACCCACATTTTAATATTGTATACTAAGCTCCTCCCTTTCAAGTTTTGGACTTTGTTTTTATCACTAGGTGTGGGTAGTGACCCCGGTAACGTTTTATAAATCATTGGCGAGTCTGTAGAGACCTCGGTGACATTTTAGAAGAGACTTGATTAGTTCCAGGATGTTTTAAATGACTGTCTACCTATGATTTGCTTTATTTTTATATTGAGTGTGTTGACTGAATTTCAACTTTTGATACAAAACGCTAAACTTTCGGTCCCAGACTTCTGTAAATTCCCCATTTCAATCTTCCCAACGTCTTCACTCCATTCCATCTAATCTTCATTATTTTTCATGCTGTTGATCATGTTTTCCATATCTAACTTTATTAAGAAAAATCAAGGAAGATGAGTTACTTTTTGCTGATGATACTGTGCTTTTGGAGGATTCTGAAGAAAAGTTAAGAAGGTTAGTGGACGAGTTTGGGAGGGTGTGTGAAGGTAGAAAGTTGAAAGTGAATATAGATAAGAATAAGGTGATGAGGGTATCAAACGATTTAGATACAGAAAATTTGAATATCACATTGGAAGGAGGGAGTGAGTATGGAAGAGGTGAATGTTTTCAGATATTTGGGAGTTAACTTGTCAGCGGATGGGTTTATGAAGGATGAGGTTATCCATAGAATTGATGAAGGAAAAAATGATGAGTGGTGCGATGAGCTATCTGTGGAGACGAGAAATGTTATCCATGGAAGCAAAGAAGGGAATGTACGAAAGTATAGTGGTACCAACACTCTTATATGGGTTTGAAGCTTGGGTTGTAAATGCTGCAGCGAGGAGGCGGCTGGAGGCAGTGAAGTTGTCGTGTCTAAGGGCAATATGTGGTGTAATATTATGCAGATAATTCGTAGTGTGGAAATTAGGAGAACGTGTGGAGTTACTAAAAGTATTAGTCAGAGGGCTGAAGAGGGGTTGTTGAGGTGGTTTGGTCATTTAGAGAGATTTGAACAAAGTAGAATGACTTGGAGATCGTATAAATCTGTAGAGAAAGGAAGGTGGGGTACGGGTCGTCTTAGGAAAGGTTGGAGGGAGGGGGTAAAGGAGGTTTTGTGGGCGAGGGGCTTGGACTTCCAGCAGGCGTGCGTGAGCGTGTTAGGAGTGAATGGAGGCGAATGGTTTTTGGGACCTGACGAGCTTTTAGAGTGTAAGCAGGGTAATATTTTGTGAAGGGATTCAGGGAAACCAGTTAGCCTGACTTGAGTCCTGGAAATGGGAAGTACAATGCCTGCACTTTAAAGGAGGGGTTTGGGATATTGGCAGTTTGGAGGAAGGTCTCGGCTATAACTGAGCGCCTCTGCAAAGACAGTGATTATGTACGAGTGATGGTGAAAGTATTGAATAATGAAAGTCTTTTCTTTCTTTTTGGGTCACATTGCCTCGGTGGGAAACGGCCGACATGTTAGAAAAAAAAATATTACTTTATCCTCTTGCTCGTCTTTCCATTTTCTTCACCTACATCTTCATTCCTTCCATTCTCCTCCTTTTTCATCATCATTGTTTTCCTCTTCCTCCTTTTCTTCACCCTTCTCATTCTGTTCATCCCTCCTGTTGTTGTTCATCCTCCTCATTCATCTCTCCTGTTCTTTCTACCTCCGAACAAGTCTCGAGTGATGATGCACAAATATATTAGGGTTTTTATTCCTCTGGTAAGACTTGCATTCTTGTGGTTGAATGTTGACATGTGTGTGTCAGCACATGTACACGTACACTACCACGCGCGCACACTGCCACATTTACAATAATATATATATAATATATATATATATATATATATATATATATATATATATATATATATATATATATATATATATATATATATATATATTTATATTATATATATATATTATATATATTAAAAGAACATGAGGGGGGACCGGGGTGTATTTTAGGGATGCAGTGCAGGGGGGCTGGTGAGGGGGTTAATGGGGGACCGGGGTGTATTTACGATGGTAGGGGTGCCATGCTCGGCATTATTCCCACCAGTCTACCTTGAGTTCTCCAGGTTTTTTACTCTGGCACGCTGCCTGCCCACTGCTTTCTATATCGCAATCCCAGTTAACCCATTGTGTAAACACGTTCATACACATTAGCTATTAGTGTTGGGGGTCGCTAGTTTCTCCACCCATCAGCTGATCCACTGCTAGTGTACGACGCGCATCGTAAAAATTGTCTTTCATTCACAGATCTTGGCAGACAGTAGGGGAAAAAGAGGATCGGAGTTGTTTCGAGCATTTCAGAACTAGTTCTAGTTAAATTAACTCGACCCTTAACGCGGCTACTTTGTGATATGTTGTTTAAGAAATGGGTTTTTTATTTCAGTGTTTAATTTTGCTTCATAGTATTTCAGAAAGTTTTAGATATTTGTTCACATAATTGGCAGAAGTTGCTGAATAAGCTACACGCGCGCGCGCGCGCACACACACACACACACACACACACACACACACACACACACACACACACACACGGGTATATACATGTACATTATTCGCATGATATAGAATATGTAAATTAAAATGTTAGGAAGTACCATTATATTATCAACCATCAAATTGTCTTTGATGAAATATATACAGAAAATAACAATTGTGGTTAATGTGGTGGAAATAAATGGTATAAAATACCGACACAATGGAAATATAAACACAAATGCAGTATAATGTGATCCTTTATTGACAACGTTTCACCCACACAGTGGGCTTTTTCAAGTCACACACGGATCTACCTGGGGTTGGAAGGTACGAGAGTATTTATAGTCATGTTCAGAATGTTGAGGTCAGGTGGAGAATGCTGCATCTGATGATCTACCGGGTGGGGTTATAGAGTCTTTGGTAGCTTGGCAGGGGTATTGGACAAGTTGTAGACCTTCTGCAGTGTTCTATGTTCTTATGTGGGATAGCGATGAAGAAGTTTCTTGGCGAGTGGTTCAGCTATGTTATAGAAGCCATTGTTCTGGTTGAAATTGTTGGTTATAGAGATAAGCGATGATTCCAGGATTCTTCTGTATTGAGTGTTGTCTTCGTTGGCTATAAGTCTTGAGTTTCTGTAGTTAATTAAATGGTTGTGTGAATTGCGATGTTGTACACAGGCATTCCTTGTATCGTCAGTCCTGCTTGCATATTGGTGTTCTGAAATGCGTGTTTGGAGGTCTCTTGATGTTTCGCCCACATATAATTTGTTGCAGTCATTACAAGGGATTATGTATACCCCTGCAGAGGATGGAGGCTTGTCCTGTCTACTACTGGTGATGTCCTTGATGGTCGTGGTTGTGGAGGTAGATACTTGGAATGATGTTTTGGCAAAGATGTTTGAAACATGTTTGGCAATGGAGTTGTTGGGGAGGACTATGTATCTCTTCTCGGCAGTGTCTTCTCTGGGTGTGTTGAAGATGTTTAATGCCCGCCGTCTGCAGTCTCTGATGAAGTGACGAGGATAGTGGAGTTTAGAAAATACTTGTTCAATTATAGTGCATTCTTCCTCAAGGAACTCATTGCTGCAGATTCTGAGTGCACGTAGGAAGAAGCCTATAATCACACCACGTTTGGTTTTGGTGTCGTGGTGAGAGTAGAAGTGGAGAAAATCGTTTTGGTTGGTGGGTTTTCGATAGACTTTAAAACGAAGTTCGTGGTCAGCTTTGCAGAGCAGAACATCAAGGAAAGGAAGAGTGTTGTCGACTTCTTCTTCAAGTGTGAACTGGATTGAAGGCTCGACCTGGTTGAGCTTGTCTTGGAGAGCTTGAACGTTGAAGCGTTTAGGAGTTATGAGGAGAATGTCGTCAACATAACGGAGCCAGGTGACAGACGAAGGAATAATGGTGGAGAAACGTTCGGCTTCTGAACATGACTATAAATACTCTCGTACCTTCCAACCCCAGGTAGATCCGTGTGTGACTTGAAAAAGCCCACTGTGTGGGTGAAACGTTGTCAATAAAGGATCACATTATACTGCATTTGTGTTTATATTTCCGGTTAATGTGGTAATTATTATTGTACTTTTTAAAATGTTTTGTGTATACTGTTGTAAATTAAAATTTGTAATTTGCGTTAATGTTAGGTTAAAATTATATATAAAATATTATACAAGTTAAAATTATATATGTAAAATATTACTATTTTTTTTTTTTGTCCCACAAAATGTTCCCAAATCTCGTTACATTTTCAATTATCAGTTGACTAGTGGTAACTTTACCTAGTGTTATCGTAGAGAGGATTTAACATTTCAGTGTTTAAAATTTCTCCACATTCCTTAGTTGCCCATCCTTCACACTCCTTACCATCTCTCTCCTTGTCTATTTTTTCCCCTTCCTTCGGTGTGGTACCATCCCATTGGGTTTAGTTCTTTCCCATTATTATAATTCCTCACTTTGCCTTTCTCTTCTTTCCCCTCAGTCCTTCCCTGACTGCTTCCCTTGCACACTTTTTTCCCCCCATCTATAGGAGATGGAAAAATTATTCTCCACATATAGGGTACAAGTCCCACGAGAAAGATACTCCCCTCTCTCATTAACGGTGTGCGTCCTCTCTCCCTGCCACAGGGGTCTGAGGTGACATACATATATTCTTGCATCCTGCTGCTTGCCGTACCCCTGGTGTGTGCGGGCGCCGGCTACGCTACCGTCAAGTTCCAGAATTCCCGCCGCCGTCATTTTAAGACCAAGCAAGAGGAAAACAACAATGGTCGCAGCGTCGACAAGATGATGGTCAAGGAGTGGCTACATCAGGTACTTGTCTCGGAACACTGCTGACTTCACACACTTAGTAACGCTGATTGGCTGCCCAGGTCATTGGGAATACTGAGAACAGACTGGATCACTTATAAGTAACGGTGGAGTCAATATAATTCTTGTATATAAATTTTGTCTTGAATATTTAAAATTTTAGGGATAGTTTTTTTTTTAATTGATGGCAGGCCTTTTAAGTTCTGGAAATTTATCCTTTAATGCTAATCTTTTTTTTTTTTTTTAAATTTCTGGGTTGAAGAACCACAAGCGCATCGTAAAAGTAAAGTTCGGCCCCAACCAAGAAATCTCCACTGTAAACAGAAAGGGAGAGAAGATGCGTAAGGTATCATTAAACGGCGTGGACACTCTGCAGGTAGAGCTCACCCAGGATCCCCGTAGGAAGCCCATGGTCCTTATCCGCCCTCCCAAGGACCATGACCTGGTGCTGGAGTTTGACAACGAGGCTGCGAGGCGCAAGTTCATCAACAAGCTGGAGCAGTTTATGACCTCCCACAGGAAGTCCGTCGAGAAAGTGCACACCAACAAGGAAGAGATGCTGGCCAACGCAGAAACGAAAGAGCGTCGTCAGAAGCGGCTGGAGCATTTCTTCAGAGAGGCCTATGAACTAACCTTTGGCCTCAAACCTGGCGAGGAGAAGCGAAAGCTAGAGGACGCGGGTAGCGACGTTATAATGGTGATGAGAACTTCCCTTTCCAAAAAAGAGTTTGCAGGAGCTCTAGGAATGAAACCTGACGACATCTTCGTGCGGCGCATGTTCAACATCGTGGACAAAGACGGCGATGGGCGCATATCCTTCCAAGAGTTTCTAGACACTGTGGTGCTCTTTAGTAAAGGCACAACCGATGACAAGCTGCGGATCATCTTTGACATGTGTGATAATGACCGCAACGGCGTCATCGACAAGACAGAACTCTCGGAGATGCTAAGGTCACTGGTAGAAATCGCTAAGACAAACACTGTCAGTAATGAGGAGGTGAGTGACGGGGAAGGTGCTTGACAACTACTGTTTATTCATAGTGGAGCTAAGGCTTCTCATAATGACTTCTGAATGTGTTTTGAGTTTCACCACTCTAAACTATTGCTGCTTTTACCTTGGAAAAAAAGTTCAGAAACTGCTACTTTTCTTAGAAATTAGTTTCATAATATGAAAGTTAATTTGTTCTCAGATAATTTATTAAGTCAACAACTTGGCATTTAATTTTGCATTTTTGTGTTGTATATTCGTTATTAATGGTAGTCAGCTATATTGAGACAGTAACAAGGATACTTTTGAAGGTCAGCGCAGGTGATGGGCATAATGTAACAAGTAATACAGCATTACACTTTCATGACACTTATGGTAGATGTGGTTTAGCGTGATGCCTCGGGCTGAGTCGAGCCTTGGTAAATCTAGGGTTAACTAGAGCAAGCAGCCAAGCCTGAAAATGTGTATACCCTTCAGGGAAGGTGAAGGGTTCTTGAGGCTAAGAAATTTAATTACCCTTCATTTCCTTGGACTGAAATTAATTACCTCCCACTCCCCTAGGCGCTGTATGACCCTTAACGGGTTTAGTGCTTCCCATTAAACAATGTAATAAAGGAACGTATTTAGAGATTAATTAATGGACGTTGAAAAAAAAGTTGCAACTATATCACAACGTTGGTTTTCTGGTGTATGGATAAAACGTTTTTGTGTTTACCCAGCCAATCAGAGAGGCTAAGGAAACTCTCACTTTCGGTTAGGTTTTTTTTTTTTTGCATCTTATTTTGTTACGTTCCATTAAATGTGCTAATTTTCGTTAATTTACTTTAAACTAATAAAAAATAACAGTATCTGTTACGCTCCATACTGCGAGAAGCCACTGTTGTGACTCGGGAGGGGCTGTGATAAGTGTCCGCTAGGTGTTAAAAATACATTGACGTATTCGCGCAGGTGGAGGACCTCATCGACGAGATGTTCAGCTCGTCTGGCATCGACCACAAGGAGTCGCTGACCTACGAGGACTTCAAGCAGATGATGCGAGAATACAAGGGAGACTTCATCGCCATTGGCCTCGATTGCAAGGGAGCTAAACAAAACTTCCTCGATACCTCTACCAACGTGGCCAGGTGAGTTATGGACCCCAGTAGCCAATGTCAAGTCTTCAAGGGCAGAGGATACACGATTCACCTACTAACGTGACCAGACGAGTCATGAACCTCAATAGCCTAGATCAGTATTTTCCAAGACTGTAGAATGCATCCAACGCAGCTAGGCGAGTCATGGACCTCTGTAGCCTAGTTCGGCCTCCCTTCAAGGGCAGATGACTAACTCGAGGATGTTGAAGATCTAGAGTGAATGGTTGTCGTTCTCTGTTGATTATAATTACGTAACACAATAATGAAGGTAAATATCGTT
>NC_091300.1:22697403-22822403 GCF_038502225.1 Cherax quadricarinatus | reverse complement strand
AAATGCTGGGAGCAAGGGGCTAGTAACCCCTTCTCCTGTATAGATTACTAGATTTAAAAAGAGAAACTTTTGTTATTTTTTTTGGGCCACCAAGATTGTTCAACTGCCTCCCACCAAGCATTAGGGGAATTACCAGTAAATCCCTGGCTGCCTTCAAGAGAGAGCTGGACAGATACCTAAAGTCAGTGCCGGATCAGCCGGGCTGTGGCTCGTACGTTGGACTGCGTGCGGCCAGCAGTAACAGCCTGGTTGATCAGGCCCTGATCCACCGGGAGGCCTGGTCGTGGACCGGCCTCAAAGGGGGCTTGATCCCCGGACTTACCTCCATACAGACTTCCAGCCTATGTGATTAGGTTTGTTGAAAGAATAATTGTTATATATATATATATATATATATATATATATATATATATATATATATATATATATATATATATATATATATATATAACAATTATTCTTTCAACAAACCGGCCGTATCCCACAGAGGCAGGGTGACCCAAAAAGAAAAAACGAAAGCTTCTCTTTTTAACTTAAGTAATGTATACAGGAGAAGGGGTTACTGGCCCATTGCTCCCGGCATTTTAGTCGCCCCTTACAACACGCATGGCTTACGGAGGAAGAATTCTGTTCCACTTCCCCATGGAGATAAGAGGAAATAAACAAGAATAAGAACTAGAAAGAAAATAGAAGAAACCCCAGAGGTGTGTATATATATGCTTGTACATGTATGTGTAGTGTGACCTAAGTGTAAGTAGAAGTAGCAAGACGTACCTGAAGTCTTGCATGTTTGAGACAAAAAAGACACCAGCAATCCTACCATCATGTAAAACAATTACAGGCTTCCGCTTTACACTCACTTAGCAAGGCGGTAGTACCTCCTGGTTGCTTGCTTGCTGTCTACCAACCTACTACTACAGGACGGTAGTACCTCCTGGTTGGTTGCTGTCTACCAACCTACTACTACAGGACGGTAGTACCTCCTGGTTGGTTGCTGTCTACCAACCTACTACTACAGGACGGTAGTACCTCCTGGTTGGTTGCTGTCTACCAACCTACTACCTAGGTTAAATATTTGTTATATTAAAATCCAGAGTTTATTCCCTGGACCTCAGCAGTGAAAGTCGCTCCTCTCAGGACAACCACTGTAAAAAAATAGTAAACTTCCAAGCGTTTTCGTGCTTCCTCATGATAGAAATCACGATAATGTCCCTTGATAATGGGAGAAATCACGAAAGCACTTGGAAGTTCACTATTTTTTCACAGCGGTTGTTCTGCATATTGTAATATCTGTTTACTGTGATCTTATTGTATATATATATATATATATATATATATATATATATATATATATATATATATATATATATATATATATATATATATATATATATATATAATTTAAATTGGAAGACTCAACAGTGTGCGACTTCACAGTTTTGAACGAGTTACATGATAGAAACAAGTGTTCAGTTACTCTGCTCTATATCAGCTACATCGTAGGAATACCAATATGTGCTGTTACCTTCTTAAGAGTTAGTGTGGGAACACCTATCATGTGCTGCTATCCAGTTGTGCGAGAATTGTGGTGATTTCCTAAATAGGCTGACTGATACCAGCCGGACGGAGGATCGAGCCTCAATTACATCGTATAACTGAATGACCCTCACGGGTTTTACACATCATGAAAAATAATTTTTGCACGAGTTACATTATGAGAACAAAAGCTAGTTTCTTTCACTTTCATATTAGCTCACACGAAGATGGGTTGTGGTGGTGGGTGGTATGGTTGTGGGTGGTGGCCTGGTGGCTAAAGCTCTCGCTTCACACAAGAAGGGCTCGGGTTCGATTCCCGGCGGGTGGAAGCATTTCGACGCGTTTCCTTACACCTGTTGTCCTGTTCACCTAGCAGCAAATAGGCACCTGGGTGTTAGTCGACTGGTGTGGGTCGCATCCTGGGGGACAAGATTGAGGACCCCAATGGAAATAATTTACAGTCCTCGATGACGCACTGACTTTGTTGGGTTATCCTGGGTGGCTAACCCTCTAGGGTTAAAAATCCGAACGAAATCTTATATACGAGGGAATAAAATGTCAGCCTGAGCCGGGAGACTCCGATAGGGCAGTGAGGACAGTCAGACATTCCACCAAGAATTTATTAGTTACAGGATTTTAAGGGTTTTCTTGCAACAGGGCTGGAACTACTGTTATCTCAGTTATAATTAACTAAACTACGGGCGCATCGTGGAGAGCTTTCCAGTAAAATATTTTTACTAAAATGTGCTCGTTTAGGTGGCACTGTTGACCTTTGAGGTCACCACTGAAGTTGGAGAGATGAAGGGATGGATTCTTTAGAGCTGGGGGAGGAGGGATGGGGAAAACCCAGCCATGAGCCAGGCTGACGCACGAGGTCTTAGTTTCGTGGGTGGGAGTTGTTGGGGGGAAGCCGGTCCAGGTTACTTTTTTTTCATAATTACCGTATATTAGATACGTTTTGTGAATACAACATTTGAATACTTTTAACGTGAAGTGGTGTTTCTCATACATTTTGTATAAATAATTTTACCTAGAATACCACCCACAATAGCCAGGTAACTGGTTTTACCGCTAGGTGAATATGGGTGTAAAGAAACTTGCTGATACGTTGCCACGGACTTGAAACCAGACCAGTCGGCTCGCAACCCTAAGGTTTCAGTTTAGAGCCGAATTATTTAATCAAGTTGCAGGTCATCCCCACCAAGTTTAAGTTAAGAAATAACAGGGTAAAGCAGGATGGTGGTTATATATCAGTACATCCTCCAGGTTAATTTAAGGTAAAAATAGTGGAAGGTGACGCGTGTGCAACATACGTATTGTTAATGCCGAAACGTTTAGCCTGTACAACAAGCTTCATCAGTTGAATACAGAGGTGATAACATGTTCTGCTTATTATGTCTTGTGTTTATCATCTTGTTGGTATTGTATTTCAGGATACGGGAAACTAAGACGAGAAATACATACTGTAGTCGAAAAGTAATGCGGCTGTCACCATTCATTGCTCTCCAAAACTAATAATTAAAAACTATCCTGTAGAAAAGATAAATGCACAGTTAATACCTTGTTAGATTTGTAATTTTCTAGCCTTAGATGGGAATTATAATACAGTTGGTAGATATGATGTGCGTAAGTAATATTCCCGTAGGGAAGATTAATATTTGGTTTATACTGCTCCTTGGCTGTCTGTTAAATTTTGCTCAGATTAATATTTACATTATACAAAGTATTATAATAACACTTTTGTGATGTTCTCTCCACTAGGATGACCAGCTTCCACATTTCTGAGATCAGGGAAAAGAATCGTCACTGGGTCTTCAAGAAGTATGATTCAATAGCCACGTTCCTTGAAGCCAATCGTCAAAACGTCTTCTACCTCTTTGTCTTCTATGTCCTTACAATTGCTTTCTTCTGTGAACGATTTATCCGTAAGTGTTTTTTTTTTAACTAATTAATAAAGTCTGCGTGCTGTTAGTTTATATTCAGATATATTTGTAATAAAAAAATATCTAGCTAATGAGTGATCTAAACCTGTATTTACAGATTACTCCTTCATGTCTGAGCACACTGACCTACGACACATCATGGGAGTTGGAATTGCAATTACCCGTGGAGCTGCCGCCTCCCTATCATTTTGCTACTCTCTACTACTACTAACCATGTCCAGGAACCTCATTACCAAGCTTAAAGATTTCAGCGTCCAGCAGTATATTCCACTTGATTCACATATACAGGTTGGTGTTGCAGAGCAATTGCTCTACCTGTATAATACTCGTTCTCACTTCTACTTATACTGAGCAGCAACATAGGCAATAAGATTCAGTTGTACAAAAGCTACACTCAGATGATGAAGATAAATTTATTCCTAATGAACGATCACAGCCTAAAGAATCAAATATGGGTATCTGGATATAAGTATTAATGTCAGCATTCTGACTAATTAATTTTATATCTTTTGCAGTTCCACAAGATTGTAGCATGTACAGCACTCTTCTTCAGTATTTTACACACGGTTGGCCATCTGGTTAATTTTTACCATGTGTCAACCCAGCCCGTTGAAAATTTAAGGTGTCTGACTCAAGAAGTAGCATTTGCCTCGGATCAGAAACCTACTGTGGGTTACTGGCTCTTCCAAACTTTAACTGGTGTGTATGTTACCATTCTTTTTAATATTGTTGCATAATGTCAAGTGACAGGTTGTAAAAGGCATATAACAGATGTGTGGCAACTTTTGATAACTGTCTTGTGTGCCTGTTTTCATTTGTGAGAGATGCATGTTAAGTTGCTACTGCTGAGCCTTTATATACTAAAATAAATCTAAAATGTGTTATTTTCTAGGAGGTAATAAAGGCAGGTAAGAGGTGTGCGGTTATGCTCGGTGTGAATGAGCAGCAGAGTAGTAGTCAGTTTGTCAGTTGGCAATTATTTAGCAAATAATAGTGAGAATAGTGACAGTGATAAATAGTAAAACCAATGTTTAGGTTTGTAATAGTCTGGTGCGGTGTGGTGTTATAGTTTCCATGATTACCAGCTCAGCTGTGTGATTTTACTTAATCTTCGACTGTAGCAAAAATATCTCGAGTCCATTGTACAATATATTAAAGTAAGTTTTAATTGACTTGTTTTATAAGCTTAAGATGGTTTTAGAATTGAAATTTTACATTGCCCGGCATTTTCCGAAGCTAAACACTTTTTATAATTTGTGATATAAAATGAGTCGTTTCTTAACTGTAAATGCGCTTTGTTTCTTTAGGCCTGACTGGTGTAATCCTGTTCGTCATCATGTGCATTATCTTCATCTTCGCTCATCCAATGATTCGTAGGAAAGCATTCAAGTTTTTCTGGGCAGCACATCAGTTATATATCTTCCTTTATATCTTCAGTCTCCTCCATGGTCTGGCTCGCCTCACTGGAGCCCCTCGGTGGGTAATTTTTTTTTTCTTTAAGTGAAATTCGGATTTAGATTTAACTGTTCTCGCAATTTTAGTAAATAAATGTTATATCTAAATAACCTCACGACAATAACCTCTACTATTATCTCTTTCTTATAGACATGTATAGTGAAGTCGCAGCCTGTCCCGTGAAAAAAAATGGATGGATAGTTACTATCTGTTACAAACTTTATTAATAGACACGTTGTCTTTTATTATATACATAATTTTCAGTGTATGCACACGTTAATTCTCAACAATATGCACTTCCACTATTTTTGCTTGTATGGAGCATTAGCTCTTGGCCACACCTCTTGAGCCTCAATGTATTACTGGTTTCTGGCGTCATTTCTGATTTTAAAGCTGTGTAAAGTGTTTACCTCAACTACCACAATCAATCAATTTCATTTATATCCCTACTGCCGTAAGAGCGAAGAAGTTTCGCTTAACGTCCCTAGAAATTGTTTCAACGTTATGTCCCCTTTTGTTCTTGGGCCTCGTATTTCAAACACTGCTCATATCCATCTTATTTTTTAAGGTTCCTCTGCCGTAAGATGTATTCCCTAATCTCTTACAGGGCCTAGGATGGTTGCAAACCTAGGCACTTGTTCTATGAGGTTAGGTGAGGTAAGGTTCGTCAGGAAACAGAATTGTATGAAGTCTCGTGTGTTACAAGATTGAATCTTGTTAATAAAAATTCAGATACTTTGAACGATGATGTAAATTATTTGTTGCATGTTTTCTCTCGTGTTAAAAGATGGTATATTTTGACTCGGATATTTAGGACACTAAAGACTGATATGGTTTAACTCCCGCATGACCACCTCTATGATATAAGATGGCCTTTTTGGTTAAATTATTTCAGACACTGAAGACTAAAATAGTTTCTCCTATTCAGACTGTTACAAGGAAGCGTTTTCCACTAAAACCTTTCATTCTGAAGACTGACATGTTTATCTCATGTATGAATTATTATTATTAAAGTGTGAGCAAAGTGAAATTTATGAAGAGATTCAGGGAAACCGGCAAGCCGGACTCGAGTCCTGGAGGTGGAAAGTACAGTGTCTGCGCTCTGAACGAGAGGGTGTTGATATACTGCAGTTTAACTGTAGTGTAGACGCACCTCTGGCAAGGCAGTGATGAAGTGAATGATGATGTGATGAAAGTGTTTTTTTTTTTTTTTTTGGGGGGGGGGGGGGTCACCCGGCCTCGGTGGGAAATGGCCGATGTGTTTAATCATACGATCACTAAATCCATAGGGGTCATACATCACCTGGAAATTGGGAGGTAATCAGACAGTCGAGAGAAGGGAGCTTAATTACCCTGGATCAAAAGTCCTCTTATAGCATGAAGGCGCCCCTGTTTCCCTCTCCCTGAAATATTTTAGACAAGCTCATCTGCACCTATTGCTCAAGTGACGATGTTCTAACATTCTAACAACTGCAGTGTCAGCGTCTATTGGACGGCTTTGCGTTCTCCATACACATGATTCTAATATAAATAAATTATAATTCTCAGTTCAGATACTTTGTGGCATCTGTGTAATTTTTCTTCCAAAACCTCATATTGCCTTAAGAGTAGAACGGTTTGTACACTAGAAATGTTGTAGTGGTATCTAAAACTAGATAAGTTTGATTCGTTGACCGAGGTCGCTACTGCTAATGTCAACTTAAGTTTGAAAAACTTTATATTTTGATCCTTTACTCGTCGATAGTAAATGATATTCACATATTCGTGATTGTAACGAGAGGGAGGGGGAGGGGGGGAGAGGGAGAGGGAGGGAGGGAGGGAGGGAGGGAGGGAGGGAGGGAGGGAGGGAGAGAGAATATTTGAGCCTCAAACAATCTATGAAAATGTTCTAATATAATCAGTGTTTGTTTCAGATTCTGGATATTCTTCGTTGGTCCTGGTATTATCTACACACTTGACAAGATCATCAGTCTTCGTACACGATACATGGAGCTTGACATTATTGAAACAGAGTTGTTACCATCTGATGTAGTCAAGATCAAATTTTACAGGTAGGATGTGAAAATTGTACACACTTTGCAAATGTGTATTGAAAGTGCTCTAAGTGATTGATAGCTAAACTGGCTTTCTTGCATAATTTGGTTGCTTTTATGCAAAGCTCAAGCTAATAATTCGTCTTTTGATAATGAATCCCAAAAACAAAATTAAAATCTTTTAATTGGTTAAGCCCACCATCCCGTTATTAGCCCCTTTCACTCGACTATTACTGTATATTGTCATTAATTATAATGAACCTACGAGGGTAATACAGCGCAGGCATTGTAATTAATAATAATTAATTTTCTCAGACCACCAAACTTCAAGTATCTGAGTGGACATTGGGTGCGACTTTCTTGTACAGCCTTCCGCCAGACTGAATACCATTCCTTTACATTAACTTCTGCACCACACGAGAATTTCCTTTCCTGCCATATAAAAGCTCAAGGGCCATGGACGTGGAAGCTTAGGAAGTTCTTCGATCCTCACAACTATATTCACGATGAGGAAAATCCCCCTAGGGTAAGGCTAGAGCTCAGAAGCACTCTTCAACCTACTTCAGGTCTAATTTTCTAAATACTGTATGTGTGTATATATGTTTGTATGTAATATAATGTATGTATTCATGAATAATTTTTATATCTGCATTTCAATAGGTTTTAAAGTATAACATTTTTTGGCAAAAATCAGTTGGTAACTGTGTAAATAAATTTTAATTTGCAAGCAGCCCAAGTAGGTAGGTAGCCCTAATTATATTAGAGGTCTTTAAGGTCTATCTTGCAGTAAATATCCCTTTATAATTCGTAAGTAAGGACACATTACACTGTACTAAGGCCTGACACAGTAGATCACTACAGATACCAGAGTCCTTGATCCCATTTCCCCAGAAACCAAAAATGTTGACTAGGCAGCTTTAATTTATAAGAACATGCACATTATAAAGCCTGCAGTAAAACTTTACTTTTCATAGATACGTCTAGAGGGTCCATTTGGTGGTGGAAACCAAGACTGGTACAAGTTTGAAGTTGCAGTGATGGTTGGAGGTGGCATTGGAGTCACACCCTATGCATCCATTCTTAATGATCTTGTCTTCGGCACCTCCACCAACAGATACTCGGGTGTGGCCTGTAAAAAGGTTATTAGCACTTTCTGAACTTTATTATGCCTTTACTTGAAATATTTTCATCTCATGAACATTTTTTTTAACGTTAATTCTTCGATCATTGTTTTAAAGGTTGTAACTCAGATTATATTATTGTTTACATTTAACATATTTTTCATTATCGTTTTTTATGATTTGGTTTAAATTCATTCACAGAACATTTTCATAAATGAATTGTATTTTGCTGTTTAATTTCACAACAGTTTACTAACATCATTGTGCATAATTTTTTGGTAATTTATTTACCTGATGTCTCAATACAGCATAAATAAATTTAATTCCAATGTTATTTCAGGTATACTTCCTGTGGATCTGTCCAACACACCGGCAGTTTGAGTGGTTCATTGATGTCTTACGGGATGTTGAGAGAAAGGATGTAACTAATGTCTTGGAAATGCACATTTTCATTACACAGTTCTTCCATAAATTTGATCTTCGAACTACTATGCTTGTAAGTCATTTTATCTTTTATATTATATGCCTCTTTGAACATAATGTGGGTAAGAACAGTAAATGTATTTTGTTTATACAGTATATGTACCTTGTATATATGTATATTTTTTTTTAATTTGTAGGAGCATTATTCTCACAAGTTTACCTAGAATTCATCATTGATACACAAATAACCTGTACATAATACAATGAAACTTGTTATTATCATGTCGAAACGAAAAATAAGATCTTCAAGCCTTGGGGTAGCCATCAAGTTATTAAATGGAGAGTTAGAGGTATTAGGAAGATGGAGGGAATATTTTGAAGAATTGTTAAATACTGAGGAAGATAGGGAAGCTGTGATTTCGTGTATAGGGCAAGAAGGAATAACATCTTGTAGGAGTGAAGAGGAGCGAGTTGTGAGTGTGGGGGAAGTTCAGAATGAAAGGGGGTAAGGCAGCTGGGATAATGGGATAAAGATAGAAATGTTAAAAACAGGCGGGGATATAGTTCTGCTGTGGTTGGTGATTTTGTTTAATAAATATATGGAAGAGGGTAAGGTACCTAGGGATTGGCAGAGAGCATGCAGAGTTCCTTTGTATAAAGGCAAAGGGTAAAAAAAGAGAGTACAAAAATTATAGGGAAAAAGTTTGTTGAGTATACCTAGTAAAGTGTATGGGAGAGTTATTATTAAAAGAATTAAGAGAAAGACGAAGAGTAGGATAGCAGATGAACAAGGAGGCGTTAGGAAGGGTAGAGGGTGTGTAGACCAAATGTTTCCAGTGAAACGCATAGGTGAACAGTATTTAGATAAGGGTAAAGAGGTTTTGTGGCATTTAGTGGATTTGGAAAAGGTGTATGACAGGGTGGATAGGGGGGCAATGTGGCAGATGTTGCAAATGTATGGAATAAGAGGTAGGTTATTGAAAGGGGTGAAAAGTTTTTACGAGGAGAGTGAAGCTCAGGTTAGAGTATGTAGGAGAGAGGGAGATTATTTCCCAGTAAAAGTAGGCCTTAGACAAGGATGTGTCATGTCACCGTGGTTGTTCAATATATTTATAGATGGGGTTGTAAGAGAAGTGAATGCTCGGGTGTTGGCAAGAGGTGCTGGGTTAAAAGATAAAGAATCTAACACAGAGTGGGAGCTGTCAGTTGCTCTTCACTGATGACACCGTGCTTTTGGGAGATTCTGAAGAGAAGTTGCAGAGTTTGGCGAATGAGTTTGGTAAGGTATGTAAAAGAACATTAAAAGTGAATATAGGAAAGAGTAAGGTGATGAGGATAAAAAAAAATTGGTAATAAAAGACTGGATATCAGATTGGAGGGAGAGAGTAAGGAGGAGGTGAATGTATTCAGATATTTAGGAGTGGATGTATCAGCAGATAAGTCTATGAAAGATGAAGTGAATCATAGAATTGACGAGTGGTGCACTGAGGTGAGTGGTGCACTAAGGAGCTTGTGGAGACAAAGAACTTTGTCCATAGAAACAAAGAGGGGAATGTATAAGAGTATAGTTATACCAACGCTCTTATATGGTTGCAAAGCATGGGTGGTGAATGTTGCAACAAGGAAGAGGTTGGAGGCAGTGGGGATGTCGTGTCTGAGGGCAATGTGTGGTGTGAATATAATGCAGAGAATTCTTGGTTTGGAAATTAGGAGGAGGTGCGGGATTACCAAAACTATTATCCAGAGGGCTGAGGAGGGGTTGAGGTGGTTCGGACATGTAGAGAGGATGGAACAAAATAGAATGACTTCGAGAGTATATAAATCTGCAGTGGAGGGAAGGCAGGGTAGAGGTCGGCCTAGGAAAGGTTGGAGTGAGGGGATGAAGGAGGTTTTATATGCGAGGGGCTCGGACTTCCATCAAGCATGCGTGAGCGTGTTAGATAGGAGTGAATGGAGACAAATGATTTTTAGGACTTGACATGCTGTTGGAGTGTGAGTAGGGTAATATTTATGAATGGATTCAGGGAAACCGGCAGGCCGGACTTAGAGTCGTGGAGATGGGAAGTACAGTGCCTGCACTCTGAAGGAGGGGTGTTAATGTTGCAGTTTTATAACTGTAGTATAAGCGCACCTCTGGCAAGACTGATGGAGTGAATGTTGGTGAAAGTTTTTCTTTTTCGGGTCACCCTACCTTGGTGGGAAACGGCCGATGTGTTAATAAAAAAAATTAATAGTTTTTACTGACTTTAGTATTTTGATAGTGTTGTGATTTTGCAAAACTGTTTGTCATGTTAAAAACTCGAGATGTATGAAAAGTTTTGGGAAGGATAAGGCTTGAAATACACTTAAGGCAAAGTAACTCCAGCATGGAACATGTCAGAAACAGATAACCTTGATAATACTTGCACTTTTATGAAGAGGATGACCACAAAAAATGAACTGTGCGCGCTAATTCAAATGTATTTACCAATAACTTTTTTTTTCAGTACATATGTGAGAATCACTTCCAACGACTAAGCAAGCGAAGTATGTTTACGGGGCTCAAAGCTATTAATCATTTTGGTCGCCCCGACATGACGTCATTCTTAAAATTCGTACAGAAGAAACATAGTTATGTAAGTATTAAATTTTTGGAACATTATTTACTCCTAAATTTCATGGTAACAGAATTATCTTTTAAAATGGCCATTTAAGCATGAAAATTGGAATGAACATTGTCAGTGGGCCATTGCTCTAAGCTGATGAACCATTTGAGCAAAGATGGCCACTAGTTTCTGTAATGTCCATTTTCAATACTGAGAATTTAGTTAATACCCAACCTAAATCCAAAAGACAGCCATTTTTTCCAATGAAATTACCTAACTGGCGATGTGTGTGCAAAATACTTGCTAATGTCTATATTTGTGCTTTATTTTTGTCACTAAATTAATTCTGGTAACCAAACTCTTGACACGTACAGCTGCATTATTTTATGTAGATTATTATTATATTCATGGGGAAGCGCTAAATCCATAGGGGTCATACAGCACCTGGGGAAATGGAAAACATTGACACTATTAAAGGAAGTGAAGCACAGGTCCAATTCCATAGATAAGAGTCTCCTCACTACATCAAAGAACCTTCCTTCATAGTTATGTTATGTAGGGCAGACCACAGTTTTGCTAAGTAACTAGTGATAGGTGGAAGAGTAATACAATATACCTACCACATATCATGTTATGTAGGGCAGACCACAGTTTTGCTAAGTAACTAGTGATAGGTGGAAGAGTAATACAATATACCTACCACATATCATGTTATGTAGGGCAGACCACAGTTTTGCTAAGTAACTAGTGATAGGTGGAAGAGTAATACAATATACCTACCACATATCATGTTATGTAGGGCAGACCACAGTTTTGCTAAGTAACTAGTGATAGGTGGAAGAGTAATGCAATATACCTACCACATATCACCTTGCTTAATCCCATCAGCAAAACTCTTCCCTGACTGGAGGACAATTGCCAGACTTCAGAGATCCCTCCTGGTAGGCAGCACATTTTACCATTCTCTTTGAGTTGGGATGGTCTCACCATCCTAGTTGTGCTTGCCTTTTCTCCTTGGATCAAACCTAAATGCCTTCCAATCCTTAGGTGCTATATGACCCCTGTTGATTTAGCGCTTCCCTCTGATTAAAGTAAAGAATAATGTACTTTGCAAAGCATTTGTACTTTAAAAATTTATGCCATAGCCAGGCTGGAATTGGATGTACCATGTCTTACATATTTGATATCTAAACTGTGTTAAATTATACACACGAATTCAAGTGACTGCTGAATAAATAGCCTCTTCAGTCATCCAGCAGTCAAAGAATTGTGCAGTGTTGACTTCTGGAGACTTCATTTGCATTTTTCATTGATTGCAGCAGCTTGGCTGAATAAACAGCTTCACTGTGTGGAATTCACATTATGATTCATCATGCTTTTTGATTAACTCTGTATCTGTCAAGGGTGGATAGATATGTTAGCGTGAACATGGCTACTTGCACCTTCATTGATAGACTGTGAAGTAGAATGTAATTTCAGAAAAAAAAAAAACTTTCCTACTTAGCACTTACAGTAAGTATTCTTGTCATTGTTATCAATTTATAAGGCATTTTCAATTGGTTTAACCTCTTAATAAACAGTTCAATATTCTGATAGTCTTGGGTTCTTCGAGATAAATCGGAGATCGCTGCCAGTTATTTTGTAGGTAATGGATGGTCTGAATAAAATGGCAGCAATCTTGGAAAGAATGGCCACCATCTTTAATTTTCAGGTGACTCAGTGGCTGAATTTGAAGAATGACCATAAAAGAATATCTTTGGAAACTTTCATCCTTGCATTACAATTTGAAAGATACGCAAAAAAAAATTTTTGCTTCACTATTTTGGAAGTTATTACACCTATATTTGTTCTGTTAGTTAATGTGTTAATTTGTTTTGAATAATACAATGTAATTAATAGACAGCAACCGCTCAGGGAGGTACTACCATCCTGCCAAGTGAGTGTAAAATGGAAACCTGTAATTGTTTTACATGATGGTAGGATTGCTTGTGTCCTTTTTTCTGTCTCGTGAACATGCAAGATTTCAGGTACGTCTTGGTACTTCTACACATATATATACACACATATACACACACCTCTGGGTTTTCTTCTATTTTCTTTCTAGTTCTTATTCTTGTTTATTTCCTCTTACCTCCATGGGGAAGTGGAACAGAATTCTTCCTCCGTAAGCCATGCGTGTTGTAAGAGGCGACTAAAATGCTGGGAGCAAGGGGCTAATAACCCTTTCTCCTGTATAAATTACTAAATTTAAGAAGAGAAACTTCAGTTTTTCTTTTTGGGCCACCCTGCCTAGGTGGGATACGGCCGGTGTGTTGAAAGAAAGAAAATGCTATTAAGTATTTTTTTTTTTTTTGCAGCATTTGTGTTCAAAAATTTCAGTTTCACGGTACATGTTCCTTTATAAAAGTATTATTAATATATTTAAAATTTTCAGGTATCTAAAATTGGAGTATTCAGCTGTGGTCCTAATCCCCTCACAAAGAGCGTGAGCACAGCATGTGAGCAGGTGAACCGGGGTCGTCGTCTACCATACTTCATTCATCACTTCGAGAACTTTGGATAACTATCCCAAGACCTTCCACTTTGGATTAGCTTCATCCATAATATCTCTTCACCCACAAACTTCAATGACCTAAGTTGTCTTATGGTCCAACCCTTGAATAGCATTTCTTTGATCAAACCTCAAAATTAACTACTCTGGTCTAGTACTCTGCACATCTAACACAATACATCCATTAAACTGCTGCCGTTCCCTTTCTCAAAGGAACAGTTCCATGTTGCGGTTATTGAAATTTTAGGCCAAACATTTTCTGGTTAATGTAGTGCACATTAAACTTCTGCTACTACCGTTCATATTCTCAAATGACCAATATATTATGTCGCAGTTGTTGAAAGGTATTGAAATTTTAGAGCAAGCAAATTTTAGTTAATGTAGCAAAAGTCGAAAATATCCATAAAAACTATTGTTTGCGATATAAATTTAAAAAAAATGCTGTTTAGAATGTAGTGGGTGCACTGACATTTAAAAGTAGCATTCTTGTACATAATTATCTTTTATATAATTTAGGGATAGGAACTATGTAAAACAGTATTCTTGAAAGCAGACATGCAATTTGGGTAACGAGTCTTGAACTGTATATTCACTGGTCTCCTCATGTTCATAATGCTATCACTGTATAATATCATAAAACTTTTTATATGGTTACTAGAAATTATTCTTAGTTACGTGTCTAGTCCATCGTGACTGGTTCTCCTAAGGCAACTGCAGTTGCTTACATTAATTTAAACAACTCCTTGTGATATAACAAAACTGGTACACGTTTCTTTGATTTCCACTGTGTAACTCGTGACCCGATGCTTGTGAAACGTGATAACTTGTAAGGGTTTATAAATACATATAAACATTGTTTGTCTGTGCAATATTTTATGTATATAGTTTTTCTATAAAGCCAGTCTTGCGTAGCCTATTAACCTACGTTTTCACAACTTCAGGATTTTAAATTTAACACCATGTTATTTGTATGGTTTTATATGGTAACCTTAGCCATATTTTTACTATGTAAATTTTAACGAAGGTTACTGTACTATCGTTTTCTCTGCTAAAATAAATTTCTAATCAATTTATAATGAAAAGAAAATATATAGTCTATATTTAAAAGATAGGTTACCCGTGGAAAAGCCAGGAAAATGGTGGCATAAGTACGGTGTTCATGCATTGTTGATATTGGACTTTGCAATTTAATTAAAATAATTCTGTGTTGTGGTGTATCTGAGTTTTGGCGGGTTTTTTTTTCTCCTTCAGGAGAGGAAACGTCAGTTTTAATCTAAAATATATACAACACAGAAAATAGTAATTTGAGTTTTTGAGATGGCTAAATGTATTTAGTGGTCTGGTTTTGTAAATAGGATTCGCACGAAACCGGATAGTAAATAAATTTTCTTTGATTTTAATATATAAAAAAGCTAGTGTCTTGATGCAGTGTTGAAGCGTCAAAATAAATTACTTCTGTGGAACTGGTTGCATTTTATTTTTACTCTCATAGTATTTGTCTGAATTAATAAAATTAACTTTCAATACCTTTTATAAAAAAATTAACTGTGAAGAATGCATTTTATTACCCTTAATAATGTTTAGCTCTTGTGTTAATTACATTTACATAGTTAAAATGTATTAAGTGCTGCAAAGAAAAAAATTCGTGGAAGTATTCCCTTTAAGGGAATACTCACATGAAGGGCTCTTTGATTAATTGGACTTCTCCCCTTCCTTGTATCTAATTCAACTTGGCAGACGATGCAACATCCCTCCCCCCTTTCCCAATGAAAAGCAGGGGCGCCACTAGCACGATAAGAGAGAACACTGTTAGGGGCCCAAGGCTGTTCAGCTGCCTCCCAGCATACATAAGGGATATTATCAACAGACCCCTGGCTGTCTTCAAGAAAACGCTGGACAGGCGCCTAAAGTCAATAACTGACCAGCCGGGCTTTGGTCAACGGTAACAGCATAGTTAATCAGGTCCTGATCCACCATGAGGCCTGGTCACAGACCTGGCTGCGGGGGGCGTTGACCCCCGAAAGTTTCCAGGTATACCCATCAACTAACCTCTATCCCCCCATCCTCTTGCTTTTTGCCCTTAGTGGGAATATCTTGTAAACCTCAGCTCCTAGGCGAGAGGAAAATTAATAACTATTGCCTTGTTGTAACTGACATTGATAGCGACGTATGGCCTGTCACTCGCCTGATGGAAATTGGATCGTCTAAGGGCATTTAGGTAACCCTCCGGCGAGTCATGGGTAGCCATCTGGCATGACCTCTGATGAATTAGACACGTGGGTATTTTTAATATGGAAACGTTTCGCCAACCAGCGGCTTCCTCAGTCCAATAAAGAAAAGAATGGTTGAAGATCAGGAGTTTGAGATAATCAGTCCCTCGGCCTGGAACTGATGTGATCTGGTCATCACTCTTTATGTGAGTACAAAACGTGTCTAGAGAAACTTGTATACTATAGACAGGTGAGCTGTATAGCCCTTGTGGTTTAGCGCTTTTTTTATTATAATAGACAGGTGAGGTGAAGCAGTGACACCTTGGACAAATGACAGAAATGTTAGTGCTGCAGCCACCCAACCAGACACTAGATCGCAAGAGAACTACAATCTGCGAAGCAGCAGATCACAATGATACGTCCTGTGTCCATTCACTTCATTAGCTTTCCAGGTTTTCTCAAGTTTCTTAATCCCTCACACCTCTAGGGAGATTCCTTAACCCTGGTGAGGGGCTCTTGATCTAGGGAACTGGATTTGTGCTCCCGTTCCCTGAATTAAGCCTGAATACCTTTCATCCCCCCCTTCCAGGTGCTGTATAATCCTACGGGTTTAGCGCTCCCCCCATGATTGTAATAATCCCTCGCCCATTCTCTTACAGGCTCTCCTTTTACACTCATTTCTCTCCATATGTTTTGCTTTACTATACATTTTTTTACATTGTAACTTACCATGATTGTGACCAGATCTACCTGGAGTTCATTACCTTTGTAACTTGCTCAGCTATCAAAACTTTGGAGTCCAGTCCCTGGACCCATTATGTACATCTGTAATCTTTTGACTACCGCCCACAGGATGGGTATGGGATGCATAATAAACATACTAAACTAAACTGTGCCAACGTTATCTCCCTCTTGTCATTCAATTAAGTATCCATCTTCATATCCACACCGACCCTCCTATAATAAACTTCTGCTGCGCACTCTAGAGCTGCATTTTTTTAATCTACTCCATAACTTAGACCTCATTGCTTGTACTCCTCCTACCCCACTTTTATGCTAACTGCTCCTAGTTGGTGCTCGGTTTTGATTATCATAATATGTTAACTGCTTATATTTCCTACTGTCTCCTTTAATTCATCCGCTTTCACTTCTCTCTTACTGATATCTTTCTCCTTATACGCCTGTCTTTTACTCTAGGTACAAGTAAATAATGGTTTAACATATCAGTTATTCTTCGAAAACCATGAACATCCAGAAGTCTACTTATCAGCCTTTTATCTACCAATGCATAGTCTAGCAAGCTGTCATTGCCCGCACCATACTTGGAGGGTGTTCCAGGGGTCACCGCCCCCACGGCCTGGTCCATGACCAGGCCTCAAATTTATACCTGGAGAGGGTTTCGGGGGTCAACATTCCTCAAAATAAGTTTAACCCATTTCTAAATGTAATTTATTAGAGGCCTGCATCATTTACCCCTTTACACAAGAAATTTACCTACCGAGTCCTCAACAACAGTCTCCCAGTTGAGAACAATAATATTGGGTTTATAACATTTGGACAGCGCTGTATGACCCTTATGGGTTTAGCACTTAGTTATCCTTATAATAATAATCAAAACTCCGAACACATTCATTTAACATCTCTCAAAATCTTTCCCTCTACACACTCGTCCCCAGAAACATAAACAGTTACTATAAACCAAAACCAGTTCTCATAGCCTCTCTTTTTTTCCACATAGTTATGGAATTTAAACACTTGTCCCCCCACCCCCGCCTTCCTTTCCACAATTGATTCTTTAATATTACCGCTACTTATTTTGCTCCATTTCTCTCATACACCAGATTTAATCTTTTTTTATTCTTATTCATAGTAATTCTTGTGCCTGTTAAGACATCCGTCTCCTTTTCTTTCATGAAAAAATGTTCACTAATATAGCCATGCACATTAAATCCCAACTTAATAATTAGCTTCGTTGTCTTTTTAGTAATTGATAAAGGAATTACTAGCCCCTGTTACTGGGCATTTTAGTTGCTTTCTACGACATGCATGACTTATGGAAGTATTCTAACCCACTTCATCATGGAATTAAAACACGACAAAGGTAAGAACTGACACATTCAAAAGCTTGTAGTATACACTGGGTGTAAGTAGTAGCAGTAAAATATACCTGTCATTTTCAGTCATTGTGACAGAAGAGACCAATAATCCTGCCAGTGTAAAACATGTAACAGACTGGTGTCACACTCGGGTATGAGGGTCGTAGCACTCACCTGTCCCGGTGATTTCTGCATATTACATACAACAACTTTCTCCAGTTAGTTCCGTATTTATAAAAAATAACTAAACATGTATGGGTTATTCACAATGATCATTATATCTTCACCCAAAAGATAAAATCTACTGTTTGCAGCTGTAGGCCTACGGGTTAAGCGTTATCTATGATTATAAAAAATAATCTATAGCCAGCACGCCGGGACTCACTGCGACGTTCATGAGGCGTCTTCCTGACGGCGATGCTCTTGATAATCCGCATTATCCCTCCCCTTCCTCGAATCAAATCTGATTACCTCCCATTACTCGGGCGCTGCATAACGCCTACGGGTTTAGTGCTCTCCCATATGTGTGTTATGCGGCTTATAATCTTGTATTACCTCGCAGACAGATGCGATTTTGAGAATGCTTTTATCTACCCTGGTAGCCATTTAGTTGCTCTTTGGACTCTTCTGAATTATCCACGTTCCTTTTAGATGTGAGCAACACACCACCAAACTCTTTTCGAATTCTAACCTAATATGTTATAAACATTTTTTTTTTTTTTAATTTTCTATCTATAAATACGCTGGCGAGTTTCTTACAGTTTTGTTTACATAATCATCGTGACAATTCTTTTGTTAATAATAACTTCTAGGTCCGTCTCCTTGTCTTATATTTAATATTTTATCACTCAACATTCTCATGCAATTACTCTTCCATTACATGGCGTTTATCGACATAAAATTCCATCATCCATCTGTCACTCAATTTATCCAAGTCATCCTGTAGAGATATGTAGCAATTTTTGTTACTTATTGCGCCTAATTTTTTTTTTTTTTGTAACGTGACCAATGAGCCATTTAAAACAATCTCATTCAAGGAGGCCTACCACTACTGAAGGAGGCCTACCACTACTGAAGGAGGCCTACCACTACTGAAGGAGGCCTACCACTACTGAAGGAAGCCTACCACTACTGAAGGAGGCCTACAACTACTGAAGGAGGCCTACCACTACTGAAGGAGGCCTACCACTACTTAAGGAGGCCTACCACTACTGAAGGAGGCCTACCACTACTGAAGGAGGCCTACCACTACTGAAGGAGGTCTACCACTACTGAAGAAGGCCTACCACTACTGAAGGAAGCCTACCACTACTGAAGGAGGCATACCACTACTGAAGGAGGCCTACCACTATTGAAGGAGGCCTACCACTACTGAAGGAGGTATACCACTAATGAAGGAGGCCTACCACTACTTAAGGAGGCCTACCACTACAGAAGGAGGCCTACCACTACTGAAGGAGGCCTACCACTACTGAAGGAGGTCTACCACTAATGAAGAAGGCCTACCACTACTGAAGGAAGCCTACCACTACTTAAGGAGGCCTACCACTACTGAAGGAGGCATACCACTACTGAAGGAGGTCTACCACTACTGAAGGAGGCCTACCACTACTGAAGGAGGTCTACCACTACTGAAGGAGGCCTACCAAAACTGAAGGAGGCCTACCACTACTGAAGGAGGCCTCCCACTACTGAAGGAAGCCTACCACTACTGAAGGAGGCCTACCACTACTGAAGGAGGCCTACCACTACTGAAGGAGGCCTACCACTACTTAAGGAGGTCTACCACTACTGAAGGAGGCCTACCACTACTGAAGGAGGTCTACCACTGCTGAAGGAGGCCTACCACTACTGAAGGAAGCCTACTACTACTGAAGGAGGCCTACAACTACTGAAGGAGGCCTACCACTACTGAAGGAGGCCTACCACTACTTAAGGAGGCCTACCACTACTGAAGGAGGCCTACCACTACTGAAGGAGGCCTACCACTACTGAAGGAGGTCTACCACTACTGAAGAAGGCCTACCACTACTGAAGGAAGCCTACCACTACTTAAGGAGGTCTACCACTACTGAAGGAGGCCTACCACTACTGAAGGAGGCCTACCACTACTGAAGGAGGTCTACCAATACTGAAGGAGGCCTACCACTACTTAAGGAGGCCTACCACTACTTAAGGAGGCCTACAACTACTGAAGGAGGCCTACCACTACTGAAGGAGGTCTACAACTACTGAAGAAGGCCTACCACTACTGAAGGAAGCCTACCACTACTTAAGGAGGCCTACCACTACTGAAGGAGGCCTACCACTACTGAAGGAGGTCTACCACTACTGAAGGAGGCCTACCACTACTGAAGGAGGCCTACCACTACTGAAGGAGGCCTACCACTACTGAAGGAGGCCTACCACTACTTAAGGAGGCCTACCACTACTGAAGGAGGCCTAACACTACTTAAGGAGGCCTACCACTACTGAAGGAGGCCTACAACTACTGAAGGAGGCCTACCACTACTGAAGGAGGCCTACCACAAATGAAGGAGGCCTACCACTACTGAAGGAAGCCTACCACTACTGAAGGAGGCCTACCACTACTGAAGGAGGCCTACCACTACTGAAGGAGGCCTACCACTACTGAAGGATGCCTACCACTACTTAAGGAGGTCTACCACTACTGAAGGAGGCATACCACTACTGAAGGAGGTCTACCACTACTGATGGAGGCCTACCACTACTGAAGGAAGCCTACCACTACTGAAGGAGGCCTACAACTACTGAAGGAGGCCTACCACTACTGAAGGAGGCCTACCACTACTTAAGGAGGCCTACAACTACTGAAGGAGGCCTACCACTACTGAAGGAGGCCTACCACTACAGAAGGAGGTCTACCACTACTGAAGAAGGCCTACCACTACTGAAGGAAGCCTACCACTACTTAAGGAGGCCTACCACTACTGAAGGAGACCTACCACTACTGAATCAGGCCTACCACTACTGAAAGAGGCCTACCACTACTGAAGGAAGCCTACCACTACTGAAGGAGGCCCACCACTACTGAAGGAGGCCTACCACTACTGAAGGAGGCCTACCACTACTGAAGGAGGCCTACCACTACTTAAGGAGGCCTACCACTACTGAAGGAGGCCTACCACTACTGAAGGAGGCCTACCACTACTGAAGGAAGCCTACCACTACTGAAGGAGGCCTACCACTACTGAAGGAGGCCTACCACTACTGAAGGAGGCCTACCACTACTTAAGGAGGTCTACCACTACTGAAGGAGGCCTACCACTACTGAAGGAGGTCTACCACTACTGAAGGAGGCCTACCACTACTGAAGGAAGCCTACCACTACTGAAGGAGGCCTACAACTACTGAAGGAGGCCTACCACTACTGAAGGAGGCCTACCACTACTTAAGGAGGCCTACAACTACTGAAGGAGGCCTACCACTACTGAAGGAGGCCTACCACTACAGAAGGACGTCTACCACTACTGAAGAAGGCCTACCACTACTGAAGGAAGCCTACCACTACTTAAGGAGGCCCACCACTACATAAGGAGGCCTACCACTACTGAAGGAGGCCTACCACTACTGAAGGAGGTCTACCACTACTGAAGGAGGCGTACCACTACTTAAGGAGGCCTACCACTACTGAAGGAGGCCTACCACTACTGAAGGAGGCCTACCACTACTGAAGGAGGTCTACCACTACTGAAGAAGGCCTACCACTACTGAAGGAAGCCTACCACTACATAAGGAGGCCTACCACTACTGAAGGAGGCCTACCACTACTGAAGAAGGTCTACCACTACTGAAGGAGGCCTACCACTACTGAAGGAGGCCTACCACTACTGAAGGAGGCCTACCACTACTGAAGGAGGCCTACCACTACTGAAGGAGGCCTACCACTACTGAAGGAGGCCTACCACTACTGAAGGAGACCTACCACTATTGAAGGAAGCCTACCACTACTGAAGGAGGCCTACCACTACTGAAGGAGGCCTACCACTACTGAAGGAGGCCTACCACTACTGAAGGAGGCCTACCACTACTTAAGGAGGCCTACCACTACTGAAGGAGGCCTACCACTACTGAAGGAGGCCTACCACTACTGAAGGAGGCCTACCACTACTGAAAGAGGCCTACCACTACTGAAGGAAGCCTACCACTACTGAAGGAGGCCTACCACTACTGAAGGAGGCCTACCACTACTGAAGGAGGCCTACCACTACTGAAGGAGGACTACCACTACTGAAGGAGGCCTACCACTACTGAAGGAAGCCTACCACTACTGAAGGAGGCCTACCACTACTTAAGGAGGCCTACCACTACTTAAGGAGGCCTACCACTACTGAAGGAGGCCTACCACTACTGAAGGAGGCCTACCACTACTGAAGGAGGCCTACCACTACTGAAGGAGGCCTACCACTACTGAAGGAAGCCTACCACTACTGAAGGAGGCCTACAACTACTGAAGGAGGCCTACCACTACTGAAGGAGGCCTCCCACCACTACTGAAGGTGGCCTACCACTACTGAAGGAGGTCTACCTCTACTGAAGGAAGCCTACCACTACTGAAGGAGGCCTACCACTACTGAAGGAGGCCTACCACTACTGAAGGAGGCCTACCACTACTTAAGGAGGTCTACCACTACTGAAGGAGGCCTACCACTACTGAAGGAGGTCTACCACTACTGAAGGAGGCCTACCACTACTGAAGGAAGCCTACCACTACTGAAGGAGGCCTACAACTACTGAAGGAGGCCTACCACTACTGAAGGAGGCCTACCACTAGTTAAGGAGGCCTACCACTACTGAAGGAGGCCTACCACTACTGAAGGAGGCCTACCACTACAGAAGGAGGTCTACCACTACTGACGAAGGCCTACCACTACCGAAGGAAGCCTACCACTACTGAAGGAGGTCTACCACTACTGAAGGAGGCCGACCACTACTGAAGGAAACCTACCACTACTGAAGGAGGCCTACCACTACTGAAGGAGGTCTACCACTACTGAAGGAAGCCTACCACTACTGAAGGAGGCCTACCACTACTGAAGGAGGCCTACCACTACTGAAGGAGGCCTACCACTACTTAAGGAGGTCTACCACTACTGAAGGAGGCCTACCACTACTGATGGAGGTCTACCACTACTGAAGGAGGCCTACCACTACTGAAGGAAGCCTACCACTACTGAAGGAGGCCTACAACTACTGAAGGAGGCCTACCACTACTGAAGGAGGCCTACCACTACTGAAGGAGGCCTACCACTACTGAAGGAGGCCTACCACTACTGAAGGAGGCCTACCACTACTGAAGGAGGCCTACCACTACTGAAGGAGGTCTACCACTACTGAAGGAGGCCTACCACTACTGATGGAGGTCTACCACTACTGAAGGAGGCCTACCACTACTGAAGGAAGCCTACCACTACTGAAGGAGGCCTACAACTACTGAAGGAGGCCTACCACTACTGAAGGAGGCCTACCACTACTTAAGGAGGCCTACCACTACTGAAGGAGGCCTACCACTACTGAAGGAGGCCTACCACTACAGAAGGAGGTCTACCACTACTGACGAAGGCCTAACACTACCGAAGGAAGCCTACCACTACTGAAGGAGGCCGACCACTACTGAAGGAAACCTACCACTACTGAAGGAGGCCTACAACTACTGAAGGAAGCCTACCACTACTGAAGGAGGCCTACCACTACTGAAGGAGGCCTACCACTACTGAAGGAGGTCTACCACTACTGAAGGAGGCCTACCACTACTGAAGAAGGCCTACCACTACTGAAGGAGGCCTACCACTACTGAAGGAGGCCTACCACTACTGAAGGAGGCCTACCACTACTGAAGGAGGCCTACCACTACTGAAGGAGGCCTACCACTACTGAAGGAGGCCTACCACTACTGAAGGAGGCCTACCACTACTGAAGGAGGCCTACCGCTACTGAAGGAGGCCTACCACTACTGAAGAAGGTCTACCACTACTGAAGAAGGCCTACCACTACTGAAGGAAGCCTACCACTACTTAAGGAGGCCTACCACTACTGAAGGAGGCCTACCACTACTGAAGGAGGTCTAGAACTACTGAAGGAGGCCTACCACTACTGAAGGAGGCCTACCACTACTGCAGGACGTCTACCACTACTGAAGGAGGCCTACCACTACTGAAGGAGGCCTACCACTACTGGAGGAGGCCTACCACTACTGAAGGAGGCTTACTACTACTACTGAAGGAGGCCTACCACTACTGAAGGAGACCTACCACTACTGAAGGAAGCCTACCACTACTGAAGGAGGCCTACCACTACTGAAGGAGGCCTACCACTACCGAAGGAGGCCTACCGCTACTGAAGGAGGCCTACCACTACTGAAGGAAGTCTACCACTACTGAAGGAGGCCTACCACCACTGATGGAGGCCTACCACTACTGAAGGAGACCTACCACTACTGAAGGAAGCCTACCACTACTGAAGGAGGCCTACCACTACTGAAGGAGGCCTACCACTACTGAAGGAGGCCTACCACTACTGAAGGAGGCCTACCACTACTGAAGGAGGCCTACCACTACTGAAGAAAGCCTACCACTACTGAAGGAGGTCTACCACTACTGAAGAAGGCCTACCACTACTGAAGGAAGCCTACCACTACTGAAGGAGGCCTACCACTACTGAAAGAGGCCTACCACTACTGAAGGAGGCCTACCACTACTGAAGGAGGCTTACCACTACTGAAGGAGACCTACCACTACTGAAGGAAGCCTACCACTACTGAAGGAGGCCTACCACTACTGAAGTAGGCCTACCACTACTGAAGGAGTCCTACCACTACTTAAGGAGGTCTACCACTACTGAAGGAGGCCTACCACTACTGAAGGAGGCCTACCACTACTGAAGGAAGCCTACCACTACTGAAGGAGGCCTACCACTACTGAAGGAGGCCTACCACTACTGAAGGAGGCCTACCACTACTGAAGGAGACCTACCACTACTGAAGGAGGCCTACCACTACTGAAGGAGGCCTACCACTACTGAAGGAGGCCTACAACTACTGAAGGAGGTCTACCACTACTGAAGGAGGCCTTCCACTACTGAAGGAGGTCTACCACTACTGAAGGAGGCCTACCACTACTGAAGGAGGTTTACCACTACTGAAGAAGGCCTACCACTACTGAAGGAAGCCTACAACTACTTAAGGAGGCCTAACACTACTGAAGGAGGCCTACCACTACTGAAGGAGGCATACCACTACTGAAGGAGGCCTACCACTACTGAAGGAGGCCTACCACTACTGAAGGAGGCCTATCACTACTGAAGGAAGCCTACCACTACTGAAGGAAGCCTACGACTACTGAAGGAGGCGTACCACTACTGAAGGAGGCCTACCACTACTGAAGGAGGCCTACCACTACTGAAGGAGGTCTACCACTACTGAAGGAGGCCTACCACTACTGAAGGAGGCCTACCACTACTGAAGGAGGCCTACCACTACTGAAGGAGGCCTACCACTACTGAAGGAGGCCTACCACCACTGAAGGAGGCCTACCACTACTGAAGGAGACCTACCACTACTGAAGGAAGCCTACCACTACTGAAGGAGGCCTACCACTACTGAAGGAGGTCTACCACTACTGAAGGAGGCCTACCACTACTGAAGGAGGCCTACCACTACTGAAGGAGGCCTACCATTACTGATGGAGGCCTTCCACTACTGAAGGAGGTCTACCACTACTGAAGGAGGCCTACCACTACTGAAGGAGGCCTACCACTACTTAAGGAGGTCTACCACTACTGAAGGAGGCCTACCACTACTGAAGGAGGCCTACCACTACTGAAGGAGGTCTACCCCTACTGAAGGAAGCCTACCACTACATAAGGAGGCCTACCACTACTGAAGGAGGTCTACCACTACTGAAGGAAGCCTACCACTACATAAGGAGGCCTACCACTACTGAAGGAGGCCTACCACTACTGAAAGAGGCCTACCACTACTGAAGGAGGTCTACCACTACTGAAGGAGGCCTACCACTACTGAAGGAGGCCTACCACTACTGAAGGAGGCCTACCACTACTGATGGAGGCCTTCCACTACTGAAGGAGGTCTACCACTACTGAAGGAGGCCTACCACTACTGAAAGAGGCCTACCACTACTTAAGGAGGTCTACCACTACTGAAGGAGGCCTACCACTACTGAAGGAGGCCTACCACTACTTAAGGAGGTCTACCACTACTGAAGGAAGCCTACCACTACATAAGGAGGCCTACCACTACTTAAGGAGGTCTACCACTACTGAAGGAAGCCTACCACTACATAAGGAGGCCTACCACTACTGAAGGAGGCCTACCACTACTGATGGAGGCCTACCACTACTGAAGGAGGCTTAGCACCACCGACACACGTGTTACGTGGTACTGACACTTAAAAACTTTTCATATGTTCTTATGAAATGGTGAGCAGGTAAGGATCAAACAGCGTCTAGAAGTACCTGACACTCATATCTAACACAGAGAAAGGAAGAATACCTTCAGTTTCTGAGATCAAGACTAAAATAATCTCTCAACAGATATATCATAGCACCTTAAAAACGACGGTACGGGTGGGATCATAACCCATGGCAAGTGAGTTGTAAGACTCTAGGCCAGTGAGTAAGCCACTGGGCCAGCTGGCTATAATAAGATTCATACAACTAGGTAAATTTATACACCACTGAGATATTAGCATGGACCTCACTCTGACCACGCTGGCGGGAGATTCATCTGTAAAAACTTATATTTGTGGTCACAGTTGGACCTGTATTAACCTCCCCATGGTGTATAAATATACCTAGCTGGATGAATCTTATTATGGCCAGCTGACCCAGTGGCTTACTCATTGGCCTGAAGTTTTACAACTCACTTACTATGGGTTCTAACCCCACCCGTACCCTGGTTTGTTTGCAATCATGTTATTACGATTTCGTGAGTCATAGCACCTTTCTTTTATTTTTAACCTCTTCAACTCTCCCATGTTTACTTGTTAGGGGCTTTCCTTGACTTTTAATATCGTTCAGAAAAATCACACGGTAGGTTCACGATTATTAGATTTAGGATGAAGCCATAATCCTTAGGAATCATAAAGAGCCTGGGAAGTAGGAGGCAGTCAAGCTCGGACCAAGAAAGGGAATGATCGGTCTACTTCCTTGTATTATAAAGAACCCCTCGCCGCCATCAAGGAAGAGATAAAGGGTAGAAAAAATGAGGAATAGATGTTTGAGAAGTCTACCATCTTGCAGACACGAGAGGCTCCGTGGCCGCAGAAGAAATAGAGAGAATATAATCTCAGGGTACACCATTACTCTGATGCCGGTGAAGGCCTGTTATGCATCTGGAGAATGACTGCAATCTCTTGATGTCATTTATCTTCTGATGTGTCTTCTCGGGTAGCCAGAGCTGAACTGAATGCTGGTTTGTGAACCCCTGTTTTTATATTTGTCAAGCAAAACCCTAGAACATAATAGTTTTACATCAGTCTTTCTTGAACTATTAGTCCAAGGAATTGGAGTTACCCTGTCCTCCTTCGTATCAAACCTGGTTACCTCTCGTTCCTCATTCACTGTATGACCCCCAACGAGTTATACACATAAACATTATAATAATAATAATACTAAGGAATCCCAGTTAACACTAAGTGGCAGGTTTTCTCTGCCGGAGAACCGGCTCCCTGTATAGTTTAACCATAATAAGTGATGAAAAAGGAGTGGTACTTGCATGATTTAACCATAACAAGTAATGAACAAGGAGTGGAGCCTGCAATTCCTTCAAGACCACCAGGAAAGTTATGTAAATTTTAACCTCATCGACAACTGGGACTGGGGGGTCAGAGAGCGCAAGACACCAGCACGCAGCTGACAAGAACCAGACTGCACTGTGAAGGCAGCTGTGAGCAAGGTTCAAAGGGCAGCTCATCCAGTGAGCTGGAAGAAAGATTCATTAAACACTACTAACAATCACTGGACACAACTAACAATCACCAGACATCATTAACAATCACCAGACGCCAAAAAAATCACTGAACACGATATGAGGAAATGCTAGTTCTTCTCTGAGTAAGGCTTTAAGCTGACCACCTTAAATCACTGATAATGTAACAAGTCTACTTTGAGTTGATTAGTAAAAGATAGCCTACAGGTAATCAGATATGCCGTAAACCAGAGTAAACTTCAGGTGTTGCAAAATGGTTTATTAAGGTGCAAGATTATGCCTTGAGGTGGGTACATGGATCCTATTGAACAAAAACCTGAAAGGCGCCGCCAACAACAATAATGTGAATATGATAATGGTATACAATACTGACAAGTTGATAAAACACATGTTCAATAGTTAAGTATCTTTATTCCGAAACGTTTCGCCTGCACGGTAGGTTTATTTTGTCGAATGCAGAGGAGGCAGCAGAAGCAGTGGATATGTAAAGACAATGTAATCAGTCCATCACCCTCAAAGACATAGTATCAAGAAACATCTCGAGGGTTCACTGGTATCAAGGAACCTTCCTTGAGGGTTCACCGGTATCAAAGAACCTCCCGAGCTAGTTCACCGGTTTGGAGGAGCCTTCCCTGAGGGGATACTGGTGGGTGACGGGTGAACTGGTGGGTGAAACACCTGGACACGTCTGGAGTGGAGGAGTAAGAGACTATGGTGATGTGTCATCCATGAGGGTGATGAAGGTGGGTGGTGGGGTCAACAGAGGTCACCAGCGTCTCGTGGTGAACCTGCAAGACGGTACAGCAAGTTGAGAGGCGTCGTCCTACACGACACATGGACACGTCCACCTGTTACACGGTGCTGTGTGTTAAATATGTCGTCTGAGACACGCGAGGTGGTGTTTTGTCTGTCGAGAACACAACTACCGACACGGGTATACATCACACCATGGCACCTTACTGGCTCCCGGAGGCTCGGATTTGTAATACTCTACCAGTTACCTTGACTTAACCAGTCTATCCGTTCTCATGAAAATATATGTTAAGCGCTAAACCCATGTGGGTTATTCAGCGCAAGACTTGGTGGAGGCTTGATCCTCCGTCTGCCGAGTGCCATACAGATGCGCTTTATAATTGTGCTCATATATATGTTTATATCTCAGAATTAACCGGGCTACATCTCCGACCTCCCTGGGATCGTAGGGAACCAGACTAGTGACTAACGGTGCAGTGGTGCTCGAAGCGTCTAACACTACCACTTGGCACTCGACACTGCTGTCATGCTTCAATTTAAGCTGTGACGTATGCCTTAAGCAAAGAAAAAAAAATTAAATGTTAATTTTCCAATATATGATATACACTTCACATTGCTTCAGAAACCCATACCCAGTGTTTCAAGTATAATAATAATAATAATAATAATAATAATAATAATAATAATAATAATAATAATAATAATAATAATAATAATAATAATAATAATGTGAGTTCGAACCCCACCCGTACCGTGGTTTATTAATATTGTGAAGTTCATAATATAGACAGCATCTCCTCCAGAACGCTATACCTTCATTTCCTTTGGATTATCAATTTAGCGTAAATTTTCAGTGTGTTGCAAATCAAAATATTTTTGTATTAAAACAGATTATAATGTGTATTATTATTATTATTATTATTATTATTATTATTATTATTATTATTATTATTATTATTATTATTATTATTATTATTATTATTATTACACTATTTAAAAAAATTGCTAAATATAATAATTACATAATTCATTGTCGATACCTAAGTCGTTCGAATTGAAGCGCCGGAATCTGATACTAACTTGTAAATATCTTAACACGAAAATACCTACAGACCGTTTAAAATTTTATTTCGTCTCACAATAGAAAAAAAAAACTGTACCACATTCAGAACTGGATGAATTGTGTGAGCTGGAGGGTGAGCATTGTGTGGTGACTCTGAGAGTTCCCACAGCTGCTGAAACTTTATCAGTGTGTGGTGACTCTGAGAGTTCCCACAGCTGCTGAAACTTTATCAGTGTGTGGTGACTCTGAGAGTTCTCACAGCTGCTGAAACTTTATCAGTGTGTGGTGACTCTGAGAGTTCTCACAGCTGCTGAAACTTTATCAGTGTGTGGTGACTCTGAGAGTTCTCACAGCTGCTGAAACTTTATCAGTGTGTGGTGACTCTGAGAGTTCCCACAGCTGCTGAAACTTTATCAGTGTGTGGTGACTCTGAGAGTTCTCACAGCTGCTGAAACTTTATCAGTGTGTGGTGACTCTGAGAGTTCCCACAGCTGCTGAAACTTTATCAACTTATACACTGCTGTTATTTAACACATGATAACCAACTTTGTTGTTGTTTTCCCCACTGATAACAAGGCTAAGTGAAAAGTAGGAAAGAAAAATTTGTTCTCAGAGTTGTGTAATATACGTATCACAGCATAACCACCAGCACTACACACTTATTTACTACGAAAGAAGGAATTAAGGGTAACGTGTGTGTGTGTGTGCGTGTGTGTGTGTGTGTGTGTGTGTGTGTGTGTGTGTATACTCACCTATTTGTGGCTGCAGGAGTCAATTCATAGCTCCTGGCCCCGCCTCTTTGCTTGTCGCTACTAGGTATACTCTATCCATGCTCCAAGAGTCTTATCGTACCTCATCCTAAACCTATGTATTGATCCTGTGCCTGTGTGTGTGTTTAATAATTATGATATCCCGACAGCATTATATTTTTGTTCCGTGGTTTCGGAAAACCTTGATTTGTTGGTGCTCCTTATTTGTAGGGAAGAGGAGGGGAGGGTCCCAAAGCTTATAGGGCTCCCTGTGCGTGAGGGGCCCGAGATCAGGACCCTGGTTGTCCCCTTCCTTCAATCTAGCAATCGAAACAGGTGAGTAATCAGGGGTTTAATAAACACCTACCAATGATGTATCTCGGTGTATGTGACATTCCTGGCAAACATTACAATACTCATACAAAAACATGTTTTTCTGTTTTATTATAAAAAAAAACAGCAGTGCGTTCAGCGTATACCATTATGAACAATATTATGTTAACACTCTCAGTATCACCTTGCTGCCGTGATCAACTCACTCGCACGTCAACATTATTATCTTAACACTCTCAGTATCACCTTGCTGCCGTGATCAACTCACTCGCACGTCAACATTATTATCTTAACACTCTCAGTATCACCTTGCTGCCGTGATCAACTCACTCGCACGTCAACATTATTATCTTAACACTCAGTATCACCTTGCTGCCGTGATCAACCCACTCGCACGATCCATACATCACAATCACAACCCAAGTAAAATTATTCACAATCCATTTTTCACAATCTGTAATTCATGACCATGACTCATACCATGACATCACCCAGGTGACTGAGCAAATTTAGGAGAATGGGGAAAAAAATCCTCAGCATTTAAGCTAAAGGATGAAGGGGGAGGGAAGGGGTGCTAGATTCTTCATGAGGCTAAACCACTCAAACCTCGCCACTACGGTAAGGTGGCCCCGACATCGGCGGGGGTCATACAAACAGGTAAAATTTAATCACTAGAGTAAATAAACACAATACAGTTCTGCAATGCTTCAGAGTGCTAAGAATTAGAACCATAAAATTAACAGAGATTCTACTTCCATTATATTCAGAATAAATTATACGTACAAGCACAAAATCTTCGAGTCCGCTATTATTAAAGTCACAATTTCTTGAGTTCGCTATTATTAAATTCATAAACCGAGTCACCTATGACTGAACCACAAATTTAATTTCAAGATCAAATAAGGTCCGTGGAAACCTAATGCAGTAATTACCTTCGTCCTGATATCCCTTGTTCCTGACCCCTGACTTAGGTCATGTGATCTCCCTGTATCATGTCTGAGACTCGGGTGATGTCGATTTTATACCTTAAGTCTGCAGTAGAGGACCTCAGTTTGAGGTCGAAATACAAAGTGCTCATCCAACTGACTATATTAATATCTTCCTGTGTGTTCCTCGCTACTCTTGTTGTCTAGCTGTAACTTCTTGTAAATACTCTATTCCATGTATTCCAGATTTTACACACTTTACAACACCATTGGTTCTGTTTGCACTCTTCCATTTCATAACATTTATCTAGGAGAAAATTAAGCATTCATTTGTTATGCAGTTTCCTTGTTTAATTGTCTTGGAGATTTGTCACACCATCCTACCCTCACATGAGGCCCTTCGTCCTACCCTCACATGAGGCCCTTCGTCCTACCCTCACATGAGGCCCTTCGTTCTACCCTCACATGAGGCCCTTCGTCCTACCCTAACATGAGGCCATTCGTCCTACCCTCACATGAGGCCCTTCGTCCTACCCTCACATAAGGCCCTTCGTCCTACCCTCACATGAGGCCCTTCGTCCTACCCTCACATGAGGCCCTTCGTCTTACCCTCACATGAGGTCCTTCGTCCTACCCTCACATGAGGTTCGTCCTACCCTCACATGAGGTCCTTCGTCTTACCCTCACCTGAGGTCTTCACTCCATCCTACCCTCACCTGAGGTCCTCACTCCATCCTACCCTCACCTGAGGTCCTCACTCCATCCTTCCCTCACCTGAGGTCCTTACTCCATCTTTCCATCACATGGAGGCCTCTCCATCCATGAAATGGAGGTAATGAAGGCCTCTCACTCCATCCACGAAGTGGAGGCAATGGAGGCCTCTCACTCCATCTATGAGGTGGAGGTGGTGGAGTCAGGATTGCGTTACTTGTGGCTCATAAATCGTGAAGGTAGCAAGCAGTGCTCACCCTCCCACCACCCAGGCACTAATTGCACCAGCTCAGAAAGGCAGGTTCATCCCCAGCGATCATAAAGGCGTCTTGGCCGCCACTTTCACCCGACCTGTCGACCTTAAGTCATTTGCTACAAATTGATGCTCCATTTTCAAACCACCATCTGTTGAGTTTTTGCACTTTCCTACGTGGATGTTTACCACGAATATTTTTAAATGTTAATATTTTTTTTCAGGGATAAAGGGAGAAACTAAAAATTGTGAAAATAGTGTTAATTTTTGCTTGTGATTGATCAGGTATTTCAATCCTGCCAAACCAGAGTTCTCATGTTTGGTATGGATCGAAACGTGTGATACATGTTTCTTCTTGGCAGCTTTCTTCTTACCAGTTTCTTCTCGCCTAACCTAGTCAGAACACAACTCCGTGCGTGCGCCATGTGGCTCAGCTACGGTGAACAATGACTACCACATACCAACTGGAATACAAGAATCTCGTCTCCATGCTGTCTCTCCAAAATCTGTCTTAATCGGCCAATGATCGCATTGTTCCAATACTTTATATGATTTTTCGCTATTATAGTTCATACCAAGATCGCTTCGAGAATTTAAAATTTTCAGCATAAGAAAGAAATACGAACATTAGCTGCATCTGCGAAGCTAAAAGTCTGGTCAGCCATGTGAACTGATGAAGTGAATCAATGTACAGTAGCTTGTGCAGATATGGAGAGTTAGATGATGCTGTATGCATATGTTGTAGACTAACGACGTGAGGAGGAAGTGCAAGTCTACTTGTAGGAGTGAAGAGATGGGAGAGAAAGAGAGGGAGAGAATTGAAATTTACGTAATTCTGTGAAATAAAATTTTCCCTGGCAAATGACCTGATGATATATAAATGTTTTCTCATCACTTATCACCATCTCCAGCATTACCACCAGCATTACCACCAGCACCCCCCCCAGCATTACCAACAGCACCCCCCCCTAGCATTACCACCAACCCCAGCATCACCACTATCATTTCCAGCATCACCACTATCATTTCCAGCATCACCATCCACAGCAAGACCAAGCTCAGCATCACCACCAGCATCACCACCACCATCTCCAGCATCACCACCACTATGATGAGTGGTCATCAATATTGACATAGAAATCTAGTGGAGGTAAGAAAGGTAATCGGGTTTGATCAGGGAAGAGATGGGTGGTAATAATTCCTTGGATCAAGAAACCGTTACCAGCACCAAGTCACCTTCCTAAGTATAGAAATATAACCCCTGGTCATCATTTGGGACTCCCACGTTATGCATAATTATCCACGTTATGAATGATAATTATCCATGTTATGAATGATTATTATCCACGTTATGAATAATTATCCACGTTATGAATGATAATTATCCACTCTATGAATGATAATTCCCCCCATGTTGGGGATAAGGGGAATTACCCTCCAAATTTTGTCAGCCCTAACTGTCTGGATCAGTTCTTTTCTGGTCTGGGAAAGACCTCAGAGGTCGTCTAGTTGGGATTACAATTTGGGGTCAGTCTTTGTGGCCAGATTCTTGGGGTCGGCCTTTGTGACCAGACTCTTGGGGTCAGTCTTTGTGACCAGACTCTTAGGGTCAGTCTTTGTGGCCAGATTCTTGGGATCAGCCTTTGTGGCCAGACTCTTGGGGTCAGTCTTTGTGACCAGACACTGGGGGTGAGTCTCTGTGGCCAGACTCTTGGGGTCAGTCTTTGTGGCCAGACTCTTGGGGGTCAGTCTTTGTGGTCTAGGTATGTTGAGGTCAGGTCACAGGGTCAGTTGTGAGGGTGAGGGAGTGTTCGTTGAAGCGGGAAGGGTCATGCTCCTTTTAAGTTCTTAAGAAAATACTTTAGTAACTCCAAACATAAATTTCCAGTGCGTGTGGAGGCATATTTGGTAGGTGGTGGGAGGTGAGGGCATTGTGGTCTCAGGGTAGTGATGATGCTGACGTGATGGTGGTCATGGTTACACTGGAGATGGTAGTAGTAGTGTTGGTAGTGTTATACTGGTGGCAGTAATGGATGTGGTCTTGGAGGTGGGTGCTGTGGTGTTAAGATGCCGGGGCCAGGAGCTGTTCCAAAAACACACTGCCGAGAACATATGCACGCCCCTTTCCCCATCCCTTCCCCCCACACACGAAACCAGACTGGTCCTCAGAAGTGAGGGACATAAGCCTGAGAAAGTTCAGAGATCTGCCTCCAGACAGGTACCGGAATTACAAGGCAGGAGATAAGAAGAAAGACCTCCTGAACTAGATCTAGCATCGCTGCAAAAGCAAAGATTAAGAGAAGACATTATCACAACACACGAAGTACTTCAAGGTTAACTGAGCAGGCAAGGACAGACAAATAGTGTATTTTTCCACATCTTGTCGGTATCACCATACCATTTCCTCAGATCGATAAGGAAACATACACGCAATCATACACAGGATTTCGACCCACAAAGTTTTACGAGGAACTGACAAAGCAGACTGACTGAATTAAGAAAACCAGAGAGAAACACAGGGGCAAGCTGAAGAGACAGATTAGTCGTAGATAAACCATACCCCCGGCCGGGATTGAACCCGCGGTCATAGAGTCTCAAAACTCCAGCCCGTCGCGTTAGCCACTAGACCAGCTAGCCACAATAAGATTCATCCAACTAGGTATATTTCTACACCATAGGAAGGTTAGCACAGGCACCTCTGTAGAAATATACCTAGTTGGATGAATCTTATTGTGGCTAGCTGGTCTAGTGGCTAACGCGACGGGCTGGAGTTTTGAGACTCTATGACCGCGGGTTCAATCCCGGCCGGGGGTATGGTTTATTTGCAATCGTGTCATTACGATTTCTTAAGTCAAGTCTAGTCGTAGATGATAATGATATTGATAATCTTCATTTCTACAAAATGCAAAATGGAATTGATTTAGGAATAGCTGACATGACTGACATACGTCAAAGAAAACCCCTGACTGATCAAAGCATGTTGGGCAGCGTTAAAATTTACTGGACGATTATTAATTTGGTTTACAAGAATGCTAGAGTTTGCAATCTTTGACATTAAGCTGTTAGTTAATTTTTTGTAAAACAATTTGTTATAATATGTTTGTAGTGATTATTACAAATATGAGTCAAATACAAATACTCATCCATATTTCAATATTAATGCTCAAGACATGCAATAGTCTGAAGGATCACAGAAGGCACAGCATCTCGGGCAAAACTTAAACTATACTATACTGTACTTAAAACTGTTATATATATATATATACTTTTTTTTTTTTTTCATTTTATTTTGGCATTAGTAGGCAGTTAAAAATATATACAAGTTGCGGGTTAATTCATAAAAAATAATATAAAATAATTGTCTAGTTTAGCAGGATGACTGGTAACAGTGACTTACAATACAAAATATAATGAGATAGTATAGGCCTATCTTACAATATATGAGAGTTTTTAGAAAAAGCCGAAACAAGAACATTGATAAGACTGGATGAAAACAACAGGTTTCAGGATTTACCATAATATAGTGCTGCCAAGATCACATCAAGGTGAGAGATGCCTGTTGACAGTAGCTTGGCAGTGGACGGCAGCCAGGGAACATTTGAAGTCTTCAGGCAGATTATTATAATCACAGGGAAGCACTAAACCCGTAGGATTATACAGCGCATGGGGAGGGAATGGAAGGTATTCAGGCTCAATTCAGGAAACCGGAGCACAGATCCAATTCCCTAGATCAAGAACCCCTCACCAACGTCAAGGAACCTCCCTTGACGGGTCTTCAAGCAGAGAGTTCCAGATTTCAAGACCTTTCATGCGCATTTTTTAGTTAAGAGTCGAAGACGGGAGGTATCAGATTGCTGTATGGTATTATGCCTTCTACGAAGAGTTTCAGAGCTGGGTTTATATTTGTATTGATTGTTCTGTATAAATAGTATGCATAGTAGTATAAAATATTATGTATAGTGAATAAGTTTAAACTTTTGAAGGAGTGTGTTGTCTGGCACTGAATAGTATAATCGTTAAATAACAAAAAAGGCACAATACCGTGACTGGAACGACGGTTATTTGTGTATAGTGTAATCGTTCGTACAGCCGCTTCATGTTTCGTTATTTTTGGCTTTAGGCAATTTGCTATAGCATATCCCAAGCATAAATACCACAGATAAGTTAAGGATAGAGAGTAGTACGAAGTAGTGCTGTTGGAGGCACAAAAGTAACTTATCTTAGAGAGGATATCTACTGTTATCGAAACCTTTGTTATGTGCTGGATAAGGGTATTGAATTTCAAGTTGCTGTCAAGGTACAGACCTAAGAATTTTCCCTTGTTTTATCTTACAACGCGAGACCTGTCACTCATTATATTTAGTTGGACATTTGCAGTTCTGTTGCCAGACATCATGTAGAAGGTCTTGTCAGTATTTAGAGTTCAATGGTAGTCATGCAAGTAGATGTTTTTTATGAACTTCTTAGTTGAGGGTAGTTCGTAATTGGGGTAAGTTGGATGAGGAAGTAGTGCAAATTTAATATACAGCTTCAAGAGTACGTATGCTACAGCCCAAATGATAAAAAACAGTAATCCCGTATTCAGTCGCTAGCGCAATTAGCTCACACACTGAGGTCTGGCACACAGTTTCCGGCAGGAAACATTAGGACGTGTTTCTTCAAGGCACCTGCTGTCTTCATTAACCCATCAGTAAAATAGGTACCCACGGGTGTGAGTCGCATCCTGGGAAAAAAAATTACCTAATTTGCCTGAAATGCTCTGCATAACAAGTGGCTTTCTATATAGTGGCAGGTTACTGATGTCAGCTAGGCCTGTACATGTACTTGTAGAAATAATTATATTATATTATTAAAGTAAGAGGCGGGAGGAGGCGCTGAAACTGTGACCAGGCCTCATGGTGGATCAGGGCCTGATCACCCAGGCTGTTACTGTTGGCCGCACGCAACCCGACGTAAGAAACCCCAGCCCGGCTGGTCAGGTACTGACTTTAGGTGCTTGTCCAGTGCCTGCTTGAAGTCAGCCAGGGGTCTATTGGTAATCCCCCTTATGTATGCTGGGAGGCAGTTGAATAGTCTTGGGCCCCGGACACTTATTGTGTTGTCTTTTATCGTGTTAGTGACACCCCTGCTTTTCACTGGGGGGATGTTGCATCGTCTGCCGAGTCTTTTGCTTTCATAGGGAGTGATTTTCGTGTGCAAGTTTGGTACTAATCCCTCTAGAATTTTTCAAGTGTATGTAATCATGTATCTCTCCCTCCTGCATTCTAGGGAGTACAGGTTCAGGAACTTCAAGCGTTCCCAGTAACTGAGGTATTTTATCGCAGTTATGTGAGCCGTGAAGGTTCTCTGTACATTTTCTAGGTCAGCAGTTTCCCCTGCCTTGAAAGGTGCTGTTAGTGTGCAGTAATATTCCAGCCTAGAAAGAACAAGCGACCTGAAGAGTGTCATCATGGGCTTGGCATCCCTAGTTTTGAAGGTTCTCATTATCCATCCTGTCATTTTTCTAGCAGATGCGATTGATACGATGTTATGATCTTTGAAGGAGAGATCTTCTGACATGATCACTCCCAGGTCTTAGACATCAGTTTTTCGATCTATTGTGTGGTTGGAATTTGTTTTATACTCCGATGAAGTTTTAATTTCGTCACGTTTTCCATATCGGAGTAATTGAAATTTCTCATCATTGAACTTCATATTGTTTTCTGCAGCCCATTTAAAGATTTGGTTGATGTCCCCCTGGAGTCTTGCAGTGTCTTCAATGGAGGACACTGTCATGCAGATTCGGGTGTCATCTGCAAAGGAAGACACGGTGCTGTGGCTGACATCCTTGTCTATGTCAGATATGAGGATGAGGAACAAGATGGGAGCGAGTACTGTGCCTTGTGTAACAGAGCTTTTCACCGTAGCCGCCTCAGACTTTACTCTGTTGACTACTGCCCTTTGTGTTCTATTAGGAAATTATAGCTTCATCTACGAACTTTTCCTGTTATTCCTTTATCACGCATTTTGTGCGCTGCTACGCCATGGTCACACTTGTCAAAGGCTTTTGCAAAGTCTGTGTATATTACATCAGCATTCTGTTTGTCTTCTAGAGCATCCAGGACCTTGTCATAGTGGTCCAGTAGCTGGGACAGACAGGAGCGACCTGCTCTAAACCCATGTTGCCCTGGGTTGTGTAACTGATGGGTATCTAGATGGGTGGCGGTCTTGCTTCCTAGAACCCTTTCAAAGATTTTTATGATATGGGACGTTAGCGCTATCGGTCTGTAGTTCTTTGCTGTTGCTTTACTGCCCCCTTTGTGGAGTGGGGCCCTCCGAGGCGAAACACCAGAGGAAACATGATCACAACAATAAAGATACTCGGAAAAAATAAGTAAATATATCATAGATATTGATTGGGTGGACAAAGACTGGCTATTATGTTCATATTTACAGTGTGAACTAGAACAAGGTTATTGTGGCTCAGGTCATCACATAAAAGTTATTAGATTTATGTGAGTGCTAAACACACACGGAAGGAGGGTCATACAGCGCCTTGAATGGGAGGTAATTAAGTTTAATACAATAAAGAGGGTAGTAGTTCCGCTTTCTCAGATCAACAAGTTAAGAGCCAGAGTGAACATGCGGGCAACACTCAGGCAGCTCCTTGAACATTCACATTTCCTCTCTCTTCTTTGCACACGTGTGACTGAGGTCTGTGCAAATATAGAAATGAGGCAACGACGAAGAAGTATAAAAGACAATGGAAAGAAAGATGGGGTGTGGAAAGAAAGGGAAGGGAAGAGATGGAGAAGGATGTACTACCTGCAAAAAAATAAATGAATTTGAATTTGAATTTGAGACAGAAGAAAGAAGAGGTGGGAACCGCTATCACCGCACATCCTTCAGTTGTCCTCTTGCCATACCTGGAGGTGTGGAGGGTTAGTGTGAGGAGAGACGCTCCTCACTGAACTCCTAAACTGTATTTACACTGGTACTGATCGCCACCATTGCTCCACCTCACGCTAATACCACACACACACTATCATAAACAATGACCGCCACCATTGGTCCATCTAACGCTAACAACACACACACGCTAGTATAAACAATGACCGTCACCATTGGTCCACCTCGAGCTAACACCACACACACTAGTATAAACAATGACCCCCACCATTGGTCCACCACACGCTAACACCACACACACAATAGTATAAACAATGATCGCCACCATTGGTCCACCTCACGCTAACACCACACACACACTAGTATAAACAATGACCGCCACCATTGGTCCACCTCACGCTAACACCACACACACACTAGTATAAACAATGTAATCAAAAGCCTCATTGGAGAAATTATTCGTTTATCACTTCTTAAGCTTAATAAGTTTAATTTTTTCTTGAAATAATGTAAGAGCTTGTTAACTGACCACTTCACTACGGAACCACAAGCTAGTTAACTGACTATTGCACTACGGAACCACAAGTTAGTTAACTGACTACTGCACTACGGAACCACAAGCTAGTTAACTGACCACTTCACTACGGAACCACAAGCTAGTTAACTAACTACTGCACTACGGAACCACAAGCTAGCTAACTGACTATTGCACTACGGAACCACAAGTTAGTTAACTGACTACTGTACTACGGAACCACAAGCTAGTTAACTGACTACTGCACTACGGAACCACAAGCTAGTTAACTGACTACTGCACTACGGAACCACAAGCTAGTTAACTGACTACTGCACTACGGAACCACAAGCTAGCTAACTGACTATTGCACTATGGAACCACAAGTTAGTTAACTGACTACTGCACTACGGAACCACAAGCTAGTTAACTGACTACTGCACTACGGAACCACAAGCTAGTTAACTGACTACTGCACTACGGAACCACAAGCTAGTTAACTGACTACAGCACTACGGAACCACAAGCTAGCTAACTGACTATTGCACTACGGAACCACAAGTTAGTTAACTGACTACTGCACTACGGAACCACAAGCTAGTTAACTGACTACTGCACTACGGAACCACAAGCTAGTTAACTGACTACTGCACTACGGAACCACAAGCTAGTTAACTGACTATTGCACTACGGAACCACAAGCTAGTTAACTGACCACTTCACTACGAAACCACAAGCTAGTTAACTGACTATTGCACTACGGAACCACAAGCTAGTTAACTGACTACTGCACTACGGAACCACAAGCTAGTTAACTGACTACTGCACTACGGAACCACAAGCTAGCTAACTGACTATTGCACTATGGAACCACAAGTTAGTTAACTGACTACTGCACTACGGAACCACAAGCTAGTTAACTGACTACTGCACTACGGAACTACAAGCTAGTTAACTGACTACTGCACTACGGAACCACAAGCTAGTTAACTGACTACTGCACGACGGAACCACAAGCTAGCTAACTGACTATTGCACTATGGAACCACAAGTTAGTTAACTGACTACTGCACTACGGAACCACAAGCTAGTTAACTGACTACTGCACTACGGAACCACAAGCTAGTTAACTGACTACTGCACTACGGAACCACAAGCTAGTTAACTGACTATTGCACTACGGAACCACAAGCTAGTTAACTGACCACTTCACTACGGAACCACAAGCTAGTTAACTGACTATTGCACTACAGAACCACAAGCTAGTTAACTGACTACTGCACTACGGAACCACAAGTTAGTTAACTGACTATTGCACTACGGAACCACAAGCTAGTTAACTGACTACTGCACTACGGAACCACAAGCTAGTTAACTGACTACTACACTACGGAACCACAAGCTAGTTAACTGACTACTGCACTACAGAACCACAAGCTAGTTAACTGGCTACTGCACTACGGAACTACAAGCTAGTTAACTGACTATTGCACAACGGAACCACAAGCTAGTTAACTGACCACTTCACTACGGAACAACAAGCTAGTTAACTGACTATTGCACTATGGAACCACAAGCTAATTAACTGACTACTGCACTACGGAACCACAAGCTAGTTAACTGACTACTGCACTACAGAACCACAAGCTAGTTAACTGACTACTGCACTACGGAACCACAAGCTAGTTAACTGACTATTGCACTACGGAACCACAAGCTAGTTAACTGACCACTTCACTACGGAACAACAAGCTAGTTAACTGACTATTGCACTATGGAACCACAAGCTAGTTAACTGACTACTGCACTACGGAACCACAAGCTAGTTAACTGACTACTGCACTACGGAACCACAAGCTAGTTAACTGACTACTGCACTACGGAACCACAAGCTACTTAACTGACAACTACACTACGGAACCACAAGCTACTTAACTGACTACTGCACTACGGAACCACAAGCTACTTAACTGACTACTGCACTACGGAGCCACAAATTAGTTAACTGATTACTGCACTACGGAACCACAAGTTAGTTAACTGACTACTGCACTACGGAACCACAAGTTAGTTAACTGATTACTGCACTACGGAACCACAAGTTAGTTAACTGATTACTGCACTACGGAACTGCAAGCTAGTTAAGTGACTACTGCACTACGGAAACACAAGCCAGTTAACTGACTACTGCACTACGGAAACACAAGCTAGTTAACTGATTACTGCACTAGGGAACCACAAGCTAGTTAACTGACTACCGCACTACGGAGCCACAAGCTAGCTGATCACTGCACTACGGAACCACAAGCTAGTTAACTGACTACTGCACTACGGAACCACAAGCTAGTTAACTGACTATTGCACTACGGAACCACAAGCTAGTTAACCGTCTACTGCACTACGGAACCACAAGTTAGTTAACTGACTACTGCACTACGGAACCACAAGTTAGTTAACTGACTACTGCACTACGGAACCACAAGTTAATTAACTGACTACTGCACTACGGAACCACAAGTTATTTAACTGATTACTGCACTACGGAACTGGAAGCTAGTTGACTACTGCATTACGGAACCACAAGCTAGTTAACTGACTACTGCACTACGGAACCACAAGTTAGTTAACTGACTACTGCACTACGGAACCACAAGTTAGTTAACTGACTACTGCACTACGGAACCACAAGCTACTTAACTGACTACTGCACTACGGAACCACAAGTTAATTAACTGACTACTGCACTACGGAACCACAAGTTAGTTAACTGACTACTGCACTACGGAACCACAAGTTAATTAACTGACTACTGCACTACGGAACCACAAGTTAGTTAACTGACTACTGCACTACGGAACCAAAAGTTAATTAACTGACTACTGCACTACGGAATCACAAGTTAGTTAACTGACTACTGCACTACGGAACCACAAGTTAATTAACTCATTACTGCACTAAGGAACCACAAGCTAGTTAACTGACTACTGCACTACGGAACTGCAAGCTAGCTGACTACTGCACTACAAAACCACAAGCTAGTTAACTGACTACTGCACTACGGAACCACAAGCTACTTAACTGACTACTGCACTACGGAACCACAAGTTAGTTAACTGACTACTGCACTACGGAACCACAAGCCACTTAACTGACTACTGCACTACGGAACCACAAGCTACTTAACTGACTATTGCATTACGGAACCACAAGTTAGTTAACTGACTACTGCACTACGGAACCACAAGCTACTTAACTGACTATTGCACTACGGAACCACAAGTTAGTTAACTGACTATTGCACTACGGAACCACAAGTTAGTTAACTGACTACTGCACTACGGAACCACAAGCTAGTTAAATGACTACTGCACTACGGAACCACAAGTTAGTTAACTGATTACTGCACTACGGAACCACAAGCTAGTTAACTGACTATTGCACTACGGAACCACAAGCTACTTAACTGATTATTGCACTACGGAGCCACAAGTTAGTTAACTGACTACTGCACTACGGAACCACAAGCTACTTAACTGATTATTGCACTACGGAGCCACAAGTTAGTTAACTGATTACTGCACTACGGAACCACAAGCTAGTTAACTGACTATTGCACTACGGAACCACAAGTTAGTTAACTGACTACTGCACTACGGAACCACAAGCTGCTTAACTGATTATTGCACTATGGAACCACAAGTTAGTTAACTGATTACTGCACTACGGAACCACAAGCTAGTTAACTGACTATTGCACTACGGAACCACAAGTTAGTTAACTGACTACTGCACTGCGGAACCACAAGTTAGTTAACTTATTACTGCACTACGGAACCACAAGTTAGGTAACTTACTACTGCACTACTTAACCACAAGTTAGTTAACTTACTACTGCACTACGGAAAAACAAGTTAGTTAACTGACTACTGCACTACGGAGCCACAAGCTAGTTAACTGACTATTGCACTACGGAACCACAAGTTAGTTAACTGACTACTGCACTACGGAGCCACAAGCTAGTTAACTGACTACTGCACTACGGAACCACAAGCTACTTAACTGACTACTGCACTACGGAAACACAAGCCAGTTAACTGACTACTGCACTACAGAACCACAAGCTAGTTAACTGACTACTGCACTACGGAACTACAAGCTAGTTAACTGACTACTGCACTACGGAACCACAAGCTAGTTAACTGACTATTGCACTATGGAACCACAAGCTAGTTAACTGACCACTTCACTACGGAACAACAAGCTAGTTAACTGACTATTGCACTACGGAACCACAAGCTAGTTAGCTGACTACTGCACTACGGAACCACAAGCTAGTTAACTGACTACTGCACTACGGAACCACAAGCTAGTTAACTGACTACTGCACTACGGAACCACAAGCTACTTAACTGACAACTACACTACGGAACCACAAGCTACTTAACTGACCACTTCACTACGGAACAACAAGCTAGTTAACTGACTATTGCACTATGGAACCACAAGCTAATTAACTGACTACTGCACTAGGGAACCACAAGCTAGTTAACTGACTACTGCACTACAGAACCACAAGCTAGTTAACTGACTACTGCACTACGGAACCACAAGCTAGTTAACTGACTATTGCACTACGGAACCACAAGCTAGTTAACTGACCACTTCACTACGGAACAACAAGCTAGTTAACTGACTATTGCACTATGGAACCACAAGCTAGTTAACTGACTACTGCACTACGGAACCACAAGCTAGTTAACTGACTACTGCACTACGGAACCACAAGCTAGTTAACTGACTACTGCACTACGGAACCACAAGCTACTTAACTGACAACTACACTACGGAACCACAAGCTACTTAACTGACTACTGCACTACGGAACCACAAGCTACTTAACTGACTACTGCACTACAGAGCCACAAGTTAGTTAACTGATTACTGCACTACGGAACCACAAGTTAGTTAACTGACTACTGCACTACGGAACCACAAGTTAGTTAACTGATTACTGCACTACGGAACCACAAGTTAGTTAACTGATTACTGCACTACGGAACTGCAAGCTAGTTAAGTGACTACTGCACTACGGAAACACAAGCCAGTTAACTGACTACTGCACTACGGAAACACAAGCTAGTTAACTGATTACTGCACTAGGGAACCACAAGCTAGTTAACTGACTACTGCACTACGGAGCCACAAGCTAGCTGATCACTGCACTACGGAACCACAAGCTAGTTAACTGACTACTGCACTACGGAACCACAAGCTAGTTAACTGACTATTGCACTACGGAACCACAAGCTAGTTAAGTGACTACTGCACTACGGAAACACAAGCTACTTAACTGACTACTGCACTAGGGAACCACAAGCTAGTTAACTGACTACTGCACTACAGAACCACAAGCTAGTTAACTGACTACTGCACTACGGAACCACAAGCTAGTTAACTGACTATTGCACTACGGAACCACAAGCTAGTTAACTGACCACTTCACTACGGAACAACAAGCTAGTTAACTGACTATTGCACTATGGAACCACAAGCTAGTTAACTGACTACTGCACTACGGAACCACAGGCTAGTTAACTGACTACTGCACTACGGAACCACAAGCTAGTTAACTGACTACTGCACTACGGAACCACAAGCTACTTAACTGACAACTACACTACGGAACCACAAGCTACTTAACTGACTACTGCACTACGGAACCACAAGCTACTTAACTGACTACTGCACTACAGAGCCACAAGTTAGTTAACTGATTACTGCACTACGGAACCACAAGTTAGTTAACTGACTACTGCACTACGGAACCACAAGTTAGTTAACTGATTACTGCACTACGGAACCACAAGTTAGTTAACTGATTACTGCACTACGGAACTGCAAGCTAGTTAAGTGACTACTGCACTACGGAAACACAAGCCAGTTAACTGACTACTGCACTACGGAGCCACAAGCTAGCTGATCACTGCACTACGGAACCACAAGCTAGTTAACTGACTACTGCACTACGGAACCACAAGCTAGTTAACTGACTACTGCACTACGGAAACACAAGCTACTTAACTGACTACTGCACTACGGAACCACAAGCTACTTAACTGACTACTGCACTACAGAGCCACAAGTTAGTTAACTGATTACTGCACTACGGAACCACAAGTTAGTTAACTGACTACTGCACTACGGAACCACAAGTTAGTTAACTGATTACTGCACTACGGAACCACAAGTTAGTTAACTGATTACTGCACTACGGAACTGCAAGCTAGTTAAGTGACTACTGCACTACGGAAACACAAGCCAGTTAACTGACTACTGCACTACGGAAACACAAGCTAGTTAACTGATTACTGCACTAGGGAACCACAAGCTAGTTAACTGACTACTGCACTACGGAGCCACAAGCTAGCTGATCACTGCACTACGGAACCACAAGCTAGTTAACTGACTACTGCACTACGGAACCACAAGCTAGTTAACTGACTATTGCACTACGGAACCACAAGCTAGTTAACCGTCTACTGCACTACGGAACCACAAGTTAGTTAACTGACTACTGCACTACGGAACCACAAGCTAGTTAACTGATTACTGCACTACGGAACTGGAAGCTAGTTGACTACTGCATTACGGAACCACAAGCTAGTTAACTGACTACTGCACTACGGAACCACAAGTTAGTTAACTGACTACTGCACTACGGAACCACAAGTTAGTTAACTGACTACTGCACTACGGAACCACAAGCTACTTAACTGACTACTGCACTACGGAACCACAAGTTAATTAACTGACTACTGCACTACAGAACCACAAGTTAGTTAACTGACTACTGCACTACGGAACCACAAGTTAATTAACTGACTACTGCACTACGGAACCACAAGTTAGTTAACTGACTACTGCACTACGGAACCACAAGTTAATTAACTGACTACTGCACTACGGAATCACAAGTTAGTTAACTGACTACTGCACTACGGAACCACAAGTTAATTAACTCATTACTGCACTACGGAACCACAAGCTAGTTAACTGACTACTGCACTACGGAACTGCAAGCTAGCTGACTACTGCACTACAAAACCACAAGCTAGTTAACTGACTACTGCACTACGGAACCACAAGCTACTTAACTGACTACTGCACTACGGAACCACAAGTTAGTTAACTGACTACTGCACTACGGAACCACAAGCCACTTAACTGACTACTGCACTACGGAACCACAAGCTACTTAACTGACTATTGCATTACAGAACCACAAGTTAGTTAACTGACTACTGCACTACGGAACCACAAGCTACTTAACTGACTATTGCACTACGGAACCACAAGTTAGTTAACTGACTATTGCACTACGGAACCACAAGTTAGTTAACTGACTACTGCACTACGGAACCACAAGCTAGTTAAATGACTACTGCACTAGAGAACCACAAGTTAGTTAACTGATTACTGCACTACGGAACCACAAGCTAGTTAACTGACTATTGCACTACGGAACCACAAGCTACTTAACTGATTATTGCACTACGGAGCCACAAGTTAGTTAACTGACTACTGCACTACGGAACCACAAGCTAGTTAACTGACTATTGCACTACGGAACCACAAGTTAGTTAACTGACTACTGCACTGCGGAACCACAAGTTAGTTAACTTATTACTGCACTACGGAACCACAAGTTAGGTAACTTACTACTGCACTACTTAACCACAAGTTAGTTAACTTACTACTGCACTACGGAAAAACAAGTTAGTTAACTGACTACTGCACTACGGAGCCACAAGCTAGTTAACTGACTATTGCACTACGGAACCACAAGTTAGTTAACTGACTACTGCACTACGGAGCCACAAGCTTGTTAACTGACTACTGCACTACGGAACCACAAGCTACTTAACTGACTACTGCACTACGGAAACACAAGCCAGTTAACTGACTACTGCAATACGGAACCACAAGTTAGTTAACTGATTACTGCAGTACGGAACCACAAGCTAGTTAACTGACTACTGCACTACGGAACCACAAGTTAGTTAACTGACTATTGCACTGCGGAACCACAAGTTAGTTAACTGACTACTGCACTACGGCACCACAAGTTAGTTAACTGATTACTGCAGTACGGAACCACAAGCTAGTTAACTGACTACTGCACTACGGAACTGCAAGCTAGCAGACTACTGCACTACAGAACCACAAGCTAGTTAACTGACTACTGCACTACAGAACCACAAGCCAGTTAACTGACTACTGCACTACGGAACCACAAGTTAGTTAACTTACTACTGCACTACAGAACCACAAGTTAGTTAACATATTACTGCACTACGGAACCACAAGTTAGTTAACTTACTACTGCACTACTTAACCACAAGATAGTTAACTTACTACTGCACTACGGAACCACAAGTTAGTTAACTGACTACTGCACTACGGAACCACAAGCTACTTAACTGACTACTGCACTACGGAACCACAAGCTACTTAACTTACTACTGCACTACGGAACCACAAGTTAGTAAACTGACTACTGCACTACTGAACCACAGGTTAGTTAACTGACTACTGCACTACGGAACCACAAGCTAGTTAACTGACTACTGCACTGAATATTAAACCAGTGTTACCAAATTTAACAGCGTAGTAGTTAGCAAAATTGGTGGATCATACCTGGAGAGGGTTTCGGGGGTCAACGCCCCCGCGGCCCGGCCTGAAACTAAGCCTCGTGTTGGATCAAGGTCTGATCATCCAGCTGTTATTCCTGGCAGCACGCAAACTGACGTACGAACCTCAACCCGGCTGGTCAGGTACTGACTTTAGGTGCCTGTCCAGTGCCTTCTTGAAGATAGCCAGGGGTCTGTTGGTAATCCTGCCTATGTATGCTGAGAGGCAGTTGAACAGTCTTGGGCCCCTGATGCTTATACTGTGTGCTCTCAGTGTACTCGTGGCGCCCCTGCTTTTCATTGGGGAAATGTTGCATCTCCTGCCGAGTCTTTTGCTTTCATAGGGAGTGATTTTCGTTTGCAAGTTTGATACTAATTCCTCTAGGATTTTCCAAGTGTATATTGTCATGTATCTCTCTCGCCTGCGTTCCAGGGAATACAAATCAAGGGACCTCAGTCGTTCCCAGTATTTTAGGTTCTTTATCGTACTTATGTGTGCAAAGAAAGTTCTTTGTACATTCTCCATGTCAGCAATGTCGCCAGCCTTGAAGGAGGCAGTTAGTGTACAGCAGTATTCCAGCATAGAGAGAACAAGCGATTTGAAGAGAATCATCATGGGCTTTGCATCCCTAGTTTTGAATTTCACTATCTATCCTATCATTTTTTCTATCAGATGAGGTAGATACATTGTTGTCGTCTTTGAAGGTGAGATCCTCTGACATTATCACTCCCAGGTCCTTCGCATTATTTTTTTGCTCTATTATATGGTTAGAATTTGTTGAATAACCCTGATACAGTTTTAATTTCCTTAAGTTTTCCATATCTGAGTAGATGAAATTTCTCTTCATTGAACTTCATATTTTGAATATTTAGCTGATGTCTGCTTGGTGTCTCGCAGTGTCTTCGATGGAGGTCACTGTCATGACAATTCGGGTGTCATCCGCTAAGGATGAGGAATAGGATGGGAGCGAGTACTGTGCCTTGTGGAACAGAGCTTCTCACCGTAGCTGCCTCAGACTTTACTGTTTACTATCTCTTTGTGTTCTATTTGTTATTCTTTTATCACGCATTTTGTGCGCTATTACACCATGGTCGCACTTATCGAAAGCTTTTGCAAAGTCTGTGTATACTACATCTGCATTTTGTTTATCATCTATATCATCCAGGACCTTGTCATAGTGGTCCAGTAGCTGGGCCAGGCAGGAGCGACCTGCTCTAAACCCGTGTTCCCCTGGGTTGTGTAACTGATGGGTATCGAGGTGGTTGACGATCTTGCTTCTTAGAATTCTTTCAAAGATTTTTATGATATGGGATGTTAGTGCTATCGGTCTGTAGTTCTTTGTAATTGCTTTACTGTTACCTTTGTAGGGTGGGGCTATGTCTGTTGTTATTAGTGAGTGTGGGATGACACCTGTGTTCATGCTCCCTCTCCACAGAATACTGAAGGCACGTGACAGGGGTTTCTTGCAGTTCTTGATGAACACAGTTCCAGGAGTCTGGGTCTAGGGCAGAGTGCATGGGCATGTCATTTATCGCCTTTTCAGAGTCTTGTGGTGTTAGGATAATATCAGAGATTTTTGAGATTACCAAATTTTGAGTATCGTTCATAAATTCATTTAGATTGTCGACCTTTAGTCTGGGTAACGGCTCGATGAACACAGAGTTGTACTGGGACTTTAGTATTTCGCTCATGTCTTTGCTGTCATATGTGTAGGTTCCGTCCCGCCTAAGCAGGGACCCAATATTGGATGTTGTTTCACCCTTAGATCTGACATAAGAGAAGAAGTATTTTGTTTTTGCTTTTCCAGTTTCCTTTATGGCTTTTAGTTCTTCCTTAGATTCTTGTCTCCTGTAATATTCCTTCAGCTTAAGTTCGATATTTGCTATTTCTCTGACCAGTGCCTACGTTCGTATTTCAGACATACTGGCCCATCTCAGCAGCTCTGTGGTTCTTCGTCTTCGCCTGTATAGGGAGCATCTCTTTCTAGTTTACATCTTCTCTTTCTTTTTCTTAATGGAATGTGCCTTGAGCAAACTTCAAGAGCCACAAAGTTAATTTTTTCTAGACAAAGGTTCGGATCCATGTTGATATTGATATCTTCGCAGCTTGTTTCATTAAGGACGTGGTTGACTTGTTGCCATTGTATATTTTATTATTATTATTATTATTATTATTATTATTATTATTATTATTATTATCCAAAAAGAAGCGCTAAGCCACAAGGGCTATACAGCGCATTTTTTTTTTTATTAAAAGTTGAATTTTGAGAAGACACCCTCATGACTGATCACATTTTGCTGGTCAGGAGCCCTGTGCATACATGTCTGTACCTCTATTATGTTGTGATCTGAGTGCATAGTCTTTGATACAGTTATATTACGTATCAGATCATCGTTGTTAGTGAAGATGCGGTCCAGCGTCTTTTCTAGAGCAGCAGATTCTAATATTTGCTGGCATCTGGTATTATGGTTCATGAGCAACTCCCAAGCTACTTTTATTACGTTATGTTTATTTATATAAGTCCTGGAGAATAAGAAGCAATCATATCTGATCCGAGGAAGGGGAGGATAGTTCACATTTTTTAAAGGATACACAAGATGAAATAAATAATGGAAGCTTTCCGCCGTTGTGCTAGTGAGGGACCCCAGAGATAAATGTTTATATTTTTATTTCTACGAATCCTGCATAAAAAAAAGTACAAGTGCAAGGTATACAGTCCTACCTGACATCAGTGACATACTACCATACAGAAAGCCGCTTGTTATGCTGAGCATTTAGGACAAATTAGGTCACTTTTGTCCCCAGGATGCGACCCTCGCCAGTCGACTAACACCCAGGTACCTATTTTACTGATAGGTGAACAGAAACAGCAGGTGTCTTGTGGAAACAAGTCTTAATGTTTCCATCCGCATCGGGGATCGATCCCCGGAACTCAGTGTGTGAGCCGAGTGCGCTAGCAATCGAGCTACGGGACACCATATAATAGAAGCTTTTCGCTGTTGTGCTAGTGAGGACACCAGATGTAAATATTTATAATGGAAGCTTCCCGCCGTTGTGCTAGTTAGAGACTCCCGAGATAAATGGACCAGGATCATAAATTCCAGCATCTGGCATTAGTAATCTCGATTTGGTCAAGATGGCTGCTGTGATCTAGACACGACATAATACTCAGAGCTGTGTGTGTGTGTGTGTGTGTGTGTGTGTGTGTGTGTGTGTGTGTGTGTGTGTGTGTGTGTGTGTGTGTGTGTGTGTGTGTGTGTCAGCCACACTTGGAAGCTGAGGGCGCCTCATGCTCTTCTCCTCCTCTTCATCTTGTCCACCAAGTAGCTGATACTGTTTCCTTAAGACGATTCTTATGACTTTGAAGGAGTCGACTCATCCGCATCTCCACGCTGAGGAGCCTTTAAAGAAGTCATTCTGCCATCCTCCAATCCCACTGAAGACTTTTCTGAAGTAATCAACTCATCCACATCCCACTGAGATCGAATTTTACCAGAGAGATGTTTGTCTGCGTCTTAAAGAGGGCCTTGAGAAAGTAGGTATTGACATGATCTCGAAGTTAAGTATTTCTATTATTTAGCGAAATTTGATGTAACAGTAATATGCTACCTTATTCTATGACAGTTACAGAGTGGGAATAATAATTTGATGTTTTCCCTGTCGTACTCTATCACACAGGATGAGTCTTTGCTCGAGCAAAGGCGCTTCCTATGAACGTATTTGCTTGGAATTCCTCCTTTTTCTGCAACACTGCAAGCTCTTGATGTGTTGATTGCAACACGAAAGGCCTAGAGCTGTCATTCAACTTCCCAGTGGTTGTTTTGCATATAAAAGCAAAGAAAAGAGGAAGAGGGAGTTGAATTTGCAGTACGCCTTGGATCAATCTACTATATGTTGACTGATCCAAGACAAGGAGGCAGGACTGGGGTGCCGTACATTACATTACATTAAATTATCAGTAAACAACCAGATCCCCAGACTTGGCCTGGAGACCTGGGAACAAAAAACTACACACCATGGTAATTCACACAGTTGCATATAAAGTGCGACAGATGGCACACACACACACACACACAGCTGGCCACGCTGGCTGGGGAGGGTCAGGCAGGGGTTAGCGAGGGTCAAGCTCTAGGTGGCTTGACCTGCCCAGTAAGGCTAACAGAGAAATCTCCAGCATCCGTAACCGGTAAGACTGTGGCCTGCCAGGGTGACCTCTCTAGAAGACTACCACCAGCCTCTCCCTCTCACTCATCACATCGTTATTCACCATTGAAGACTGTAAACACTGGACCTACAATTGCACCCTCAATTCCTATCATTATGTCTTCCCTTTATATTCCCAGTACACACCACCATACCCACCACACGCCAACATGAGATTTAAAATTATTAAATTAGCATAGAAGCGCTAAGCCCACAAGGGTCATACAGTGTCTGGGGAATGGGACCAGGCTACGGTGCCCCGTGGCCTGGTGGCTATAGTTCTCGCTTCACAGGGCGATGTCTGGGTTCGATTCCCAGTGAGGGTAGAAACACTGGGCGTGTTTCTTTACACCGGTTGTCTATGTTCCCCATCAGTAAAATGGGTACCTGGGTGTTTGTCGACTGGTGTGGGTCGCATCCTGGGACAAAATGACCTAATTTGCCCAAAATGTTCTACATAACAAAGGGCTTTCTATATAGTAGTATGTCATTGATGTCAGCTAGGACTGTATACCATGTACATGTACTTGTAGTAAATAAAGATATTATATTATAAATTTGATCCTAGGAAGGGGAGGGCAGCTCCATTTCACTGTATCACGAGTCCCTCACCAACATCAAAGCACCTTCTTGAACGGAACAAAAGCTTCAAAGAAAAAAAAAGAAGCACGGATGCGCGAGGCCATACTGCAGAAAACATATGGTAAATAAGAGGAAAAAAATACTCTCGTTGTCACGGTTGAAGTTTCGGTGTTGCGGCAGCAAGATCACAGCACCTGCGATGCTGTCAAGGATTTTTTTTATTTTTTAATTCCGGTCTCTCTCACCAACGCATACGTCCTAAAAACCCACTTATTGAATTTGTATAATTTCAAAAGCACCCAACCATGGCTGAAACAAGCAGTTACCGACATCAGTATCAATTTACCGATATCATTTATTGGCTTGCTGCTTATTAACAATTTATTATCACCATCTTGCTGTAATCGTGACTAATGTGCTTCCATGTTACAGAAATTCATTACAAGTTAATAATAACAATTCAACGGTCCATTATTCACATTCCGCTTTCCCACAATTTTTTCCCCAGTTACATAGGTCAGAAATCATCTTATAATAACACTTGCAATGCTTCTGCCGTTTTTGTTCAATTAATTCAATGTAATTTTTAACTTTATTAAGTCATAAATTGTAATAATATTGGTCACATTACCGACAATATGTTGGGTAAAAGGACACAAGTGCAACTAATGTGACATTTTATTGTGGCAACGTTTCGCTCTCCAGGAGCTTGACAAAGCTCCTGGAGAGCGAAACGTTGCCACAGTAAAAATAACACATCAGTTTCACTTGTGCCCTTTTACCTAAAAAAGTTATAAAATGATATACGTCAACACTCAGCCTAACACAGTCAGAGTAAACACTACACACTGTGAACTTTTACCACAATATTGTTGATGTTTTGTGTCTGTGAAGACATGTGAGGTGGGTGTGAACCAAATGGTTCACACCCACCCGTGTAATGGTGCCATGACCCGCGTCATGGCACCATTACACGGCAGACAACCAACCCCCTTAAAAACTAACATATCACACCATAAGTAGCTTTAATATGGTGGTGGGATGTTTTGTTCATCAGAAAACAGGAATATAACTACTGACGCGGGTCTGTCAGAAGACCCGCTCAGTGATAACCGCTGGCTGACCAGCCCCTGGCGAGAAGCTCTTGATCCAGGGAAATGAACCAATTCTCCCTTTAAATCGAACCTGTCTCCCATTCCCCATGCGCTGTATGACTCTAATAGCTAAACATCCCAATATTGCTTATCAGAAGAAGTGTAAAAACATACCCTCGTGTATTTTGATGTGGACACTGATATTTTTACGAGATGAAGAGGTAAAAAACGACCAAAAACCGATCAAATAATCAAAAGGTACAATAAGTGGTTGGTGTACAACCCAGATCAGCATGGGTTTACACTGGTCAATCATGCTGCTCACAACTACGTACTTCTCTTTGGTTTCACTTTCACATGGGCAGCAGAACTTCTAAATTACAGCTATTACTAGCTCCTAGAAAACTTGAATTCTCTATACTGATCTACTGGAGGTGAAAGCGAGGTCTAGCCTCACCTCTTCGTCGTCCTCACTCTTTCTGGTTCTTTAGTGTGCTACCCTTAACAAGTTCTGTATTATCGAGGCAAACAGATTACTTCTCCTCTATGTATTTGGGCCTTTATGTAGATATATTTTCCCTGTCTATATCCCCAGGGAACTGGAATGGTATGTGAATGCCGACAATGTGGAGTAAAGGACACACAGATGCAGACGATACTTTTCTAATGACAACGTTTCGCCCATGTTAGTAAAGAAATTCACTATATCTCTAGGTGTCGTTTATTTTATATCCCCGCGGTTGAAGTCTCTTACTAGCTTAGTCTTGGGTTCTGCAATATTCATGTTTATCCTTGCTGCAGTGTTTGTGTCGAAGACATGTTGTTTCTTGTGTCAGGTGATATGATTATAATCAAAACTTAAGCGCTAAACCACTAGCGTCATTCAGCGCTGGTGTGAGGTGATAGCCGGATGTAAACGACAGCCACACAGACACTGGGACTCTAATAATTAATACGATTGTATTCCAAAAATACACGATGTCTGGAAGGACTATTTTTCGATTTTCATCCAGTTTTGGGCAGGAGTGTTCTTACTCTCTTTTCTCCTCATACATTATTAATTATTATTGCTACTGTTATTGAAATTATTTTGAACGTTAATGTTATCAATATTACTACTGATATTAACATTATAATTATACTCACAAAAAAGTGTTGTACTCACTATTTACATAGTAAGTCCGGGGAAAATATTCTCACTCGTTAGTTTCTGTAATTAAGATAAGAACTGCGATTTTTTCAAATCTAAAATTTTATATTATTTGCTACGTTTGTGTGGACAGATATGATGTCTGTTCCTGCCTTGTCATCTTATGTCTGACTACGGGAGAGTTGTTCAAGGGGTGAGTGGCCATTGGGAATGTTTTCTTAGGAGCGTAGGGGGGTTGGGGGTGCGGTTGAATATTTGGGTGAAGTAGGATTCGAGGAAAGAACTTTAGTGTCTATTAAGTGGGGTGAATTTGAATATTATGGAGCAGTTGTGGTGAAGGAGTTTGTTTGGTAAAGGGAGGATGTGGATTGTATGTCTACAAGTTGTGGTTGTGAGGGGGGGGGGGTTAAGGTTATGTTAGTATTCAGTTCTGTCAGCATCAGTAATAATGCAGATGGTTTATCTTGTAAGGAAGGGGGGGGGAGTTAGTCTGGCTCTTTCTTTGACTTTCTCTTCTTTTTGCTCATTAAGCTCATTAATAAAAACGAATACTTTATTTGTGACGATATTAAAGTCTCTCTAGTCTCAGTAAATAATTTCTGCACCTCTCCCATCTCTTGCTTCAACACCACTTTCTTAACTTCCACACTATCATATTTAATTATCGTCGGCCATTCTCCCGCCAGTTTTGTTTCCTGACCCCACAGCAAGCACAGCTCTGTCCGTCTCTACATGATCTTTAGTATGAGATGGGAAGCACTGGTCTTGTGGCATCCACCGTGGCGTCAGGTCTTGTCTCCGTAACTCCCCAGTGCCAGTATTCAGTCATAATAACTGCCCAGTGCCAGAATTTAGTCATAATAAATGCCCAGTGCCAGTTTTCAGTCATATTAACTGCCCAGTGCTACCACTCATAATAACTGCCCAGTGCCATCAGTCATAACTGCCCAGTACCACCATTCAGTCGTAATAACTGCCCAGTACCACCATTCAGTCGTAATAACTACCCAGTGCCACCATTCAGTCGTAATAACTGCCCAGTACCACCATTCAGTCGTAATAACTACCCAGTGCCACCATTCAGTCGTAATAACTGCCCAGTACCACCATTCAGTCGTAATAACTACCCAGTGCCACCATTCAGTCGTAATAACTGCCCAGTGCCACCATTCAATCATAATAACTGCCCATTGCCACCATTCAGTCGTAATAACTGCTCAGTGCCACCATTCAGCTATAACTGTCCAGCGCCACCACTGTCATAACTGCCCAGTAACAGTTTTCTCTCTAATTTACCTCTTCTTTGTATTCCTTCATAGCTTCTGTCCAGTGTGTGTTCCCTTTCCCACAAGTCCTCCCTGTCCACCCATTCCTCACAGTCTCTTCCCATCCACCCATCTCCCCACGCCTCCCACGACCACCCCAAGGAGCTTCCCCATCCACCCACCTCCCCACACTTCACTTCAAGCATGACACTTCCAAAGGAGAATGTCAGTGGCAGCTGTTATGGACAGCTGACCAATTTAAAATGATATATGTGTACACAAACGTACACAGATGGCTATACATGTGCATGTGTGCATACAGATGTTGTTGTCAATATTTAAGTTTAATATACTAGATAATGTGTATGACCATACACACACACACACACACACACACACACACACACGTCACAGTGTGGTCAGGAGGTGGAATAACCTCAACAAAGAAGTGGTGGAAACAGGTTCCATACATAGCTTGAAGACTAGTCATGACAGGTGCCCGCAAGGCTTGGGAAGAGTAAATCCGGCTTCAAGAAGCAGGACCAGGAGCTGTGACTCGATCCCTGCAACCACAAAGAGGGGAGTAAACACACACACACACACACACACACACACACACACACACACACACACACACACAGGAGTTGTGACTAGACCCCTGCAACACACACACACACACACACACACACACACACACACACACACACCTGCACCATAACGAGCAATCATCATCAGCAGGTGAAAGTTTTCTCGACCATTACATCACACAGACAAGTCACGTGACACTACCCTCCTGCCTCCACTGTCACAACCATCTTGAGAGATTGGCAATTCCCAAGTGATAGTAACTCCAGTTCTGCTGGAATGAAATCTTTGAAGTTGTCAAAACTGCCTGACGATATTATCATCACTGCCCTACTGAAGTGTTCCAGTTCAGGCTGATACAAGCCATCACTCTACACTTCAGTTATCCTGTGATGGAAAATACCAGGATAACACCTGAGCAAAAACGTGTTAAGCTGGCACTCCCACTCTCAATCAATTACCAAGGTTTATACCAGGATAATAGGGTGCTTACACTTATCCTTTGTGAAGGAATATAATGTGATGAAAGCTTATTTTCGCCCCGACAACTTCATGTACACCTGAGTAGTAGCATAATGTTGATATATCCAATTTTGGCAAGTAGTAAAAACGAAAAGAACTGTTATTATCGACAGAACACCACCACCACCACCACCACCACCACCACCACCACCACCACCGCCACCACCACCACCATCACACCAGCGTCACCAATTTGGCATAAGCAGCAGCTTCTCCAGTCGAAAGCCAGCCTCTCCATACCAACGCCAGCCTTTCCATACCAACGCCAGCCTCTCCATACCAACGCCAGCCTTTCCATACCAACGCCAGCCTCTCCATACCAACGCCAGCCTCTCCATACCAACGCCAGCTTCTCCATACCAACGCCAGCTTCTCCATACCAACGCCAGCCTCTCCATACCAACGCCAGCCTCTCCATACCAACGCCAGCCTCTCCATACCAACGCCAGCTTCTCCATACCAACGCCAGCCTCTCCATACCAACGCCAGCCTCTCCATACCAACGCCAGCCTCTCCATACCAACGCCAGCCTCTCCATACCAACGCCAGCCTCTCCATACCAACGCCAGCCTCTCCATACCAACGCCAGCTTCTCCATACCAACGCCAGCTTCTCCATACCAACGCCAGCCTCTCCATACCAACGCCAGCCTCTCCATACCAACGCCAGCTTCTCCATACCAACGCCAGCTTCTCCATACCAACGCCAGCCTCTCCATACCAACGCCAGCTTCTCCATACCAACGCCAGCTTCTCCATACCAACGCCAGCTTCTCCATACCAACGCCAGCTTCTCCATACCAACGCCAGCTTCTCCATACCAACGCCAGCTTCTCCATACCAACGCCAGCTTCTCCATACCAAAGCCAGCCTCTCCATACCAACGCCAGCTTCTCCATACCAACGCCAGCTTCTCCATACCAACGCCAGCTTCTCCATACCAAAGCCAGCCTCTCCATACCAACGCCAGCTTCTCCATACCAACGCCAGCCTCTCCATACCAACGCCAGCTTCTCCATACCAACGCCAGCCTCTCCATACCAATGCCAGCTTCTCCATATCAACGCCAGCCTCTCCATACCAATTCCAGCTTCTCCATATCAACGCCAGTCTCTCCATACCAACGCCAGCTTCTCCATACCAACGCCAGCTTCTCCATACCAACGCCAGCTTCTCCATACCAACGCCAGCTTCTCCATACCAACGCCAGCTTCTCCATACCAACGCCAGCTTCTCCATACCAACGCCAACTTCTCCATACCAACGCCAGCTTCTCCATACCAACGCCAGCTTCTCCATACCAACGCCAGCTTCTCCATACCAACGCCAGCTTCTCCATACCAACGCCAGCTTCTCCATACCAACGCCAGCTTCTCCATACCAACGCCAGCTTCTCCATACCAACGCCAGCTTCTCCATACCAACGCCAGCCTCTCCATACCAACGCCAGCTTCTCCATACCAACGCCAGCTTCTCCATACCAACGCCAGCTTCTCCATACCAACGCTTGTGTGTATACGTGGGCATACCTACTGTATACCTATGTATATTTTAATATACTTGCTATATTAATTTATTCACTAACAACGTATTATGCAAAATATGTCTGTGCATATCTGACTATACTATGTATACCCGTGTGTATGGATAGTGACCTATAGGTCCCCTTCCCCAGGGCAACAATCAGTGACCTATAGGTCCCCTTCCCCAGGGCAACAATCAGTGACCTATAGGTCCCCTTCCCCAGGGCAACAATCTCATTTTAAAGCGTCAGTTTTTGACGTTTTACACAGCACCACATTGTAATCGTTTATTTTTCATCGAATCGTGTTTAAGCTCGTCTCCCCTCAAGGCAGGTTCCTTGATACTGGTGAGGGGCTCTTGATCTAGGGAATTTGATTTGTGCTCCAATTCTTTGAATTAAGTCTGAATACTTTCCATCCCCCTCCCCAGGCTCTGTATAATCCCTACAGGTTTAGCGATCCCCCATGATAATTGAAGCTTGGCTAAGCTTATTTGAGTTATGATGGCTTAGGTTGGGTTAAAGCTATATTATTATTATAATCAAAAAGAAGCGCTAAGCCACAAGGACTATACAGCGCTGCAGGGCAGGAAGGAAGTGAGGGCATCAGGTGGCAAAAGGGAGATGGATGAGCAACAGGTTACGGATAACAGCGGGGCAGTGGATGGTGAAAGGGTAAAGGGCAGCAAGAGACTGAACCAGAAAGGGCTGAGGGGAGTGCGAAAAGTATCATCAGAGTTTGTGGAGTAAATCGGTCGTTGTCAAGAAGTCAATGAGAGAGTCAGGATTAAAGGAGGGTCCATCAGCAAGAAGGGAAGGTAAAGAGAGAGTAGTAGAACGAAGACGACGTTGGAGGTAAATTCTGCGTGCTCGTTGATAGAGAGGGCAGTCTAACAGAATGTGGCTAATCGATACTGGAACTTGACACTGCTCACAGAGAGGAACAGGGTGCCTCTCCATGAGATACCCATGAGTAAGACGAGTGTGGCCAATGCGAAGGCGGGAGAGAGTGGTCTCCCAACTTCGGCACTGATGACAAGAAGACGGCCAGTAACCTATGCTCGGTTTAATAGAATGAAGTTTGTTACCGAGCAGAGTTGACCAACGTTGTTGCCAACGGGTGCGAAGGTGGGTAGCTATTGCAGCAAAATAGTCCAGAAATGGAACACCTCGATAGGAAATTGGTAGGTCATATACTGCTGACTGCGCAGCAGTGTCTGCCTGTTCATTGCCCTGTACGTCGACATGACCAGGGACCCAACAAAAAACAATATCTTTATGTTTGGTAGAGATACGGCGTAGCCAAAGTTGGATACGGAGAACTAGGGGATGAGATGTATCAAATTTTCGTATAGCCTGTAGAGCACTAAGGGAGTCTGAGACTACTACAAATGATGACACAGGCATAGATGCAATACGAATAAGTGCTGCAAGAATGGCATACAGTTCAGCAGTAAAAATGCTAGCTGAAGATAGTAAATGCCCTCGTACGACGCTGTCCGGAAACACTGCTGCGAATCCGACGCCGTCTGAAGACTTAGAGCCATCTGTGTACACAGCGGTGGCATGAGAATGGGAGTGGAAGTGATCAAGAAAAAGAGAGCGGGAAGCCACCGTAGGCAGTTGAGCTTTCGAGCAAGGGAGTGAGAAAGAACAGACCCGAACAGCTGGAACTTCCCAGGGGGGCAGGGAAAAGTGAGATGCTACATGAACATATAAAGGTGGTAACTGAAGGGAAGACAAGAGTGAATGTAGGCGAAGAGAAAAGGGACGGAGCAAACAGGGGCGGCGAACGAATAAAGAATGTCTACTAATATCGGTGACCATTCTATAAATGGAAGGATTGTGTAGATCGTGAGAGCGTACATAGTAACGAAGGCAATGGGCATCACGGCGATCAGACAAGGATGGAACATTTGCTTCTGTATAGAGGCTCTCAACAGGGGAAGAGCGAAAAGCACCAAGGCACAAACGTAAGCCTTGGTGATGGATAGAGTTAAGGCTAGAGAGAGTAGCAGGAGAGGCCGCGGAATAAATCTGGTCACCATAATCGAGTTTCGATAAAACGAGGGCTGAATGTAGGCGAAGCAGAGTTCGACGATCAGCTCCCCAGGAAAGATGAGCAAGGGTTTTAAGAAGGTTTAGCCGGCTGTGACAAGTTGCCTTCAGAGAGGTAATGTGAGGTTTCCAGGTTAACCGACGGTCAAAGAGAAGGCCTAGAAACCTGACTGTATCACGTTCGGGGATACGGGAGCCATAGAGATACAAAGGATGATCGGAGATAACAGAGCGTCTAGTGAAAGTAATTTGGTGAGTTTTGGTACTTGAAAATTTAAACCCATGTGTGGTGGCCCAAGTGGAAACACGGTCGACAGCATGCTGGAGAGAAACTGCAATAAGGTGACAGTCAGCGCCTGCACAAGCAATAGCGAAGTCATCAACATAGAGTGATGACCAAATATTGGGTGGAAGAACAGAGGCCAAATCATTTATAGCAAGGAGAAAAAGTGTTGTGCTTAGAACACATCCCTGAGGGACACCTTCAGCTTGGACGAAGTCCGGGGAAAGAACATTATTGACTCGAACACGGAAATGTCTGTCAGTTAAAAAGTTCTTAAGGAAGGATGGTAGATTGCCTCGGAGGCCTAAGGAATGGGCCTGGGCCAAAATATTATACCTCCAAGTTGTGTCATATGCCTTCTCAAGGTCAAAAAATATGGCAATAACTGAGTGATTATTCGCAAAGGCATTACGAACATACGTATCCAAGCGTAGTAAGGGGTCTATGGTAGAACGACCCTTACGAAAGCCATATTGACTAGCGGAGAGACTGTTGTGAGTCTCTAAATACCACATTAAACGTCGATTTACGAGGCGTTCCATCACTTTGCAAACTGCACTTGTAAGAGCGATGGGGCGATAGTGGGAGGCATCATGTCCTGTAGTACCCGGTTTGCGGAAAGGGAGAACAATGGCAGATTTCCACAGCTGGGGAAGAACTCCTTGTGCCCAAATAAGATTGAAGAGGTGTAAGAGGACTACAAGGGCTGACCGATGTAAATGTTGTAACATACGAATATGAATGTCATCAGGCCCAGCTGCCGATGATCGGCAGGCTGAGAGCGTTGCCTCCAGTTCTTGAAGTGTAAAAGGCACATTATACTGTTCTTCTCCGAGAGAAGAAAAGTCCAAGGGTACTAACTCTCTGGCAGACTTTGAGGAAAGAAACGAGGGGCATAGATGGAGCCCTCGGGAAATACGGACCAGATGTGTGCCAAGTTCAATGGCAACGTCGAGAGGGTTTGCTATATCAACACCAGTGACCCGTAGAACAGGAGCCGGGTCAGGAGAGTATTTACCACTCAATTTCCTCACTTTTTTCCAGACTGCACTCATAGAAGAAGCAGAGGTGATGGTGGAAACATAGTCTCGCCAACAAGTGCGTTTAGCTTCACGGATGACACGGCGAGCGATCGCACGCTTCTGCTTAAAATCAACAAGTCTCTCAGCGGTTCTATTGTACCGGTACCTGCCCCATGCAGCACGTTTCAAACGTACTGCACGAGCACAAGCAGGAGACCACCAAGGCACGCACTTCTGAGAATGCCTGCCTGAGGTTTGGGGTATAGAATGAGAAGCTGCGGTATAAACTGATGTCGAGAAGATGTGTAGGAGCTCATCAATGGAGGATGAAGAAGGAACCTCACTAAAAGCAGTGAGGTGTGAGTAAAGATCCCAATTTGCCCGATCAAATTGCCAGCGAGGGTTACGGGAAGGTGGTGAATAGGAAGGAGAAGTAAGAATGATCGGAAAATGATCGCTGTCATGTAAGTCTGGTAGAACAGACCAGGTGAAGTCTAGTGCAGTGGAGGAAGAGCAGACTGATAGATCGATGCAAGAGAGAGTATGAGTACGAGGATCAAAATGGGTGGGAGTACCCGTATTTAAAACATGGAGGGGGTGAGAGGCAAGAAAAGCCTCCAACTGAATGCCACGTGAGTCACAATGAGACCCCCCCCAGAGGAAATGGTGGGCATTAAAATCACCAAGTAACAGAAGTGGTGGTGGTAAGGATGAAACAAGAAAGGCAAAGTCTGGGATAGAAAATGCTCGAGAAGGAGAGAGATATAAAGAACATATTGTAAACCACTTATTCAAGTGGATACGGGCTGCAGTGTAATGCAGCGAGGTATGGACAAATAGTTGACAGTACGGAATATCATTGCGTAGAAGAAGGGCACTTTCATTAAAGGTCCCATCTGAGAAAGGATCCGAAGAATACAATAAATTATAGCCTGAGATAGGTTGGAAAACAGCCGAGTGTAATTTTGGTTCTTGTAAGCAAGCACCAACAGGGGAAAACCTGGAAAGCAACATCTGAAGCTCACCCCGATTACCCCTGAGGCCGCGGATATTCCACTGTAAATAGGCCATGATTGGCGATGAAGAAAATATCAGGAATCTGTAGGTAAAGGCACCTACGGACTAGAGGGGTTAGAAAAGTCAACGTGTGGTGGCATTGGAAGATGTTCAAGTAGCGAAGGAACGGAGCGTTGCGAAGAATGGGGTTGTGAAGATGGAGGAGAGGGAAGAGAAGGAACAGGAAGTGAATCAGTGTCCATTGAAGGTTTAGTCTCTGCAATATATTCTGAAATGGCTTCAAGTGTTTCTGAATTCAAAGATGTATGGGAAACCATATTGGAGATAGGAGGAGGAGGGTGAGTAAAGATTGGGACAGTAATGGACTGTACCAAAGTAGAGGGGGAGGGAAAAGTGTAAGGGACTGGAGATGAAGTGTGGGGGGGGACAGAAGAGGTAGAAACCTGGGAGGTGACAGAAGAGGGAGAAACTTGGGAGGGGACGGGGGTGGAAGGCATAGTACGAGGAGGAGGGTGAATCTCCACACTTGTAATAGAGCCAGAGAGAGGGGAAGAACTAGGTACAGAGACTGGAAAGGTAACGTGTGGAGGTGGAAGAAGGGAAGGAAGGGGCAAAGAAGATTTGAGCAATGTGGATTTTTTGGACTTCTGAGTAGAGGGGCGATTGGTATTAGGTGTCGTACGAGGTCTTGTCGATACTGGGGCTTGTGAGGAAGGACGCGAAGATGTGAGAACAGACTGAGTTGTAGTCGGGACGTCAGAGCCAAGGACAGCAAAAGGATTAGATGCCGTAGTGGCTATGGGAGGGGTAACAACAGAGGAGGCTGCAGAAGATGGGACCCCAGAAGTGGGGGGACGTTTGGAAACACGAGAATAAGAAACACGGGGTAGTCTCCCTTGGAGGCGGAGATGAGTAACTGCCATAGCATAAGGGAGACCTTCTGCCTCTTTGAGGCAACGGATTTCACGTTCATTTAAGTAGACCTGGCAACGGCGGGAGTACGAAGGGTGAGCTTCATTACAATTAAGGCAAGATGGAGGTTGACTGCAAGATGTATTAGAATGGTTGTCGGCACCACAGACTGGGCATTCGGCCATAGATCTGCAATATTTCGCTGGGTGACCAAAACGCCAGCAATTTCTACATTGTTGCGGTGTAGGTATCACCTTTCGAACTTGTAACCGATGTCCCGCGACATATACAGAGGATGGGAGTTCTCGGCTGTCAAAAGTTAAACGAGCCACATTGCAAGGGTAACGTCTCCGCCCCCGGGCAGGAAGGACATAAGTGTCTACTTTGAGGATTGGGAGATCCTGGAGTTCCAGCTGTTCAAAAATGTCATTGCCACATGACTGGAAATTCTGTTGGACTATGGTATGGGGCAGAATGACAGTACCACTACAAGAATTGAGAGAAAGATGTTTTTCAATAGTGATAGGAGTAGTATCGATATTCGAAAGGAGAGAAAGATCATGAGCTTGGGTAGCATTCTGGACAGTGACGATGCGTGTACCGCTCTTGAGAGCGTGAAATGAAATATCTCTGCCAACATGACGCAGGAGCGCTTTGGCAATACTATGGTCAGAAAGGTAGGCAGAAGAAGAAGTTGGTCTTAAAGTAAAGAATTTAGTCCATTGTGTGGTCCGAAACTGAGCGTGGAGAGGGAGTGCTTGACGTGTCGGTCGTTTCCGAGTAGAATGGGAAGGTAACGACGGAGCATCATCAGGAGATTGACGTTGGCGTTTAGGAGTAGGACCGGAGTTGGTCCGGCAGGAAATGGGTGGGCGATTCGAAAATTGCCGTACCGTAGAGGGAGAAGCCGGAAGCATAGTCAAAGGAGAGCGGAGTTCAGACAAATCGAAGGAGTCAGTCGAAGCCCCGGTACCTGAAGCGGGTGAGGAAACAGCACCAGCAAGAGGTACAGGGGCATCAGGAGTGTCCGAAGAGTGGTCTAAACACAAGGCAGGGTCAGAATGGGGTGCGGTATCAAGAAGGGGCCCGGGGGTAGTGGTTTCATGGACTAGGGCTGCCATGGTTAGGTTACTCCTTTGCTTTTTGTTTTTAAGAAAAAAAAAGAAAGAAGAAAAGAAAATAAAAATAAAAAAAAGAATAAAAAAAGGGGGGAGCGGGGAGGAATAGTTCCCAGGAGGAATGAAAGGGCCGGAAATCCCCCTCCGCGCCCAAGAGGACTCGACACCGCTAGTAGCGCAGATGCAGCATGGAACCCGTGCCATACCCTACCCTTCATGCCAGTAAACCAGCAATCTGGGATAGCAACCTCACATCTGCCGAGCTACCTCGGTGGACAAAAGAGAGGGCGGCCGGATATCCGCCACAAAGCATACCTCCTTCAGCCACCACCCCCGGAATCCGAAAGGTGGCTTCCAGAGATACACCCGTCGCCCAAAAGACACCCAAAGCTACTCCGGGATACCGGAGAGGGATCGGGACATCCCCAGGCAATCCAGATTCCACGGCAAACTACGCCACCGCCAAGAAACCTCAACGGAATGGGATGGACCCCGGTGTCCTTTCCCCTACCTAGGAACTAGTGCGCCTGTGGGAGAAATCACGAAGGCCAAGAAGAGGAAGGGCAAAAGGGAGGGGTGAGGAGGAGGAGGAGGAATGGAAAAAGGGGAGGATGGGGAGGATGGGATAGGGGAGGGGAGAATGGGGGGTAATTAGGTTCGGTCTGAGGAAGAAGACCGACAGGGCTAATTCCTCAGACCAAGAGCCTCTTCACCACGCCAAGGAGCCCCCCTTGAAGAGGGGTTAAAGCTATAAAACGTGCATTTAACAACAAACAAGTGAAAATGGGGTGACACGGTGTCCAGTGGCTCCGTTGGCAGCGCACTGAGCTTACATACTGAGTGCCCATGATTCGATCTCTGGCATGGGTGGAAATGTTGGGCATATTTCCTTACACCTGTTGTCCCTGTTCCCCTAGAAGTAAGGAGTTAGGTGTTAAATGACTACTGTCGGTCGCATCCTGGGGAAGAACACTGTGACTGAAAGATCCTAATGGAAATCAGACAGTCTTCTAACACACTGACTTTATTGGGTTATCATGGGTGGCTAATTCTCCCAAGAATGAGCATTAATTTTTAAAAAAAGTGGGCCGGTAAGCCAGCGGAAAGCCTCGGTCAGATAACCAAAAGCTCCAGCGATCGATCATATGACAAGAACCCGCGTCAGGAAACACTTGTCCTGTTCCCTGATAAATCTTATACCTAACCCTCCCCCGGGTTAAAAATCCAAACAAATCTTACCACACAGCTCTGGCTGGCCCACCTTCATAACGGTGGTACTACTCTTTTGAAGCATTTTTGGCAACTATACCTGGCCAACCCCACACATCCGCCCCAAGATACCTGCTCCGCCTCTGTACACACCTGTACTAACCATCCTCATGTAGCAGTGTTGAGGAACTGGTCCAGCAAATGAACACTAAGATCTGCACTGCCTCCCCCACCCTCCGCGCACCTCGTAACGCAACTCTTGGTTAATTGAGTCGTTAAACAAAGTTGTTTGTCTTATCCCTAATAGAGCACTATGTCGCTGGTGTGCGAGCTTCGTGCAATGTACAACACGCACACGCATAGTAAACCAAGCTTTATTATTTGCTTCATCAAGTCATAAAGGCTTAATAAAGCTTTAATTTGGTGAAATGTCGTGTATAATCGGCCGTGAGTTACTGACTGTAATTCGTCCATCGAGCTGAAAGTCAAGAAATTATAAATTGTTGTTTGTTATTATTTTTTTTATTGTTGCTGCCGTTGCCATTATTACCATAGGGATCATCATTAGAGGGGAGGGGGAGCGCTAAACCCGTACGGGTCGTAACAGGCCCGGGGAGAGGAGGGAGGGAAAGCGAAATCTTAAATCAGGTTTGACTGAAGGCGATAGTAGTTCCAGTTCCTTGGATCAGCAGCCCTTCACCAGCATGGAGGCAACTCCCCCTCCCTCCCTCACTCCCTCTTGAAGTAAATGTTGACAAAGTTCCCGTCGTGTTGTAGCAGTCAACCTCTCTACGTCACGTCTCTAAACTGAACTTTCTGTTGCATTAAGTGTTAATACCAGCAGTATTAAAAATAACGACGGCAGTAGTATTAGTGGTTGTAGACTTGAAGCAGTGAAACTTATAGTAACATCCATAGTAATAATGTCACCAGTAGTAGTGATAATAACAGTTGTAGTAGTAACAGTGAAAACAGTATTAATTGCAACAGCAACGTCGATAGTAAAAGTAACAGTAAGAGAAACATAGCAGTAGTAATGATAGTGAGAGCAGTAGTAGTGGTGGTGGTGGAGATAATGGAAGTGTTACTATCAGTGGCCAGTTCTTCACCTGGATGGAGTCAACACCAGCTGCTAACACCTGACGGTTCTTCACCTGGATGGAGTCAACACCAGCTGCTAACACCTGACGGTTCTTCACCTGGGTGGAGTCAACACAAGCTGCTAACACCTGACAAACAAACAAAATTATTCCCTCTTTTATTCAGAAGTCTGGTTCTCTCTCATTTAAAATTCTTGTTCTCTCCTTCATTTAGCAGCCTTGTTCCCTCTTCTTTTGAAGCTTTGTTCCCTCTTTCATTAGAAGCCTTGTTCGGTCTTTCATTTTAAAGACTTGTCCTCTCTTATTTGTGTGATAAAACCGACAAGTTGAAGATTGAGACACTTATGCAACATATGGGAATCTTTATTAAGGAAACTTTTCGTCACACAGTGACTTCATCAGTTTAGTACTTTATATTAGACTGATGCATAAGTGTCTCAATCTTCTCTCTTTTTTGTTCTGAAGCTTTGTTTAACTTTTTCATTTAGAAGCCCTGCTCTCTTGTTTTGAAGCTTTGTTCCATCTTTCATTTTGAAGCTTTGTTCCATCTTTCATTTTGAAGATTTGTTCCATCTTTCATTTTTAAGCTTTGTTCCATCTTTCATTTTAAAGCTTTGTTCCATCTTTCATTTTGAAGCTTTGTTCCCTCTTTCATTTCGAAGCTTTGTTTCCCTCTTTTGTTTTGAAGCTTTGTTCCCTCTTTCATTTTGAAGCTTTGTTTCCCTCTTTTGTTTTGAAGCTTTGTTCCCTCTTTCATTTTGAAGTTTTGTTCCCTCTTTTGTTTTGAAGCTTTTTTCCCTCTTTCATTTTGAAGCTTTGTTCCCCCTTTCATGTTGAAGCTTTGTTTCATCTTTCATTTTGAAGCTTTGTTCCCTCTTTCATTTTGAAGCTTTTTTCCCTCTTTCATTTTGAAGCTTTTTCCCTCTTTCATTTTGAAGCTTTATTTCCTCTTTCATTTTGAAGCTTCGTTCCCTCTTTCATTTTGAAGCTTTGTTCCTTCTTTCATTTTGAAGCTTTATTTCCTCTTTCATTTTGAAGCTTTGTTCCCTCTTTTGTTTTGAAGCTTTTTTCCCTCTTTCATTTTGAAGCTTTATTTCCTCTTTCATTTTGAAGCTTTTTTCCTCTTTCATTTTGAAGTTTTGTTCCCTCATTCATTTTGAAGCTTTTTTTCCCTCTTTCATTTTGAAGCTTTATTTCCTCTTTCATTTTAAAGCTTTTTTCCTCTTTCATTTTGAAGTTTTGTTCCCTCTTTCATTTTGAAGCTTTATTTCCTCTTTCATTTTGAAGCTTTGTTCCCTCTTTCATTTTGAAGCTTTGTTCCCTCTTTCATTTTGAAGCTTTTTTCCCTCTTTCATTTTGAAGCTTTGTTCCCTCTTTTGTTTTGAAGCTTTGTTCCCTCTTTCATTTTGAAGCTTTTTTCCCTCTTTCATTTTGAAGCTTTATTTCCTCTTTCATTTTGAAGCTTTGTTCCTTCTTTTGTTTTGAAGCTTTGTTCAGTCTTTTGTTTTGAAGCTTTGTTCCCTCTTTCATTTTGAAGCTTTGTTCCTTCTTTTGTTTTGAAGCTTTGTTCCCTCTTTCATTTTGAAGCTTTGTTCCCTCTTTCATTTTGAAGCTTTGTTCCCTCTTTTGTTTTGAAGCTTTGTTCCCTCTTTCATTTTGAAGCTTTGTTCCTTCTTTTGTTTTGAAGCTTTGTTCCCTCTTTTGTTTTGAAGCTTTATTTCCTCTTTCATTTTGAAGCTTTTTTCCCTCTTTCATTTTGAAGTTTTTTTCCCTCTTTCATTTTGAAGCTTTTTTCCCTCTTTCATTTTGAAGCTTTTTTCCCTCTTTCATTTTGAAGTTTTGTTCCCTCTTTCATTTTGAAGCTTTGTTCCCTCTTTCATTTTGAAGCTTTATTCCCTCTTTCATTTTGAAGCTTTATTCCCTCTTTCATTTTGAAGCTTTATTCCCTCTTTCATTTTGAAGTTTTGTTTCCTCTTTTGTTTTGAAGCTTTATTCCCTCTTTCATTTTGAAGCTTTATTCCCTCTTTCATTTTGAAGCTTTATTCCCTCTTTCATTTTGAAGCTTTATTCCCTCTTTCATTTTGAAGCTTTGTTCCTCTTTCATTTTGAAGCTTTGCTCCCTCTTTCATTTTGAAGCTTTATTCCCTCTTTCATTTTGAAGCTTTATTCACCTCTTTCATTTTGAAGCTTTTTTCCCTCTTTCATTTTGAAGTTTTGTTTCCTTTTTCATTTTGAAGCTTTATTCCCTCTTTCATTTTGAAGCTTTATTCCCTCTTTCATTTTGAAGCTTTATTCCTTCTTTCATTTTGAAGCTTTATTCCCTCTTTCATTTTGAAGCTTTATTCCCTCTTTCATTTTGAAGCTTTATTCCCTCTTTCATTTTGAAGCTTTATTCCCTCTTTCATTTTGAAGCTTTATTCCCTCTTTCATTTTGAAGCTTTGTTCCCTCTTTTGTTCTGAAGCTTTATTCCCTCTTTCATTTTGAAGCTTTATTCCATCTTTCATTTTGAAGCTTTATTCCCTCTTTCATTTTGAAGCTTTATTCTCTCTTTCATTTTGAAGCTTTATTCCCTCTTTCATTTTGAAGCTTCATTCCCTTTTTCATTTTGAAGCTTTATTCCCTCTTTCATTTTGAAGCTTTGTTTCCTCTTTTGTTCTGAAGCTTTATTCCCTCTTTCATTTTGAAGCTTTATTCCCTCTTTCATTTTGAAGCTTTATTCCCTCTTTCATTTTGAAGCTTTATTTCCTCTTCCCTTTTGAAGCTTTATTCCTTCTTTCATTTTGAAGCTTTGTTTCCTCTTTTGTTCTGAAGCTTTATTCCCTCTTTCATTTTGAAGCTTTGTTTCCTCTTTTGTTCTGAAGCTTTATTCCCTCTTTCATTTTGAAGCTTTGTTTCCTCTTTTGTTCTGAAGCTTTATTCCCTCTTTCATTTTGAAGCTTTGTTTCCTCTTTTGTTCTGAAGCTTTATTCCCTCTTTCATTTTGAAGCTTTGTTTCCTCTTTTGTTCTGAAGCTTTATTCCCTCTTTCATTTTGAAGCTTTGTTTCCTCTTTTGTTCTGAAGCTTTATTCCCTCTTTCATTTTGAAGCTTTATTCCCTCTTTCATTTTGAAGCTTTATTCCCTCTTTCATTTTGAAGTTTTGTTTCCTCTTTTGTTCTGAAGCTTTATTCCCTCTTTCATTTTGAAGCTTCATTTCCTCTTCCCTTTTGAAGCTTTATTCCCTCTTTCATTTTGAAGCTTTATTCCCTCTTTCATTTTGAAGCTTTTTTCCTTTTTCATTTTGAAGCTTTGTTTCCTCTTTTGTTCTGAAGCTTTATTCCCTCTTTCATTTTGAAGCTTTATTTCCTCTTCCCTTTTGAAGCTTTATTCCCTCTTTCATTTTGAAGCTTTATTCCCTCTTTCATTTTGAAGCTTTATTCCCTCTTTCATTTTGAAGCTTTGTTCTCTTTAACTTAGCAGTCTTGTCCTCTCACATAAAACACACACGGCACCCGGAAGCACCTACAGATGAGATTTATGACAGAAGCGCTAAACTCGCAGGAGTTATACAACGCCTGGGAAAATGGGAGACATTCAGACTTGATCCGAGGATGAGGAGAAAAGAAAAAGTCCAGTTGCATAAAGAATATATTAATTAAATGTTTAAAAGGGGAGTAGACCGGTAAGCCAGCGAATGGCCTCGGTCAGATGACCAAAAGTTCCGGTGGTGGGTTATTATACAAGACCAGCGTCAAGAAACACTTGTCCTGTTTCCTGACAAACCTTACTTAACCTTATATCAAGAGCCCCTCTCCGGTATCAAGGAACCGTCCTTGAGGAACTCATACACATGAAGTGAAACACCAACATTTTTTTTATTTTTTAACTTTGTTAGCAGTCTACATCAATAACATCGTGAAAGACTGCGAGAAAGAGATCAACTTTCCATTTTCTGGTTTTAAAAGCCGACTGACTATACTAGGCTGCATATTACTGTATTACCAGTAGTGAAGAATAATTTCTAGGAACGGGAATAAAGTTCACTTTTATTGTGACTGAAGTACTCAGTGTATATACCCAGATATACAACTATGTGACTGAAGTACTCAGTGTATATAAGAACATATGAAAGAAGGAACACTGCAACAGGCCTACTGACCCATGCGGAGCAGGTCCAATGTGTGTCCCCCCCGGATAAGACCAATTACCCCTTCCCCGGATTAGCCTAATGACCCACCCAGTCTGGTCACCTCCACTCAAGGAGCACGGCACCAGACCCAGCAGCACAAGCTAGTCAGGTCCAACTCAAACCCACCCACACCCACTCATGCATTTATCTAACCTATTTTTAAAACTACACAACGTTTTAGCCTGAATAACTGTACTCGGGAGTTTGTTCCACTCATCCACAACTCTATTACCAAAACAGTGCTTTCCTATATCCTTCCTGAATCTGAATTTTTCCAACTTGAAACCATTGCTGCGAATCCTGTCCTGGCTGGAAATTTTCAGCACGCTAATTACATCCCCTTTATTTATTCCTGTTTTCCATTTATACACCTCGATCATATCCCCCTAATTCTACGCCTTTCGAGAGAGTGCAGATTCAGGGCTCCTCAGTCTATCCTCATAGGGAAGATTTCTGATACATGGGATCATCTTTGTCATCCTCCTCTGTACGTTTTCCCTAGCATCTATATCCATTCTGTAATACGGTGACCAGAACTGAGCAGCATAGTCTAAATGAGGCTTAACCAAGGATATATAGAGTTGAAGAACAACCTGAGGACTTCTATTATTTATACTTCTAGATATGAAGCCAAGAATTCTGTTAGCTTTATTGCGAACACTAATGCACTGTTGTCTTGGTTTTAGATTACTGCTAACCAGAACTCCTAAATCCTTTTCGCAATCAGTAGTATTAATTAAGATCTACATTATTTAGTCTATATGTGGCATGGTTATTTACCTGTCCAACATTTAGAACTTTGCATTTGTCAATATTAAACTGCATCTGCCACTTCGACCATTGCATCAGTCTATTCAAATCATCCTGGAGTGCTCTAGTGTCCTCATTAGAATGAATTGGACCGCCTATTTTAGTGTCATCAGCAAATTTGCTTATGTCGCTATTTATTCCCTCATCTATGTCGTTTATGTAAATTGTGAACAACAACTTACCCAACACTGACCCCTGAGGAACACCGCTTGTGACGTGCCCCCATTCTGATTTCTCCCCATTTATGCACACTCTCTGCTGCCTATTTGTCAGCCATGCCTCTACCCAGGAAAAAATTTCTCCTCCTATTCCGCGTGCCTTAAGCTTCCTCAATAGCCTCTGGTGTGGAACTCTATCGAAAGCCTTACTGAAGTCCATATACACAATATCATATTCATTACCATGATCTACCTCCTCAAACACCTTAGTGAAAAAAGTTAGTAAATTCGTAAGACAGGAACGCCCCTTTGTAAAACCATGTTGAGATTCATTAATCAATCTGTGCCTGTCAAGATGGCTACGAATTGCTTCGGCAATTATTGATTCCATAAATTTTCCAGCTATGGAGGTAAGGCTTATTGGTCTATAGTTCGAAGCCGAGGACCTGTCACCTGCCTTGTAAATAGGTATTACATTTGCCATTTTCCACTTATCAGGCACTATGCCAGTTTGTAGTGATATGTTAAAAAGATTAGCCAAAGGTATGCTAAGTTCCTCTTTACATTCCTTTAACACCCTTGCAAACAGTTCATCAGGGCCTGGGGATTTGTTAGGTTTTAGTTTCTCTATGTGACTGAAGTACTCAATGTATATACCCAGATATACAACTATGTGACTGAAGTACTCAATGTATATACCCAGATATACAACTAGCGTTGTAAGTATAGCCTCTCCAGTTGGCTTCTCCTGGAAGGTCATATTAGTCTTGGTTTTATTATCGTCTGTTAAATGTTCATAATTTAAAACAACTGTATCAATAATAATGTTGTGGGATATCAGCTTCTCCAAAATTAAATATTGAATCGACAGAGGTCCTCCAGTAACCGCCAGGATCCCTGCTACACGTACCCTCCAGATACCCAGGTACCCACAACATGAGGCATTATTATTATATTTAGGGGATGCGTTAAACCCTTAGGGGTCATATAGCGCACTGGGGGGAAGGAGATGGGAGACCGTCAGGTTCATGAGCCTGCCTCTAGGTAATTAGGTATCATGCAATAAAATTTAACAAATTAAATAATTATTAAATATGATTATCATCTATGATGACCCAACTGATGCATATAATGTGAATGACAGAAAAAAATGGTTGAAACTTGTTACTCTTGTATGGTTGGTTGGTCCACCATACTACACACGTTTACAGTACCAGGTAGTTAGCATAACTTACTTAAGCTCAAAGGAAACAAATACAAAGTGTACCACTTAGCTTTGATGAGTAACTGCGTAACTTCGACTTACTGGTAAGAGAACAAGAGTCTTGATGCACTCCTGGTGGCTCACACATTTTCAGTAATCATCAGTCTGGTTACTCGACTGCAACTTCCAGTTCTTAATACTATCCTCAAGTGTCTCACGAGGGGATATTAGAGTAGCATTCTCCGACTCACAACGATCTCCGCAGGTTGACTGCCGCTGCTGCCGCTGCTGCCGCTGCTGCCGCTGCTGCCGCTGCTGCCGTTGCTGCTTCTGCTGCCGCTGCTGCCGCTGCTGCCGCTGCTGCCGCTGCTGCCGTTGCTGCTTCTGCTGCCGGTGCTGCTGCTGCTGCCGCTGCCGCCGCTGCTGCCGCTGCTGTCGCTGCTGCCGCCGCCTCCCCCTGACACCTAGCGTACACCTGACAAATTATCCAACGACTGCTAATTTATTTTTATTATTTTCGTCTTTTTCGCAATTAGATTAACATAGTTCCGGTTCGCTATCTGACGGTCAATTAAACTATTGTTTTCTTACAGTAACGTCAGTGTATATCAACGCAACACTTGGTTGGAATGAAGGTAGTAAGACAGAGTTAAATCACAACGAGCACCAACAGAAGGATAATTTCACCTACATAAACATTTATTAAGTACTAAAGTGATACAGAAAATGATACATACCATACAGTGTTTGAAGAATATATTAGGCGGAGAAATGTAATCATTTCTACACATGTGATTAATAAAAGAGTCGAAAAATTTGTAAAAACAATAATATTTGTATATTTAACCTGTGGTCAGCATTGTGCCATGACATACTCAGCATTGTGCCATGACATACTCAGCATTGTGCCATGACATACTCAGCATTGTGCCATGACATACTCAGCATTGTGCCATGACATACTCAGCATTATGCCATGACATACTCAGCATTATTCCATGACATACTCAGCATTATGCCATGACATACTCAGCATTATGCCATGACATACTCAGCATTATGCCATGACATACTCAGCATTATGCCATGACATACTCAGCATTATGCCATAACATACTCAGCATTATGCCATGACATACTCAGCATTATGCCATGACATACTCAGCATTATGCCATGACATACTCAGCATTATGCCATGACATACTCAGCATTATGCCATGACATAATCAGCATTATGGCATGACTTACTCAGCATTATGCCATGACATACTCAGCATTATGCCATAACATACTCAGCATTATGCCATGACATACTCAGCATTATGCCATGACATACTCAGCATTATGCCATAACATACTCAGCATTATGCCATAACATACTCAGCATTATACCATGATATACTCAGCATTATGCCATGACATACTCAGCATTATGTCATGACATACTCAGCATTATGCCATGACATACTCAGCATTATGCCATGACATATTCAGCATTATGCCATAACATACTCAGCATTATGCCATGACATACTCAGCATTATGCCATAACATACTCAGCATTATGCCATGACATACTCAGCATTATACCATAACATACTCAGCATTATGCCATGACATACTCAGCATTATGCCATGACATACTCAGCATTATGCCATAACATACTCAGCATTATGCCATGACATAATCAGCATTATTCCATGACATATTCAGCATTATGCCATGACATACTCAGCATTATGCCATGACATACTCAGCATTATGCCATGACATACTCAGCATTATGCCATGACATACTCAGCATTATGCCATGACATACTCAGCATTATGCCATGACATACTCAGCATTATGCCATGACATACTCAGCATTATGCCATAACATACTCAGCATTATGCCATGACATATTCAGCATTATGCCATGACATACTCAGCATTATGCCATGACATACTCAGCATTATCCCATGACATACTCAGCATTATGCCATGACATAATCAGCATTATGCCATGACATACTCAGCATTATGCCATGACATACTCAGCATTATGCCATGACATACTCAGCATTATGCCATGACATACTCAGCATTATGCCATGACATAATCAGCATTATGCCATGACATACTCAGCATTATGCCATGACATACTCAGCATTATGCCATGACATACTCAGCATTATGCCATGACATACTCAGCATTATGCCATGACATAATCAGCATTATGGCATGACATACTCAGCATTATGCCATGACATACTCAGCATTATGCCATGACGTACTCAGCATTATGCCATGACATACTCAGCATTATGCCATAACATACTCAGCATTATGCCATGACATACTCAGCATTATGCCATGACATACTCAGCATTATGCCATGACATACTCAGCATTATGCCATGACATACTCAGCATTATGCCATGACATAATCAGCATTATGGCATGACTTACTCAGCATTATGCCATGACATACTCAGCATTATGCCATGACATACTCAGCATTATGCCATGACATACTCAGCATTATGCCATGACATACTCAGCATTATGCCATGACATGCTCAGCATTATGCCATGACATACTCAGCATTGTGCCATGACATACTCAGCATTATGCCATGACATACTCAGCATTATGACATGACATACTCAGCATTATGCCATGACATAATCAGCATTATGCCATGACATACTCAGCATTATGACATGACATACTCAGCATTATGCCATGACATATTCAGCATTATGCCATGACATACTCAGCATTATGCCATGACATACTCAGCATTATGCCATGACATACTTAGCATTATGCCATGACATACTCAGCATTGTGCCATGACATACTCAGCATTATGCCATGACATACTCAGCATTATGCCATGACATACTCAGCATTATGCCATGACATAATCAGCATTATGCCATGACATACTCAGCATTATGACATGACATACTCAGCATTATGCCATGACATATTCAGCATTATGCCATGACATACTCAGCATTATGCCATGACATACTCAGCATTATGCCATGACATAATCAGCATTATGCCATGACATACTCAGCATTATGACATGACATACTCAGCATTATGCCATGACATACTCAGCATTATGCCATGACATACTCAGCATTATGCCATGACATACTCAGCATTATGCCATGACATACTCAGCATTATGCCATGACATACTCAGCACTTGATGCACGAATTTCATGTGAGTTAAATAACAAAAATTAATAAAGAGATTGAAGAATATTTATTACATTAAACAAATGAAGGGATAAATGTATGAGGCAAATTAATACTGACAGATTGTGTCTCGTAAGAGAAATGGTCAAATGCAAATTTAAGTAACAAACCTGTTTTAAGTACATGATGAGAGAGAGTGAAATGTCTTGGAGTGACATGTTTAAGTCATCACCAGAGGATCAGCATACGCGAGTACTGATTAATAATAATTGTGAATTATTATGTGAGAAAATTACCTGCATGAGGTTTACAGGGTATTACCTGAATTATTACGTACAAGTAATTTGGGTGAGGTAAGTGGGACTTAGTCACAGTAGGTCACAGAACTGTCACTCCTTCGATGCTCACTCCATCACTAATCTCACAAAAAGCTAGACCTGACATTAAATTAATAATTACAATATTAAAACCAGTTACTCTGGTAAATTAAAATTGTATGGACTGCATATTTTTGTTTACTTGCTGGGTACACAAAATATAACTATTAGTACCACTTACCATTTAGTTACCGGATCATTATTATTTTTTAGAGACACTCCCTAAAGCTACCACAACAGCTAGAATTTACGATGATCAACGCAAAAACTACTATACGTTATGTGGAAGCGTCACTTAGCTAAGGTGTGCTGCTGGGAAGGATCAGTCCCCTATTTTTCAGTCCTTTTAGCCAAATTGTAAGGGTTTTCCACACTATTTATCCCAATTCTTCAGCGGGAACGTGTCAGCAATTTCTAAATTACGGATTGAGGCCGATATACACCCACTGAACTTCGATGACACCTGATTACATTACACAATTTTCCACGACAATCAGTGCTCGCAAATTGCAAATGGCGTCCCCCCCCCCCATGGAGTCATTCCCCAGTTGTTCTGCCTCCTTCCCCCCCCTCACTCGAAATTTCTCGAAGGGTCAAATTAGTATCACATTTTAATACACAATTATTATATAATTCAAATTTGCACAAGCTGAATTTAGAAAAATTCAAAATTTTCCACAATAATTATGTAATTATTAATAGTAGCAGTAACTATTAATAATAATAATTATAATAATAATTATAATTATTGTTATTAATAGTAGTAGCTGCAGTAATAATAACAATATTATTAAAGGATTTTTTAAGAAATTTAAGAAAGTGAATATTTTAAATAATGATGGATAGAATGACAAGAGGACCAAGAGCTTTGTCACAACTGTTTTGCCTTAAGACAGAACAACACCGCCAAAATTATTAGCCATGGGGAGGCCCTAAACCCACAGGGGCCATAGCGAGTGAAGAATGAGAGGCAATAATGTTTGATCCAGGGAAAAGGGAGAGGGTAGCTCCAATTCCTTGCATCAAGAGCCCTTCATTAACATAACCCCCTCCCCCCCAAGGAGCTGCAGAAGGAATTATGTTGGCTGCCTCTTTCCACCCTTTTTAATATATATCAATATATTTGTAACATTCACTGGATGTAGCTCTTATCACCTCCTCTCTTAAATTAATTTCAATTCTCCTTCATTCAGTTTGCGAAGAAAATTTTTTCCAGTATCTATTCCACTCTTAGTTTTTTCTTAATTTACAATTGTGGCTTCATATTATTCTTGTTGTTGGTACCAATACAATCTTCTTTTATATCTTTCTTTCATAGGTCTGGTCTCAGACCGGGCCGGGGGGCGTTGACCCCTGAAACCCTCTCCAGGTATACTCCAGGTATCCGTTATGACTTTCAATGAGCTTATAAGAATATAAGAAAGAACACTGCAGCAGGCCTACTGGCCCATGCGAGGCAGGTCCAAGTCCCCCACCGGTCCAATCCAATGCCCCAACCTAGTCAAGTCAGGTCACATTCACTTAAGGAAGGAGCACGGCATCTGACCTAGTAGCACAAGGTAGTCAGGTCCAACTCACACCCACTAACACCCTCTCATGTATTTATCTAACTCATCTTTAAAACAACACAACGTTTTAGCTTCTATAACTGTACACGGGAGTTTGTTCCACTCATCCACAACTTTATTACCAAACCTGTGCTTTCCTGTATCCTTCCTGAATCTGAATTTTTCCAACTTAAAACCATTGCTACGAGTCCTGTCTTGGCTAGATATTTTTAGCAAGCTATTTACATCCCCTTTATTTATTCTTGTTTTCTATTTATACACCTCAATCATATCATCTCTAATTCTATGCCTTTCTAGAGAGTGCAGATTCAGGGCCCTCAGTCTATCCTCATAGGGAAGATTTCTGATACATGGGATCAACTTTGTCATCCTCCTTTGTACGTTTTCCATAGCATTTATATCCATTGTGTAATACAGTGACCTAAACTGTGCAGCATAATCTAAATGAGGTCTAACCAAGGATATATAGAGTTGAAGAACAACCTGAGGACTCCTATTGTTTATGCTTCTTGATATGAAACCATGGATTCTGTTCGCTTTATTGCGATCACTTACGCACTGTTGTCTTGGTCTTAGATTACTGCTAACCAGAACTCCCAAATCCTTTTTGCAAACAGTAATATTAAGATCTGCATTATTTAGTTTATTTGTGGCATGGTTATTTTCCTGTCCAGTGTTTAGATCTTTGCATTTGTCTATTGGGCCGTGCGGACGTGCTGCGCAGTAGCTCCTGATTGAGTTGGCTTTTGCGCAGTGGTGACGTGTACCTCGCTCTGTGAAGACCTGTTTGTGCGCTCTCTACGAATTGAAGCAAGATGCCCTCCATCGAGCAACTTTACCAACAGCTTAAGGAAGAATTGAGGATGGCGAAGATGGAGATTCGGCGATTGACCGAGGAAAACAAGAAGATTCGTAGTAGTCCTCCTGTTTTGAGTCCTCAGGTCAAGAAGGGAAACTGGTCAGTGGCTGGACAGCAGGGAACGAAGTTGACGATCAAGAAGACGAATGGAAAGGTAGAAACGATGAAGAAGAAAGAGACTGCCGTGGAAACTGTTGTGGAAACATCTAATACATTCTCAGTGCTACCCGACGAATGTGAGTCGACTACTGGGAACATCACGATGAACGACACCAAGGAAGGTAAGAATATTGTTGTTGTTGGGGATAGCCAAGTTAGGTATATGGATAGGGCATTCTGCTTGAAGGACAGGAGTAGGAGACAGAGAGTTTGCTTTCCTGGGGCTGGGATGGAGGATATTGTTAGCCATCTGGATGACATCATGAGAGGTAATGGGAGCAATCCTATTATCTGTCTCAGTGCTGGAGGCAACGATGTTGGCAGACGTAGGAGTGAAGACCTGATTAGCAGGTGTAGGTCAGCAATAGAAATAATTAGGAGTAAGGGTGGGAACCCTGTCATATGTGGTATTTTGCCAAGGAGAGGAGTTGGAAATGAATGGTTGTCCAGGGCAATTGGTGTCAATTGCTGGCTGGACAAATACTGTAAGGAAAATGCGGTAACATTCATTGACAACTGGGACCTCTTCTATGGCAGAAATGACATGTATGCCAGGGATGGGGTTCACTTATCTAGGTCTGGGGTGGGAGCACTGGCAACTGCAGTGGAGGGAGCTGTTAGTACTTTAAACTAGGAATAGTTAGTGGTATGGGTTTTGGCAGGAAAACAGTGAAGTCCCAGTGTAGTAACATTATGAGTTCTAGGGGAACTAGCAATAAGCAGAATGAGGTAGATATTGAAAAGCCAGTGACACTGGGTGATAAGGACAGTAATAGGTTTAGTAGAAAACAGAAATGAGCAGGAAGGATAAAGAGAAAGGAGAGTGTTTCAATGTTTATTCTGCTAATAGCCGTAGTGCTAGGAATAAGATGGATGAGTTGAGATTAGTTGCTAGTGCAGGTAACATTGATGTATTTGCCTTAACTGAGACGTGGTTTAATTCAAAAAGTCGGGACATGCCTGCAGAATGTCGCATTCAGGGTTTTAAATTGTTCCAAGTAGATAGAAGTATCGGGAGGGGGGGTGGGGTGGCATTGCATGTCCGAGATCGCTTGAACTGTTGCATAAAAACGGGTATTAAGTCTGAAGTAACACATACAGAGTCTGTTTGGATAGAATTTTCAGAGGGGCATGAAAAACTGATTTTAGGAGTGATATACCGTCCCACAAACTTAGATAGGGACCAAGGGAGACTACTATGGGAGGAAATTGTTAAGGCCACAAGGCACGATAATGTAGTAATTCTAGGAGACTTTAACTTTAGTCATATTGATTGGAATTTCTTGACTGGGAATTTAGAATCATACGACTTCTTAGAAGTAGTTCAGGATTGTTTTTTGAAGCAGTTTGTGACAGAACCTACAAGGGGAAATAACCTGCTTGACTTAGTTATGGCAAACAATGAATCCCTTGTTAATAATTTAGAAATTTCAGAGGAACTGGGTGCTAGCGACCACAAATCAATTACATTTAGCATTGAATGGAAGTACGATAGTAGCGATAACTCAGTAACAGTCCCAGATTTTCGCTTAGCAGATTACGATGGGCTTAGAGAACACTTATCATCAGTTGACTGGGGTAACGAAGTGAGCTATCAATATGACAGTTTTCTGAACACTATACATGCTGCTCAAAGAACGTTTATCCCATATAAAGAAATTAGATCAAATAGAAATGACCCAAAATGGATGAATAATAGGCTCAAATATCTACTAGGGCATAAGAAAGGAATTTATAGGCGTATCAAAAGAGGTGAGGGTCATCTTATGAATCAGTATATTGACATTAAGAGGGACATTAAAAAGGGGATAAGAAAAGCTAAAAGGGACTATGAAATTAAAGTTGCTAGGGATTCTAAAACTAACCTAAAAAGTTTTTTCCAGGTCTATAGAACAAAAGTTAGAGATAAGATAGGTCCCCTTAAAAATAACTATGGGCACCTTACTGACAAAGAGAATGAAATGTGCTCGATTTTTAATAATTATTTTCTCTCAGTTTTTACACAGGAAGACACTAACAATATTCCAGTAATTAATTTTTATAGTGGGCTAGTAGAAGATAAATTATGTAACATCACAGTCACTAGTGAAATGGTTGTGAAGCAGATAGACAGACTGAAGCAAAATAAGTCGCCGGGTCCTGATGAGGTTTTTCCAAGGGTTCTTAAGGAATGCAAAATGGAAGTCTGTGAACCATTAACTAATATTTTTAATTTATCTCTTCAAACAGGTGTAGTGTCTGATATGTGGAAGATGGCTAATGTAATTCCTATTTTTAAAACAGGGGACAAGTCGTTACCGTCAAATTACCGCCCAATAAGCCTGACCTCAATTGTAGGCAAATTACTAGAGTCAATTATAGCTGAGATTATAAGAAGCCATCTCGATAAGCATAGCTTGATTAATGATACTCAGCATGGATTCACAAGAGGGCGGTCTTGTCTAACTAATTTATTAACTTTCTTCAGTAAAGCTTTTGAGGCTGTTGACCACGATAAAGAATTTGATATTATTTACTTATATTTTAGTAAGGCTTTTGATAGAGTTCCGCACCATAGACTGTTAAAGAAAGTGGCAGCTCATGGCATTGGGGGAAAAGTGCTCTCGTGGATCGAGTCATGGCTCACTGACAGGAAGCAGAGAGTATCCATAAATGGGGTTAAATCCGAGTGGGGATCTGTAACAAGTGGCGTTCCACAGGGATCAGTCTTGGGCCCGTTGTTGTTTATAATATATATCAATGATCTTGATGAGGGAATTACTAGTGATATGAGCAAATTCGCCGATGACACAAAGATAGGTAGGATAATTGATTCAAACGTAGATGTTATGGAACTTCAGGAGGATTTAAACAAACTCTATTCTTGGTCAGAAAAGTGGCAGATGCAGTTCAATGTAGATAAATGCAAGGTTCTGAAGCTTGGGAGTGCCCATAACCCTAGTACTTATAAGTTAAATGATGTAGAACTTAGTCATACAGATTGCGAAAAGGACTTGGGGGTTATGGTGAGCAGCAACCTTAAACCAAGACAGCAATGCCTAAGCGTACGTAATAAGGCAAATAGATTACTGGGATTTATATCAAGAAGTGTAAGCAACAGAAGTCCAGAGGTCATACTGCAGCTTTATACATCATTAGTAAGGCCTCACCTAGATTATGCAGCTCAGTTCTGGTCTCCATATTACAGAATGGACATAAATTCGTTAGAAAACATTCAGCGTAGGATGACTAAATTAATACACAGCATTAGAAATCTTCCTTATGAAGAAAGATTGAAGACTCTTAAGTTACATTCACTTGTTAGACGAAGAATGAGGGGAGACCTGATCGAAGTGTATAAGTGGAAGATAGGTATTAATAAAGGGGATATTAATAAGGTCTTGAGGATGTCTCTCCAAGAGAGAACCCGCAGTAATGGATTTAAATTAGATAAGTTTAGATTTAGAAAGGACATAGGAAAGTATTGGTTTGGAAATAGGGTAGTTGATGAGTGGAACAGTCTACCTAGTTGGGTTATTGAGGCTGGGACTTTGGGTAGTTTCAAATTTAGGTTGGATAAGTACATGAGTGGGAGGGGTTGGATTTGAGTGGGACTTTCACATCAGAGCTTATTCTTGGGTGGCATTGAAAATTGGGTTGGGCAAATGTTTTGTTAGTGGGATGAATTGTAAAGGACCTGCCTAGTATGGGCCAACAGGCCTCCTGCAGTGTTCCTCCTTTCTTATGTTCTTATAATAAACTGCATCTGTCACTTTTCCTACCACTGCATCAGTATATTTAAATCTTCCTGGAGTGCTCTATCCTCGTTAGAATGAATTCGTCGGCCTATTTTGGTGTCTTATATCGCTATTTATGAATATACTGATTTCTTAACTGCCCCTCTCCTCTTTTGATTCGCCTATATATGCCTCTCTTTTGATCAATGAGATGTTGTAATCTATTGTCTATCCATTTAGGATTATATTTGTTTAATCTGATTTCCCTATTTGGAACATGAGTTGGCTGAGCAGCTGGAACTAAGCTCTTGAAAACGTCATATCGCCAACCATCACCTACCTGACCCACAGTCAGGTCTTTCCAGTTCAGCCCACCCAGGTAATTTCTCAGTCTTATGAAATCAGCCAAGTGGAAATCAGGGACAGAAACTTGATTACAATTATCAGGGTAATTCCATGATATATTAAAATTGAGTGATTTGTGATCTCTTTCCCCAAGCTCATCATTAACCTCAAGATTATTAATTAGCAATTCCATACTGGCAAGAACCAAGTTAAGCAGGTTATTTTCTTTAGTTATGTCTGTCACAAACTGTTTTAAAAAACAATCTTGAGTCGTATCAAGAAAGTCATTTGACTCTAAATATCCTGTCAAATTGCTCCAGTCAATTTGTCTAAAGTTAAAATCTCTCATTAGCACAACATTTTCGTATGTAGATGCCTTACGAATTTCGTCTCATAGAAGTTTACTGCACTCTCAATCAAGGTTTGGGTGCCTGTAAATCACACCAAAGATTAGTTTTTCACGGCCCTCGAGAAGCTGTAACTAAACAGATTCAGTGGCTGATGCTTCTAATTTTATATTTTATCTAACACAACAATTTAAATTGTCTCTGACATACATCACTACTCCACCACCCTTCCTGTTGACTCTGTCAGTGTAAAATAATTTATAGCCTTGTATGTGACATTCAAAAGGCATTTCTCTATCTTTCAGATTGAGCCAGGTATCTGTTATAGCAGTGATATCTATGCTTCCTGCACTTGCAATTAATCTTAGCCCTATCTTCTGTCAGTTTAAAATCATAGACATATCAGCAATGGCCCTCTCGATCGAGTTTGCAAGTGCTACCATCCCTGCCCCAGAGAGATGTACCCCATCCCTTGCATACATATCATGTTTGCCATAAAAGTTGTCCCAGTTGTCAATGAAAGGGATTGCAAGTTCCTTGCAGTATCTGTCTAGCCAGCAATTTTCACCATTTGCACTAGACAACCATTCACTGCCCACTCCCCTTTTAAGGAAGATGCTACATATGACTGGGACCCCTCCTTTAGACCTAATTGAATCTATAGCTGATCTGTACTTGTCTATGAGCTCTTCAGTCTACTTTTCCTGATATCATTTCCACCAGCACTGAGACAGATAATGGGCTTGTTCCCATTACCTGACATGATATTATCCAACCTGTTGACTATGTCACCAACACCAACTCCAGGGAAGCACACTCTCTCTCTCACCTTATTCCTATTACAAAAAGCACAGTCCATATATTTTACCTGTGAGTCACTAACCAGAAAAAATTGCTTACCTCTATTAGCAGGGGAAGTAGTACCTTTACCTTCACTGACCACTGAAGTACACTCATCCTGAAGAACAGAGAAGCGATGTCCTACCTTCAAATCTTCTCTCTTAACTTTCCTTATTTTGATGCTTCTCCCATTACTGGGAACCACTCGCCACTTGTAGCAGGTGCTGGACTGCACCTCAGTACTGGTAGCCTCATTCCCCTCAACCACTCACACTCACTCCCAAACCCATCGAGGTGAACCTTCAGCCTTTCACTGGCACTCAAATATATTTTTTAAACCCTGTGAGCCATTACGTAGCTTTTCTACCTCACCTTTCGTGAGTAATCTACGTGTTCCTCAGTGTGGACACTACACAGATGTTGCATATACCACTATGGTCTAACATATTGCGTTTTCAACCATGATTTCACTCCCTGTTACGTACACAAGCTTTATCTACCTATTTTTGCTTTTTACTAAAAATACACATTACTCACAGCAGGGAGGGAAGACCTTCCACCTTATCAGGACATCATAATGAAGTACGATCAATGTTTCAGTGATAAATCAATCACCATTGTCAGAATTCATGTCTTCAACATGACATGACAATATACAATGAAAAAGTAAACTAGCCAAGTAGGGAGCTAATTTATTTAATTGTTATATATTGCATATTGTTATGTCATGTTCCTGAAATGACTCCTGATAATGGTGATTGATTTGTCAACAAAACGTTGATTTTATTTCAGCAAATTTGTTAAGAATTTTTCAAGTCTTCCCCCATCTTTTCAGTTCATTATAAACATCATTTTATTTAGGTTATAAATATTCTCCTCTTTTAACTGTTTTATTTACAATTCCATGACAATCTGATGGTTGATTATGCACAAATTCCATCTTGTGACATTCGTCTTTGGTAATTATATCTACGATACAGTGAGGCTTGCGTACATAAGTTTTAATAAATTACGGTGACCCATTTTAGGTAGTAGTGACCTCTCAACCTCACATTTATATAAATGTGAGGTTGAGAGGTCACTACTACCTGTGTAAGGAGGCAACAATGAGTGAATGTCTCGAGGGTGACTGGTTTGGGTGAATTAGGGTTTGTGGGTAGTTGAGCTCCGGTGGATGGAGTGAGTAGGTGGGTAATAGTGCGTGGCTGGTCAGGGTGGGTGTATTGGTTGAGTGGGCGAGGGTGGCTGGCATAGGAGAATATGTGTGGGTGGCTGAACTGAGTGGGCGTGGGTGTGGGTGGTTGTGAGTGGGAGTGGGTGGCTGGTCTGAGTGGGCGTGGGTGTGGGTGGTTGATCTGAGTGGGTGTGGGTGGCTGGTCTGAGTGAGCATAGGTGTGGGTAAGGGTGTGGGTGGGAGGTCTGCTAGCGTGGGTGTAGGTGCTGGTCTAAGTTGGCGTGGGTGTGGGTATAGGTGTGAGTATAAGTGTGGGTATGGGCGGGTACTGGAGGTTGACAATGCCTGCTGGATTCAAGAAATTATCTCAGTTTGAAAAGTTTTCCATCTACAAATTGGTTCTCAATTATTCATTAAGGTTTTATTTGAAAAAAAAAATTAAGAAAAAGGCACATGCAAGATTCGGCATCAAAAATCATAATGATTGAACAGGACTGACATACATGTTAAGCAGCAATAGGCTAACTACCAGTTTAGAAAGTTATTAAATCTGTATAATTATGCATACTTATTAATATTGCTATAAATATTAGTTCAACGAGTAAATATTATTGTAAAGATTTTCTCAGATAATTATGGATATCATAAATAAAAGTAACAAGTATGAATCACATTTTTTCTTATTATTTACACACTTATTTTGATGAACATGTATAAGGTGTGGAGAAGTATGTATAATTTCAGCCTTAAACTTCCTATGGGAAATACATAATAAGGCTTGACTTCATATTTTGCAAGATGTCACGCCACAATGTCACATCCTAGTTTAACTGAGCTACAAATGGCTGTGTATCAGTCAGTGATGGAGACAGTGTGTCAAGTTACTGTCAGTTTAGACTCGGGGTTCCTAACCTTCTTGCGGTTTCCGGCCCTCGGTGGATTGTCCAATGTGTCCCCATACCCACTGCCCCACACTGTTTACCTGGAGTTTACCTGGAGAGAGTTTCGGGGGTCAACGCCCTCGCGGCCCGGTCTGTGACCAGGCCTCCTGGTGGATCAGCCCCTGATCAACCAGGCTGTTGCTGCTGGCTGCACGCAAACCAACGTACTGTGGAAATCATTATCACCAGTCCTGTTAGGTACCAGTATAACTTTAAAAAGATGTCAATAGTTTGGTTTTATTTTACATGTGGTTACCTAACAACAGGTGATAATTTATTCCAATTTAACATTTGTTTTTAATTGTTCAGAGATCGAGTCCCATACTTCCCATTATTTAGTTCTCATACTCCAAGGGGTATGTATACCCGCAAGGGGTATGGATACCCCCGGTTAAGAACCCCTGGCTTAGACGATTATTACAGATCAATCTACTAGTGTTTTATTTCGTATAACATGAAAATTCCCTCTCTCCTCTTGTGTACATAATTCACACAATAGGAGTTATGACATTTTATTTTTAATAAAACACCATAAACCAGCAGTATATAATCTAACATATTTCCTCTCCAAGAAAGAGTGAACTAAAATTATGCAAATTTTGTCTGTGAAATATCTCCATTTTATACCAAAACTAACATAGTAAGCTAATCTTACTAACATTTTGGTAATATACAGTAGATTAAAAAACTATCTGATCAACTTACGGATATTTCCTTACTTAGAAGGTTAAGCCTTGATGTAGTCTATAGGGTTTTTGATCTCGAAATTGTAATTAGCAATTTAATTAATTACTTGTGTTGCTCTTACAATATTTTGCATATACATTTATATATTGTGTAAGTCTACGGGTGGACGGTTAGGTTTAAATCCTATCGACTTCACGAGGGTCGTTAAGGACGCATGTCACCTGTTCACAAAAAATACTTTAATTCGAAAAAGAGATATACGTATAGTCTTAATACAGTATATATACAATGAGAGAAATACATCTCTTGGCTGTATAACTTCGTCTAATATACTCGCATAAACAACCTGTGATAAAGTTGCAGTAGACAGTAAACAAACAAATAAAAACAACAGACAACAAAATACACATAAGCAGTAAATAAAAAATATTTTAAATTATACACAAATACACAAACTTGGTCACACTTAAAAAAAACGCTAAAAATTAACAAAACATTACTAAAACTACTTTAACAATGGGACTGAACTCAAATTATTGAGATAATCTTTAATACTGAATTGTAGTACCTCATTCCCACTGTAGTTTCAGTGTTTCTGGGAGAACAAAGTCGGTTTCTTTCACAGTTCTGGTCATTATCAACGTCCAAGGTTCAGTAAAAGTTGCCAACAGTGATGAAGTATTGTGCGGTTTATGGTGACCAACATACAATGTACTTGTCCTTTATTCACACAATACAGCAAAACAATTAATAGTATAAATGATATTTGTAGTGGAGTGATAGCCACAGACTGGAGCAGTGATAGCCACAGAGTGGAGCAGTGATAGCCACAGACTGGAGCAGTGATAGCCACAGACTGGAGCAGTGATAGCCACAGACTGGAGCAGTGATAGCCACAGAGTGTAGCAGTGATAGCCACAGAGTGGAGCAGTGATAGCCACAGAGTGGGGCAGTGATAGCCACAGAGTGGAGCAGTGATAGTTACAGAGTGGGGCAGTGATAGCCACAGAGTGGGGCAGTGATAGCCACAGAGTGGGGCAGTGATAGCTGCAGAGTGGGGCAGTGATAGCTGCAGAGTGGGGCAGTGATAGCTGCAGAGTGGGGCAGTGATAGCCACAGAGTGGGGCAGTGATAGCCACAGAGTGGGGCAGTGATAGCCACAGAGTGGGGCAGTGATAGCCACCAAGTGGAGCAGTGATAGCCACCAAGTGAAGCAGTGATAGCCACCAAGTGGAGCAGTGATAGCCACCAAGTGGAACAGTGATAGCCACAGAGTGGAACAGTGATAGCCACAGAGTGGAACAGTGGTAGCCACAGAGTGGAGCAGTGATAGCCACCAAGTGGAACAGTGATAGCCACCAAGTGGAGCAGTGATAGCCACCAAGTGGAACAGTGATAGCCACAGTGTGGAGCAGTGATAGCCACAGTGGAGCAGTGATAGCCACCAAGTGGAACAGTGATAGCCACAGAGTGGAACAGTGATAGCCACCAAGTGGAACAGTGATAGCCACCAAGTGGAGCAGTGATAGCCACCAAGTGGAACAGTGATAGCCACAGTGTGGAGCAGTGATAGCCACAGTGGAGCAGTGATAGCCACAGAGTGGAACAGTGACAGCCACCAAGTAGAGCAGTGATAACCACCAAGTGGAGTAACGATAGCCACCAAGTGGAGCAGTGATAGCCACCAAGTGGAGCAGTGATAGCTACCAAGTGGAGCAGTGATAGCCACCAAGTGGAGCAGTGATAGCCACCAAGTGGAGCAGTGATAGCTACCAAGTGGAGCAGTGATAGCCACCAAGTGGAGCAGTGATAGCCACCAAGTGAAGCAGTGATAGCCACCAAGTGGAGCAGTGATAGCCACAGAGTGGATCAGTGATAGCCACAGAGTGGAGTAGTGATAGCCACCAAGTGGAGTAGCGATAGCCACAGAGTGGAGTAGTGATAGCCACAGAGTGGAATAGCGATAGCCACAGAGTGGAGTAGCGATAGCCACAGAGTGGAGTAGCGCTAGCCACAGAGTGGAGTAGCGCTAGCCACAGAGTGGAGTAGCGATAGCCACAGAGTGGAGTAGTGATAGCCACAGAGTGGAGTAGCGATAGCCACAGAGTGGAGTAGCGATAGCCACAGAGTGGAGTAGTGATAGCCACAGAGTGGAGTAGCGATAGCCACAGAGTGGAGTAGCGATAGCCACAGAGTGGAGTAGTGATAGCCACAGAGTGGAGTAGCGATAGCCACAGAGTGGAGTAGCGATAGCCACAGAGTGGAGTAGTGATAGCCACAGAGTGGAGTAGCAATAGCCACCAAGATTTACAGAGTTCAGATATTATTTCGTCTCTTAATATATTGAACAACAATTTACTTTTTAGAAAATAAGCACTGAAGGGTTTATTCATAGACCAGAAAGTGTTACCCGAGACTTCATGTGACTGAGTGACCAGACCTCGGGAACACAGGTGGTTACCTGGTTACCTGGAGCTTCGAAAAAAATGCCTTGGGCAATGTTCCACAAATGTCACAGGAAGTTTCATACCTAAGAATGTAACTTCCAGCCCAGAGTTATGCTAAGAAGAAGTAAGTGAAATTCAACAGCCTGTAAACACACTAATTTAGTGGTAAAACTATAATATAGCAAATCCATATTTTTTGTATACGGACTTGCAAAAGAAGGGTTATGTTATGATACAGACTCCGCTGTTGATGGCTACTGTAACTACAGGAGAGCTCATGATAGGAACGCTGGATCTGTTGTTTCCTCAGTCAAGCTACCCAGACTGGCCAGAGCATCGAGCTGACCTTCAACGTCATGGTCAGAAAGGTCGCTGAAATCTTCTCGGCTGCTCTGACGATCATCACTCTCGGCAGGGAATGTTTGACCTTTTTCATTGCTGTCAGAAGCACTTGTATCGTTTGAATCGTCGCTTTCTTCAAAAATTTTAGCGAGCGCGAGGATGTATGTGTCTTCAGCGTCGTCTTGCTCCTTTTGGGAAGAAGGCTGAGGTTTGAGGTCTTCTTGGCCGGTCAAGTAAGTTTTATGATCGTCACTGTCAGTCTCTGAACAACTGCTAGTCTTGTCGTCGTCGTTGTTGTAAGAGCGCTGAATGTCGTCTTCTTGAAGCAGCTGTGTAAGTGCCGCAATGTATCTTAGAGCCAACCTGAGAGTGGTCATCTTGGCAGCGGCCGAGGCGTCGTTGCGACATCCGGCTGCAGTTGGCAAGGCATTCCTCAGATTCTCAAAAGCTTTATTAATTTCCCGCACGTGGGATCGCTCACGGAAGCTGGCCAGCTTCTTGTGGTATTTAGGGAACGGATGCAGCTTCGATCTGACGTCTTTGTGTGACGCTTCCCTAAGTCGTCTCTCCTGCAGCAATCGTCTAATAATGGTCCTTGGCCGCATCCCGTATTTGTCCGCTATCCTGGAATGAGGATACCCCAGACTTCTCTTACTTCTCGTCTTGAAGGTGACGCTAGGAGCGCTGAACCTCTCCATGATGCTAAGTCCCCACTCGTCTATCTTCAGAGGGTAATATTTTCAGACACAGTGTCACCATCTCCACAAGAGACTCAAATATTCAGAGACGTCAACTGGGTAATATCGCGTCAGATGCAGAGATCGATCAATATTGTCAAAATTGTTTATAACGTATATTACACTTAGTGACTGGTATGACATTATAGAAAAAATTTAATGACTCACCACTGATGGTTGCATAAGCGAATAGTAATAATTTATTAATATAATTTTACTCTTAAGACAATGTCTGGCATTATATTTTGCTAGAGTTTATTATAAATATAAAAAAGCAAAAACATCCACGACACTCATTCTTTTTACCATCACTGAAAAATCGCTGACTTTCATCTTTGATTATGTATCAAGAAAGAACTCAAAATGGATCAAAGTTGAGTAAATTCAGAATTAGAAAGTACTGGTTAGGAAATGTAGAATTTAACAATTTGGGAAGTAGAGTGATCAAAAGTAGTCTCTTGGGTGGTTTCCAAAAATAGGGTGAATAACTATGTAAGAAGGGCTGGGTGTGAGAATGATCTGCCTAGTATGGTCAAATAAGTCAAGGGCAGCGCTTCTCTATTTTCAGGCTTGTAAGTCTCATTTCTGATAGCAGATGATACTGCTGAAACCAGGTGATGTTCCTATTGCTAGATGTTGCTGCTGTAACCAGATGGTGTTGCTGTATCCAGGAGGCTTTGTTGCAGCTTGACGGTGCTATTGTAACCAGGAGGTTTTTCTGTAACTGGCGGTGCTTCTGTATCCAGATGCTGGTGCTCGGCAGAGGTAATAATTTAGCAGTCAGGTGATCCTTTAACTGTGAAAGAGGAAACCAGAATCAGTACTCATGTTATGGTGTTGATAGCTATCGTTTGTATATTATCATGAGGGAAACGTGGTGGTAAAGACAAACACACACACACACACACACACACACACACACACACACACACACACACACACACACAGGTAGAGGTATGATAAAGTTCATGGAGCAGGGAGAATGACCTAGTAGCGACCAGTGAACAGGCGGGACCAGGAGCTGTGAATCGACCCCTGCAACAACAATTAGGTGAGTACACACACACACACACACACACACACACACACACACACACACACACACACACACACACACACACACAATGGAAATAGGAATGGTCCCAGAACACAGGGATGAAAGGGTTAATCAGCATATATTGGCTACAATCCATATATCAAAGGCGGGAGTAATGAATATTCTAAAAGAGTCAGACACATTAAAAGCCATGGGAGCCTGACAGCACAACACCATGGTTACAGCAAGGAGTGGAACAACTGTGTGAATTTATACCAACGATCTACAACATGTCCCTGGAGACGGAAAAACTGCAAAAGTGATCCCAATGTACACTCAGGGGTATAGACAATAGGCTCTGAATTATAGGCCAGTAGCATTGACATGTATACTGTCCAAACTAATGGAAAAGATAATTAGGAAAAGAGTGGATGAACATGTAGAGGTGGGACTTTTTTTTTTTTTTTACAAGACGGATTTAGGGAAGGTAAGTTTTGTCTCACTAATCTACAAGTTTTACGACAAAATAACGGAAAATAAACAAGAAAAATAAAGGTTGACTGTATATTCCAAAACTGTAGGAAAACATTTGATATTGTACCCCACCTGAGATTGACTCACAAATTAGAGCACGCACAGGTCCCAGGTAAAGTCCTACACTGGGTGATAGATATCGCAGATGTTTCAGGATGTGAAAGTGTAGCAAGTGCAGTTTCCCCAAGGGTCAGGTTTGGGACCTTAATTATTCTTAATATACGTAAATGACATATATCTCACTGTTTTCTAATTACGTAGAACTAAAGAGAAGAATACAACTGAAGAGGATAGAGACAGGTTACGGATTGACCTGGATAAGCTGCAAGAATGGTCAAACAAGCGATTACTAGAGTCTAACGCTAACAAGTGTAAGGTCATGAAAATTAGTGACTGTGAGAGGCGACCAGAGACGAAGTACAGCTTGAGAGTCGATAGACCACAGATATCGCTCAAGGACAAAGATTTTGGAGTGAACGTCATACCCAATATATCTCCAGAGGTGCAAATTAAATCGAATAGCATCTGTAGCATATGCAAAGAGAGGTAATCTCAGAAATGCCTTCAGAAACCTCAATAAAGTGTTTTATGGCTCTCTTTACGACATATGTTATGCCCATCATGAAGTATGCAGCACCAGCAAGGAGCCCTCACCTGATCAGATGGACACAAAAACTAAAAAAGGTCCAAAGGTTTGTAAGAAGACTAATCCCAGAGATGTGGTGACTGAGTTATGAAGAGAGACTAAAGGAACTGAACCGGACGATTTTAGAAGAAAGAAGGATTAGGGAGACATGGTTACGATATATAAAATACGAAGTCTTTGACAGAGCAAATAGGTACAGACTTTTTGAAATGAGAGGCATAGTAGCGAGAGGTCATCGAAGGTCATAGAAGGTCATAGAGGGAGACTAAAGTCACAGATGAGCCACAGGGATGTTAGGTTGTTCAGTCTCTTGGTGGTAAATTGATAGAACGAGCTAGAAGACGGAGTTGTAGAGGTAAATTCAATACACAGTTTCAAGAGTAGGTATGATAGGGCCAGGAATCAATAATGTTGACCATTGTGGTTTAAAAGGCGGGACCAGGAACTGAGACCCGACCCCCGTGAACACAACTCAGTGAATACACAAAATAGTGTACGTTCCAGAACATCTTCCAGCATCCCGTAAGATGTTTGTCTCCTGAGCAGAGGTGAGTCACGGGTAAAAGTTTGGTTCGCCTCTTCTGATTATTATTATATTCATGAGGAAACTCTAAACCCGTTATGGTCGTATAATGTCTGTGGAACTGGAAGTGATCAGGTTTGTTTCAACGAGGAGGAGGACCAGGGCACTCCTCTCCTCCCCCCTTTCTCCCTTTAAAGGTAGAATCATCTGAACATATGAAAGGTGCTTGAGAAGTGAGGGTCATTACGTTAAGCAAGGCTAGATAGATTATCTCACAAAGTCCAGAATGTCTTTGGTTATAAAGACACGATCAAAACAACTTCCATTTTTCGGGATGAAATACTGGGAAAATAACGTACAGTTGAGATCCCCTTCTGGTATACACACAGGATACTTCAATGTGATTATTAAATAAATGACATGTGGCAATACATTCCCATTTAGTATGTAATACTACTGAGTTAGCAAAAACTAGGCGACCCCCCCCCCCCCCAAAAAAAAAAAAAAAAAAAGGCTGTCTCTAATTAGCTAATTGTGGAGGGTATCCAGTTGCAAGTTAAATATATACATTAGAGTCCTGTCTTATTTAAACAACTGCTGCGACAATAATATTAGTCAAAATAATAACGTAAATAATCAACATTTAACGGCAGGGGTAGTAGGCTGTGGTGAGAGTTATGTTATTACCAGTATTTTGAAGATCTTGATATTTTTTATATTCACTTGTGAGAGATGAGTGGTAGGCAGCCACTTGTGAGAGATGAGTGGTAGGCAGCCACTTGTGAGAGATGAGTGGTAGGCAGCCACTTGTGAGAGATGAGTGGTAGGCAGCCACTTGTGAGAGATGAGTGGTAGGCAGCCACTTGTGAGAGATGAGTGGTAGGCAGCCACTTGTGAGAGATGAGTGGTAGGCAGCCACTTGTGAGAGATGAGTGGTAGGCAGCCACTTGTGAGAGATGAGTGGTAGGCAGCCACTTGTGAGAGATGAGTGGTAGGCAGCCACTTGTGAGAGATGAGTGGTAGGCAGCCACCTGTGAGAGATGAGTGGAAGGCAGCCACTTGTGAGAGATGAGTGGTAGGCAGCCACTTGTGAGAGATGAGTGGTAGGCAGCCACTTGTGAGAGATGAGTGGTAGGCAGCCACTTGTGAGAGATGAGTGGTAGGCAGCCACTTGTGAGAGATGAGTGGTAGGCAGCCACCTGTGAGAGATGAGTGGAAGGCAGCCACTTGTGAGAGATGAGTGGTAGGCAGCCACTTGTGAGAGATGAGTGGTAGGCAGCCACTTGTGAGAGATGAGTGGTAGGCAGCCACTTGTGAGAGATGAGTGGTAGGCAGCCACTTGTGAGAGATGAGTGGTAGGCAGCCACTTGTGAGAGATGAGTGGAAGGCAGCCACTTGTGAGAGATGAGTGGTAGGCAGCCACTTGTGAGAGATGAGTGGTAGGCAGCCACTTGTGAGAGATGAGTGGTAGGCAGCCACTTGTGAGAGATGAGTGGTAGGCAGCCACTTGTGAGAGATGAGTGGTAGGCAGCCACTTGTGAGAGATGAGTGGTAGGCAGCCACTTGTGAGAGATGAGTGGTAGGCAGCCACTTGTGAGAGATGAGTGGTAGGCAGCCACTTGTGAGAGATGAGTGGTAGGCAGCCACTTGTGAGAGATGAGTGGTAGGCAGCCACTTGTGAGAGATGAGTGGTAGGCAGCCACTTGTGAGAGATGAGTGGTAGGCAGCCACCTGTGAGAGATGAGTGGAAGGCAGCCACTTGTGAGAGATGAGTGGTAGGCAGCCACTTGTGAGAGATGAGTGGTAGGCAGCCACTTGTGAGAGATGAGTGGTAGGCAGCCACTTGTGAGAGATGAGTGGTAGGCAGCCACTTGTGAGAGATGAGTGGTAGGCAGCCACTTGTGAGAGATGAGTGGAAGGCAGCCACTTGTGAGAGATGAGTGGTAGGCAGCCACTTGTGAGAGATGAGTGGTAGGCAGCCACTTGTGAGAGATGAGTGGTAGGCAGCCACTTGTGAGAGATGAGTGGTAGGCAGCCACTTGTGAGAGATGAGTGGTAGGCAGCCACTTGTGAGAGATGAGTGGTAGGCAGCCACTTGTGAGAGATGAGTGGTAGGCAGCCACTTGTGAGAGATGAGTGGTAGGCAGCCACTTGTGAGAGATGAGTGGTAGGCAGCCACTTGTGAGAGATGAGTGGTAGGCAGCCACTTGTGAGAGATGAGTGGTAGGCAGCCACCTGTGAGAGATGAGTGGTAGGCAGCCACTTGTGAGAGATGAGTGGTAGGCAGCCACTTGTGAGAGATGAGTGGTAGGCAGCCACTTGTGAGAGATGAGTGGTAGGCAGCCACTTGTGAGAGATGAGTGATAGGCAGCCACTTGTGAGAGATGAGTGGTAGGCAGCCACTTGTGAGAGATGAGTGGTAGGCAGCCACTTGTGAGAGATGAGTGGTAGGCAGCCACTTGTGAGAGATGAGTGGTAGGCAGCCACTTGTGAGAGATGAGTGGTAGGCAGCCACTTGTGAGAGATGAGTGGTAGGCAGCCACTTGTGAGAGATGAGTGGAAGGCAGCCACTTGTGAGAGATGAGTGGTAGGCAGCCACTTGTGAGAGATGAGTGGTAGGCAGCCACTTGTGAGAGATGAGTGGTAGGCAGCCACTTGTGAGAGATGAGTGGTAGGCAGCCACTTGTGAGAGATGAGTGGTAGGCAGCCACTTGTGAGAGATGAGTGGTAGGCAGCCACTTGTGAGAGATGAGTGGTAGGCAGCCACTTGTGAGAGATGAGTGGTAGGCAGCCACTTGTGAGAGATGAGTGGTAGGCAGCCACTTGTGAGAGAGTGAGTGGAGAGATAGGCAGCCACTTGTGAGAGATGAGTGGTAGGCAGCCACTTGTGAGAGATGAGTGGTAGGCAGCCACTTGTGAGAGAGTGAGTTGTGAGAGATGAGTGGGCAGCCACTTGTGAGAGATGAGTGGTAGGCAGCCACTTGTGAGAGATGAGTGGTAGGCAGCCACTTGTGAGAGATGAGTGGTAGGCAGCCACCTGTGAGAGATGAGTGGAAGGCAGCCACCTGTGAGAGATGAGTGGAAGGCAGCCACCTGTGAGAGATGAGTGGTAGGCAGCCACTTGTGAGAGATGAGTGGTAAGACACTTATAAGAGATGACTGGAAGTCTTGTGCAGCTTCAGAGAAAGTACCATTTAGGACACCAGATTTTTTTCTACCAAGGCATTTCGCATGAGTGTAATTTTAAATTGGTCATATTATGCTTACGCTTAGTTATATTATATTTTTTCATGGCTATATTTTATTTAGCTTGTTAAGATGAGTTTGTACTAGAAGTCGTAGAGGTAAATTAGAATGATGCAAGTGAAAATATAACCTGCCTTATGCAAGTCATAGTTGTTTTTCTTATACAGGTGAAAATTCATCCTAGTTATGTTAAGCTTCAGCTGTCTTAGGCTAAGTTTAAATAAGATTTTTAAGCATAAAGTTACGTTACACTCGGTTTACAGATGTTGGTTATATTTTACCGTATTGGTGTTGACCACTGTCTTGTACCTTACTTCTGTTACTTTATTTACAATGAGAAGTGTACAGAGGTTACTTAGTTACTTTACTTATTACAGCACATAAACAATGTCTTGACAACTTTAAACTGAGAGTATGACAAGTAGTCTTTATAAATATACAACGGAGTAACATTTTATGATGACTTAACCTAGGATATCCCTATAATTTTTAATTTGCATTCGTGAAAAAGCTCTAAATCTGTAGGAGTCATGCAGCGTTATATACAAGAGGGTAGCTCCATTTCGTCGGATCACGAGCCCTTCACCAGCATGGAGGATACATTTTTTTTGGGGGGGAAATCACTTAAACCTATTAAATCACATTATATTTTAATTAGAGCTTCGAGCAAGTGATGGTGGAATGAAGGATGATGCATTATAATTTTTTTTTATTTATTAATAGTAAATTCTGTAATATGTGATGAATGGTTTAGTGATATAGCAATTATATAAATATGGTCTGGTTAAATAAATATTTACAGCTTTAAAATAGAAAAAAAATATTCATTGTGTCTTGTCATGATTATGATTGACGTCAAGTGCTAAGTGAGGCTTCCCTAATTAAAGGTGAACCCATTAATAATTTTCTCCATTTCTGTTGCTCACGACTTGTACAGCTGCGAGGTGGGGTAATTAACATGTGTAGGTAATTAGTGAGTTACGTAGTGATTTTGTGAAAGTTCACAGCTGTTCCTGTCCATCGATGTACTTGTCCATAGATGTACTTGTCCATAGATGTACTTGTTCATAGATGTACTTGTCCATAGATGTACTTGTCCATAGATGTACTTGTCCATAGATGTACTTGTCCATAGATGTACTTGTCCATAGATGTACTTGTTCATAGATGTACTTGTCCATAGATGTACTTGTCCATAGATGTACTTGTCCATAGATGTACTTGTCCATAGATGTACTTGTCCATGGATTTACCTGTCCATAGATGTACTTGTCCATCGATGTAATGGTCCATAGATGTACTTGTCCATAGATGTACCTGTCCATAGATGTACTTGTCCATCGATGTACTTGTCCATAGACGTACTTGTCCATAGATGTACTTGTCCATAGATGTACTTGTCCATATACGTACTTGCCCATAGATATACCTGTCCAGAGATGTACTTGTCCATAGATGTACTTGCCCATAGGTGTACCTATCCATAGATGTACTTGTCCATAGATGTACTTGTCCATAGATGTACTTGCCCATAGGTGTACCTATCCATAGATGCACTTGTCCATAGATGTACTTGTCCATAGATATACTTGTCCATAGATGTACTTGTCCATAGATGTACTTGTCCATAGATGAAATTGTCCATAGATGTACTTGTCCATAGATGTACTTGTCTATAGATGCACCTGTCCATAGATGTACTTGTCCATCGATGTACTTGTCCATAGATGTACCTGTCCATAGATGGACTTGTCCATAGATGTACTTGTCCATAGATGTACTTGTCCATAGATGTACTTGTCCATAGATGTACTCGTCCATAGATGTACCTGTGCATAGATGTACTTGTCCATAGATGTACTTGTCCATAGATGTACTTGTCCATAGATGTACTCGTCCATAGATGTACCTGTGCATAGATGTACTTGTCCGTAGATGTGCTTGTCCATAGATGTACTTGTCCATAGATGTACCTGTCCATAGATCTACTTGTCCATAGATGTACTTGTCCATAGATGTACTTGTCCATAGATGTACCTGTCCATAGATGTACTTGTCCATAGATGTACCTGTCCATAGATGTACTTGTCCATAGATGTACCTGTCCATAGATGTACTTGTCCATAGATGCACCTGTCCATAGATGTACTTGTCCATATATGATGTACCTGTCCATATATGTACTTATCCATAGATGCACCTGTCCATAGATGCACATGTCCATATGTGTATTTGTCCATAGATGCACCTGTCCATAGATGTACCTGTCCATATATGTACTTGTCCATAGATGCATTTGTTCATAGATGCACCCGTCCATACACTTACATACCTTTGTAGTTACGTTCTTGGGACACATAGATTACCTCTGTACGTTATTATAATAATTATATGTAAGAATCCATTCATTTTCGTATTTATTTTTTACTATAATAAATATAATATTTATTCGCTACTCAGTTAAACACTAAATTATTACCCAAATACGTCAATTAGTATTGTAAAAATTACTCACAGCTTTCCCTTTGTGATGAGGAAAGTCCTGTTGTAAATTTGGTAAGGCAGTAAAATTCTCTAATTATGTTTTTCGCCCTGTCTTAATAATAATAAATTCCTCACATGGTGACTGTTCATTTATTTGGAAATATTGGCTTGAGTTCTTTCCATTTAAGAGGACTGACATATTTTTTTGCTAGTTCATTTTTTTTTTTTTTAGTTTATTGAATATTTCAGGTCATGGGAGGAAATGGAGGGTGATTCGGATCAATAATTTCAGCTTCCATTAGGTAAAATTATTTTTTTCATTGGTTGTTTTAGCCTGGTTAAGTGGGAGTAGGTTAGTAAACGTTCACTCTCAAATATTAACACGAATAAATATCGGGATATTTTTTTATGATATCGGCTGTCTCCCACAACAGTAGTGAGAAAAACATTCACCTTTATTCATTTAATAGCAGTCTTGACAGAAGTTCACAGTTGAAGTGACCTTCCCAACTGTAATATTACTACTCATCTTTCAGAATGTAGTCATTGTGCTTCCTACATGGGGATATATGTAGCTAAATAACAAACATCACGGTTGTGCTGACGGCGGCGCACTAGCTGTCTAAACATCGCCTCGACTAACAAAACTGGGACCTCATATCCGCCACTGGCAGGGAACTAGGATTAAATATTTCGGCAGAGGAATCAAAGGCACTAATGATCAAGGAAATGAAGCAAGAGAGACTTCATACGAAACATGGAAATTGACTGGACTGTCTGTAGTTGGACTGACAGGCGGGTAATTAAGTTTTGGAAACAGGTAGAATACACCAGGTCACCGACCCTCCAGAATCAAGGCCATGAGAGCCATGATTAACCAACGCGCTGATGCCAGTCTTGAGGTGTTAAGATTATATTATCTCCACACGCTTTGCTTCCACCTGCACTCTTTGGAAAGACGTAGAATTAGGGGAGATATGATTGGAGTTTACAAATGGAAAACAGGAATAAATAAAGGGAATATAAATATCGTGTTGAAAATAACTAACCAAGAAAAGACTCGCACCAATGGATTATGTTGGAGAAATTTATATTTAGAAAGGATATTGGGAAGTACTGGTTTGGCAATAGAGTTGTAGATAAGTGGAACAGACTCCCAGGTAGCGTCACTGAGGCAAGAACTCAGGGTGGCTTTAAATATAGGTTGAACAGTGGGCGTAAGTTGAACCTATCTAGCATGGGCCAATAGGCCTGCTGCAGTGTTTCTTCGTTGCCACTGTCTTATTAACCATGGTGAGCCAGGACTGATTTAAACATTCTTCAAGAGCAAGGAGCGAATAGGCAATACGAACTATGCTTGTGGCACCACCATGGAAGTTCAGCCCCTTGCTCTCAAGAACAGAGTTAAATATGAGAACCCTTTATAGTGGACAAAATCCTCCATCGACAAAGAGCCTCTTCGCCAAAGATAAGACTTTTTGGCCCTCAGAGACGTTCTCTCAACTGACAAATGGCTGAGAACCATGTTTGATACAGCGAAGAAATTACCATCTACGCCACAACTATTAAAAAAAAAACAGAACTGAACTGCGAGATGAGTACACTCCTCCACCACCATGGCAACCAGAACCGGCAAAAATTATCATATTGCGTCCTCCAATGAGCAAATAACAAATCAGCACGGACACCCCACAACGCCACGCAGCATGGCCCCAGCCATGTGCAGCAGCTGGAGTCCATTTCGACAGGGGGGATGGAGACTCCCTGACCACTGTTCGGTACTAAAGCTGAGTTGGTGGCAAGACAGAAAGCACTAACTCATGTTTTATAACAGATTAAGCAGCACAGATTCCATAGCTGTTTTCCAGTCGCTCCAGCACACTCAACCTCAGAGCAACAAAAGGTTCGCCACATCCATCCTGAGCATCTTACAGGCCCAAGATGTACAGAAAGTAGCCACACTCACCTGGATATCAAGCCACGTAGTAGCCAGTGAAACGAAACTGCAGATGAATCTGTCGAATAAGATACTAGTGATGAGCATCTACTTGCTTCATACCAATCATCCTACGAAAGATTAAACAAATTGCCCAAAACATTCGAAGACAAACACGATCGACCTTTACCCACACATCAAAATCAGAACTGTGGTGTGAATCTGCCTCACGGTGGCAACCACCACCTGCCAACAGGGACCTTACCAAACACCAGCCCACAACTATTCATTGGCTGTACCTTGGCTATCCCACTAAAAAAAGAAAATAACTGAGAACGTGGAAGAAAAATGTCAGGACTTATCACACTGATACACAGTCATTAATACACTGCCTTCTAGACTTCTAGGTGACTGCCACTATGAAGTCGCCTGCTACTCTCACCACCATTGCATCAGGAGCCTGCCACAAAGGCTGCCTCTCTCTTATATTCCCAAGGGTAAATGCTCTAAGGACACTTATGCCTATCCTAACGGCATAGCCACCCCCATAATTATCCTCTCCACATTTAAAAAAGATGGGGGTTAGTATATAGTTGCTGAGTAGAGATACTCATCAGCGGTGAAGAGAGCCAAGTGCTCTACCATGGACTCAGTACTTGACCTCGAGTCCAAAAGAGAATTATGTAAGATGAAACACAGTTTTTAAGATGCTCTTAATGAACAACTGAGCAGATTATCACATGATTAAAACCCTCCCGAAGTGAGTTACGCGACAAATTAGCAACAAAATATTGACGCTCACAAGGAACATCAGTATGTTGGGTATATGAATAAAGTCATCAGCCTCACCTGTTGGTGCAGTGTCCGGCAAGGTCGGCGTGAAGGATCGCGACCTGTATGTGGGAGGCGGGCAGGTCGAAGGCCGTGACCTACCTCCCTGGAAACGGTAGGAAGATACAAACAGTAGCTAGCATTGTACACTCAGTAGTTAGCGCCATGCACGCACTAGTTGCCTCGGAACACGGGAGTTAGTGCCGTATTCACGGCATTTATTTCAGTAAACTCATTCACCAGAATCAATACAACACCAGAAGGTCAGTTCCTGCGGGACAATGTGTGTACCAACACAATATGAACTGTCAGTTATTAAGATCTTACAAGTTTTTTTTTTAAGGCCGTGTTCAAAGGTACACACACCGGACTGGGCAGGTGCCTTGAGGCTGTGGCTGACACTCCCGACACCACCCTCGGCTGCGACAGGAGAGAGACAAGGAGAAGCTCTGTTCATACACCCGCGCCAGGAGGGAAGCCCCTGTGTGTCGCTATGTGAGGAAGGAAACTGCTGGCGAAGGTGTGTTCTTACCTAGGAAGCGACGGCCACCGCCCCCTCCAGCCCCCACTCCCCGCCACCACCATACACAGCGCTTCGTCAGGTGTCACCTCCTGAAGGCGTCCGCGCCACACCAACTCCTCTAGCAGGTGGCACGGTTGCATATCCTCGCATTGCAGGCGTTTCTCACAATCTCGTAAATGGTAGCGTGTCCGTGAGGTGTATAGGGAGGATATGGAAGGCAGCGATAAGGACACCTGGTGACTTGTGGGTTACGTCTCTCTAGTCGGCTGGCTGGCAGGCTGACAGGAAGGGAAGGGGAGGTGGGGAGGAGGGTGGTAGGGACGGGGAAGGAATCAAGGGGATGGAGGGAGGGGATGTTCTCTCTCTCTCACGAGCATTATCAGATGGATTTTTCTTACAGAGTGGTTATTAAGTGTGTGAAATGTGGCTAATGGATTGTGTTTTGCCTGTCACGCGACATTCCTCAGTGGCTGAGACTCTTATATCCACGGGGCGGTTAATCTAAAAACCTGTTAATCCCCGGTATGGATACTACAGCTTTATTAATCCTGTACTTGGTTAATCCAGACTTATCAGTCCACAGCTTGGTTAATCTAGATTTATTCGTCCAAGGTTTGCTTAACCCAGATTTATTAATCCGCTGCTTGAGTAGTGCACGCTTAATAATCCAAGGTTTGGTTAGTCCAGAGTTGTTAATCCCAACTGGTTTACTGAAGACTTCCGGGTAATAATAGCACAGGTTGACCAGCCTGTGAATGATGGAAGCAGTATACTCGCCAGGCAGGTTGCTCCTACCTTTATCTTGTATTTCTTACTCTCTCCTCCCTTTCCTTACCCTTCATTCTTCCCCTTCCTTACACGTCACTGATTCTTCTTCTCTCTCTTCTCCTTCCTTGCACATCCTTCATTCTTCATCTCTCTCTTCTCCTTCCTTACACATCCTTTATCTCTCTCTTCTTCCTTACACACCCTTCATTCATCCTCTATCCCTTCTCTGTCAGTCTTTGCTTCTTACATTCCCTTCATTCTCCCTTCAAGTGGGAAAATTGGCGTCGTTTTAGGTGTGTTAATTTTATTTCACGATAATCTGTTTCTTGTTAGTTACAGCTTAAAATGTTCGTGAAGCAAAGAATGACCGAGCACAGAGGCGGTGATGTCCTTGTGAAAGTCATTTAGTGTTGTGGTATAACAGCTGTCCTGAGACTACGCTGCGCTGGATCACCTGGGCAACTTAACATTCTCTATGTACATAACGTTAAGGCCATCAGCATTTTTCTTGAATGAATAGATCATTAGATGAACACAACCAGGTCGCGCGTCTGCTCACGCCTAGATGACAGAGGATGAAGCCTCCATTACTCCTTCCGCTGAATGACCCATATGGGTTTAACACTCCATGTAATATAATTATAATCTGGTCAGGTCCAACCTACAAGCATCGAGGCTGGAGTTGGGTCGTCCTGTACAGTTGTTCACCAGGTCCAGAAACTGGAGGGAGGATAGCGGCGGCCAGCTTCATGAAAGCGTTGTATGCTCCAGGTGTGAGCATTCTTGTGCCTCATAGAATTATGAAGCCAATCATCGCTTATCAAATACAAACTGCGGCTTAATATCGTAAGTTTTCTTAAGCTGTTTTGCTAGCATGATTCAGCAAGTGGTTCAACAAAGGCACTGCAGTCAAATTTCACCCCAGGAAAGCAGCTTCATTAGTGAGCGTTGAGTCTCCTAGTCATCCTCACTCCAGCTTGGGTGGTAATGTCATGCTGTCTAGAGACCATCATGTGTTCTCTCTGAAGCTAACATAACCTACCATCGCTTGCCCCAAGCAGACATAACCGCAAGATGATGACTGATGTTCCTCAGAGCAGTGAACATGCCCTCTCATGCATACGTAAGTCATCTGCCTACCCACGGTCGTTCTGTACCAAGGGACTATATACACTTCCTTCAGGGAGAACTGGCACTGATTACACATTATTAGGGTGTTGCTGGTTTATTCCTCAGTAAGAATCCCCTGACACAGATCACTGTCATAAGACGAGCCGTTCAGTGGTGCCGGCACCATGGTGGGGCGTGACAAGCAGTGTCTCAGTAACCCACCATAGTGCCTGCTGGCACTATGGTGGGTTACTGTGTTACACCCTGGCATTGCCACACCCTGGTACTGATCTTTGAATCGTTCAGTGGCAGCAAAGTTCAACAGATCACCAGCAAAGACCTTTCCTGATACTAAGTGTCATGAATGGTTATTTATGCACCTATCTACTTATCTATCTACATGTCTGTCTGTCTGTGTGCTTGCCTGTCTGTCTGTTTGTCTGTCTGTACATGACTTAATAAAGTTGCACATATATGTACTGTCATGTTTGGCTTTGTTGATTCCATCACTGGTAACAGTCTGACCATCACTGGTAACAGTCTGACCATCACTGGTAACAGTCTGACCATCACTGGTAACAGTCTGACCATCACTGGTAACAGTCTGACCATCACTAGTAACAGTCTGACCATCACTGGTAACAGACATTTCCTTCTATTTAAACATCTGCCATCATCTAGTAACAGTCTGACAGCAGGGTTAGAGTCTGACCCCACGTGTGTAACAGCTTGACCATTGTCACTGTTGGCAGTGTGCACCATAATAATAATAGAATAATTCCTTCTATAATTAAAATAATGCCAGAATCGTGTTATTATAACAAGGGGTTAGAGTGGACCCCACGTGTGTCCAGCGCCTTTGGGGGGGGGATGTGGAAGGCATTCAGGCTTAATTCGGGGAACTGGAGCACAGATCCAATAATAATAATAAATAATAATAATAATAATAATAATAATAATAATAATAATAATAATAATAATAATAATAAAAGTTTCTTACCACATCTCTGGTTAAATTAAATGTATAAAGTCCTATTTTTTTCATTGCTTTAAATTTGCCTCCTCAGTGGCTAGTTTATTGTGCACCAGTAGCTCATGTGAGTATTCAGCCAGCCACTCTCTCTAAGACAGACACTCTTTAAGACGCTCAGACACTAAAACACTCAGACACTTGCTCAGCTTGACACTCTTGGAAGACATTCAAACACTGAGACACCTAGACACCCTCTAAGACGATCAAGCACTCTCCAAGATACTCGGACTCTCACTGAAACACTCAGACACACACTCAGATACTAAGACACACTCAGTGACCTGTCATCCTTCATCAACAAAGTTCACAACGCTCAGCTTTCTCGTCCTATTTTGGCGTTCATAATCAGGATCAGCAGCACCTGCCTGGTCCGTTAGTTTGAGGGTGTGGTCCTGGGCGTGGTGGGGGGTAGGGAGGGTATGTTGAAGTGTGGTCCTGGGTGTGGTGGGGGGTAGGGAGGGTATGTTGAAGTGTGGTCCTGGGCGTGGTGGTGAGGGGGGAGGGGCCATGGTATGGTGTGGTGAGGTGGGGTATGGTGTGGTTTGTTGTTAGAGGGTGTGGTAGAATGGGTCAGGGTAAGGAGTGACCAGGGTCCCAGAATCTTTCCAATAGAGTGCCCTAGTGCAGGTATTTTTGCTTTCTCCAATAATAGGCTTTATCCCAAGAGTCACCCAAAATTTCTCATTTACACACAGTGCTAAAAGAACCTATAACTGACTGTGTATTGGGTTACCCTACTACATCTTGCCTCTATGTTTTTCACGTTATTTTCCCAAAATATTATTGTCAAAATACTCATGCAAATTAGTTTTCTAACTTGTTCATTATTTTTACCCGATTTTTTAAATTCTTTTTAATAATATACCTTTTTTTCAACATTACTTTTACTCAAAATTAGTAAGACCAAAATATTTTGTGTTGGCCGCAGTCAGGTCTCCACACTACATCATTTCTGGTATACCATAATTGGGTTCTTCCTACTAACTACAGCCTACTTTGCCACCAACAATTTCTTGCCGAACCATTTTCAAACATATCTGAGAATATTTTTTCCAATATTTATTTTTTATATTACACATGGAGCGGCCAGCACAGAGGGACGTTTCATACGTGTGACTTCCCTGTCTGACCTTAGGCACTGTAACTATTTTTTTAAACTTAGATATACCTGCAGTGTGCTGCTACACTATACTGCATGATAGTTACATAGTGGGAACACTCACAGTGTGCTGCTACACTATACTGCATGATAGTTACATAGTGGGAACACTCACAGTGTGCTGCTACACTATACTGCATGATAGTTACATAGTGGGAACACTCACAGTGTGTTGCTACACTATACTGCATGATAGTTACATAGTGGGAACACCCACAGTGTGCTGCTACACTATACTGCATGATAGTTACATAGTGGGAACACTCACAGTGTGCTGCTACACTATACTGCATGATAGTAACATAGTGGGAACACTCACAGTGTGCTGCTACACTATACTGCATGATAGTTACATAGTGGGAACACTCACAGTGTGTTGCTACACTATACTGCATGATAGTTACATAGTGGGAACACTCACAGTGTGTTGCTACACTATACTGCATGATAGTTACATAGTGGGAACACTCACAGTGTGTTGCTACACTATACTGCATGATAGTTACATAGTGGGAATACTCACAGTGTGTTGCTACACTATACTGAATGATAGTAACATAGTGGGAACACTAACAGTGTGCTGCTACACTATACTGCATGATAGTAACATAGTGGGAACACTCACAGTGTGCTGCTACACTATACTGCATGATAGTTACATAGTGGGAACACTCACAGTGTGTTGCTACACTATACTGCATGATAGTTACATAGTGGGAACACTCACAGTGTGTTGCTACACTATACTGCATGATAGTTACATAGTGGGAACACTCACAGTGTGCTGCTACACTATACTGCATGATAGTTACATAGTGGGAACACTCACAGTGTGTTGCTACACTATACTGCATGATAGTTACATAGTGGGAACACTCACAGTGTGTTGCTACACTATACTGCATGATAGTTACATAGTGGGAACACTCACAGTGTGTTGCTACACTATACTGCATGATAGTAACATAGTGAGAACACTCACAGTGTGCTGCTACACTATACTGCATGATAGTAACATAGTGGGAACACTCACAGTGTGCTGCTACACTATACTGCATGATAGTTACATAGTGGGAACACTCACAGTGTGTTGCTACACTATACTGCATGATAGTTACATAGTGGGAACACTCACAGTGTGCTGCTACACTATACTGCATGATAGTTACATAGTGGGAACACTCACAGTGTGTTGCTACACTATACTGCATGATAGTTACATAGTGGGAACACTCACAGTGTGCTGCTACACTATACTGCATGATAGTTACATAGTGGGAACACTCACAGTGTGTTGCTACACTATACTGCATGATAGTTACATAGTGGGAACACTCACAGTGTGTTGCTACACTATACTGCATGATAGTTATAGTGGGAACACTCACAGTGTGTTGCTACACTATACTGCATGATAGTTACATAGTGGGAACACTCACAGTGTGTTGCTACACTATACTGCATGATAGTTACATAGTGGGAACACCCACAGTGTGTTGCTACACTATACTGCATGATAGTTACATAGTGGGAACACCCACAGTGTTTTGCTACACTATACTGCATGATAGTTACATAGTGGGAACACCCACAGTGTGTTGCTACACTATACTGCATGATAGTTACATAGTGGGAACACCCACAGTGTGTTGCTACACTATACTGCATGATAGTTACATAGTGGGAACACCCACAGTGTGTTGCTACACTATACTGCATGATAGTTACATAGTGGGAACACCCACAGTGTGTTGCTACACTATACTGCATGATAGTTACATAGTGGGAACACTCACAGTGTGTTGCTACACTATACTGCATGATAGTTACATAGTGGGAACACTCACAGTGTGTTGCTACACTATACTGCATGATAGTTACATAGTGGGAACACTCACAGTGTGTTGCTACACTATACTGCATGATAGTTACATAGTGGGAACACTCACAGTGTGTTGCTACACTATACTGCATGATAGTTACATAGTGGGAACACCAAGTCACAGTGTGTTGCTACACTATCACTGCACAGTGGTGCCTGTGCTAACCTTCCTATGGTGTAGAAATATACCTATGATAGTTACATAGTGGGAACACTCACAGTGTGTTGCTACAGTATACTGCATGATAGTTACATAGTGGGAACACTCACAGTGTGTTGCTACACTATACTGCATGATAGTTACATAGTGGGAACACTCACAGTGTGTTGCTACACTATACTGCATGATAGTTACATAGTGGGAACACTCACAGTGTGTTGCTACACTATACTGCATGATAGTTACATAGTGGGAACACTCACAGTGTGTTGCTACACTATACTGCATTCTAGTTACATAGTGGGAACACTCACAGTGTGTTGCTACACTATACTGCATGATAGTTACATAGTGGGAACACTCACAGTGTGTTGCTACACTATACTGCATGATAGTTACATAGTGGGAACACTCACAGTGTGTTGCTACACTATACTGCATGATAGTTACATAGTGGGAACACTCACAGTGTGTTGCTACACTATACTGCATGATAGTTACATAGTGGGAACACTCACAGTGTGTTGCTACACTATACTGCATGATAGTTACATAGTGGGAACACTCACAGTGTGTTGCTACACTATACTGCATGATAGTTACATAGTGGGAACACTCACAGTGTGTTGCTACACTATACTGCATGATAGTTACATAGTGGGAACACTCACAGTGTGTTGCTACACTATACTGCATGATAGTTACATAGTGGGAACACTCACAGTGTGTTGCTACACTATACTGCATGATAGTTACATAGTGGGAACACTCACAGTGTGTTGCTACACTATACTGCATGATAGTTACATAGTGGGAACACTCACAGTGTGTTGCTACACTATACTGCATGATAGTTACATAGTGGGAACACTCACAGTGTGTTGCTACACTATACTGCATGATAGTTACATAGTGGGAACACTCACAGTGTGTTGCTACACTATACTGCATGATAGTTACATAGTGGGAACACTCACAGTGTGTTGCTACACTATACTGCATGATAGTTACATAGTGGGAACACTCACAGTGTGTTGCTACACTATACTGCATGATAGTTACATAGTGGGAACACTCACAGTGTGTTGCTACACTATACTGCATGATAGTAACATAGTGGGAACACTCACAGTGTGCTGCTACACTATACTGCATGATAGTTACATAGTGGGAACACTCACAGTGTGCTGCTACACTATACTGCATGATAGTTACATAGTGGGAACACTCACAGTGTGCTGCTACACTATACTGCATGATAGTTACATAGTGGGAACACTCACAGTGTGTTGCTACACTATACTGCATGATAGTTACATAGTGGGAACACTCACAGTGTGTTGCTACACTATACTGCATGATAGTTACATAGTGGGAACACTCACAGTGTGTTGCTACACTATACTGCATGATAGTTACATAGTGGGAACACTCACAGTGTGTTGCTACACTATACTGCATGATAGTTACATAGTGGGAACACTAACAGTGTGCTGCTACACTATACTGCATGATAGTAACATAGTGGGAACACTCACAGTGTGCTGCTACACTATACTGCATGATAGTTACATAGTGGGAACACTCACAGTGTGTTGCTACACTATACTGTAATAGTGTGGGAACACCCACAGTGCTACACTATACTGCATGATAGTTACATAGTGGGAACACTCACAGTGTGTTGCTACACTATACTGCATGATAGTTACATAGTGGGAACACTCACAGTGTGTTGCTACACTATACTGCATGATAGTTACATAGTGGGAACACTCACAGTGTGTTGCTACACTATACTGTATGATAGTTACATAGTGGGAACACTCACAGTGTATTGCTACACTATTATTTGTACAATATTTTTTTTTTCGTTAATGATTTTCATTTGTTTATTTTCCATATATTTTTACTTAGTTTTAATTTATCGCATAGAATTTATTTACGGATATTTAACAATGTGTTCATAAGGTTTAATTTGTGGATCACCCACTCAGGGCCACCCTTAAGCCGATTGGACCGATTGCTCCCATTTGGGCCCCGCGCCTGAGGGGGCCCCGCGCTAGAGTGTAATCTACTCTCGGTTTGTGAAGTACACACAACAACACGAAGTCAAAAAACAGGGGCATCTGGAGAAAGGAGATTTTCCAAAACTTACTTGAGATCCTCAGTTCAACAAGAACGGTTGAACATTTTGGCGATTTTGTTCATTGAATCTGAAATTAGTAGTTTAAAGTTCGACAAATTTTGTTTGTTGCTTGTAGACTTACATGTATGAAAGTTTACATTAAAATGTAGCTTACATCTGTTTGGTCTATTAACTAGTATGCATTTTTTTAAGAGCACAGTTTGATTGCTTGCCATACATGGGGGCCCACCAAAACTGTTCCAAATTGGGCCCCGCACCTCCTAAGGTCGCCTCTGCACCCGCTAATACTATAAATTAATTCTCAGGCAATGTATATAGTTAATGCTACCGTATTTTTTGACAAATCAATATACATGTATATAAACAAACTGAATACCTGAGAGTGTTTCTTGTATCAACGACGCCCCCAGTGACCTGGTCATGGAACAAGCCGCCGGTGGTTCACCAAAGTAAACTTTATAAATACAGTGTTGAATATTCGTAAATAAATTCTGTGTGATAATTGAAGGTAACATATTCAAAATGAAGATGTCTATATTGGTTTAGTTTTTGTTATATTTGTGACTCACATTGAAGATTATACACAATAAGGTGTGTATACCTCTCAGTGTATACCTCTCAGTGTGTAAACCTCTGTGTGTATACCTCTCAGTGTGTATACTTCTCAGTGTGTATACCTCTCAGTGTGTATACCTCTCAGTGTGTATACCTCTCAGTGTGTATACCTCTCAGTGTGTATTCACTGAATTTGATTTTCCCTGTATAAGGGACTAAAGTATTCCTGACTGGTGGTGAACAGGTGATTTGTAGCCTTATTGACCATTACATAGTCGATCGGTTTTAAACCTAACAAACCACTGTCATTACGACAAACCCACAAACTGAAAATGAAAGCTGGATAAGGTTTCTGTCTGGTGCTGGACCATTCACCAGTGGACACATCGAAATATAATTTAGCTTGTATTTCTAATATGTGGGTTTGTTGTCAATTATACCAGACACATTATTGTATCTTTTATTTTTCAAATTCTGCTCCTGAGGTGTCTGACTCTCAAAGTATATAAAAACAGATGGTTATAACTAGGACCATAATTTTTAAAGCGGTAGATCGGTAAGCCAGCGGAAGGCCTCGGTCAGATGACCAAAAGCTCCAATGGCGGGTCATCATCTAGCTAAAACCCGCGTCAGGAAACACTTGTCCTGTGTCCTGACGAACCTTACCTAACCTCGAAGCATATACACTGAGAATTTACTCGTGTAGTCGATAGACTATTCATCCCATTCTCCTGAGCAGCAGTTGAACATCATGCTCGACTCTGATTATCGTAATCACTCTTCCATTGTCTTCCCTTTCAAGGTGGGGGGGGGGGGAGGGAGAAGAGAAAGAGGGATGTTGGAAGAAACGTTGAAGGTGAAAAGTCATTTACCACTCGAAAAAAAAAATATGTTCCAGTATTCTTGAAGAAGCAGCTTCATATAATACTCTCACCTCTGCTTTTTCCATTTTCAATCTGTTTGCTGCTTCACCCATTTTCCCCCATACTACTGGCACTTCTTCCCTAACAAATCTCATTCCTTCATGCACTTACATCCCATTATTTACAGTCAACAGCTCAGAACATTCTCTCCGTCTCCCTAATACCTTGTTATCCACCATCTCTCCACTTTCACTCTTAACTGACAAGTCCATTTACTCCCTAGGTATTTCCAACATATTTATCTCTCCAAAACTGTTTCTTAATCTCAGCCAAACTTACTGATGATGACTACCCTCATTAAGACTTATTTTCCAGTTGAAAATAAAAATGTGTGACAGTCAGCAATGATTTTACTATACAACGTTTCGGGACATTTTGTGGATTTGTTTAACATTTGAAATTATAAGTACAATATGTATATATTAATATGTAATAGGAATATTTCTGTAGGTTCAAGAGCAGGTTGATGACGTCCTGTTCTCGGTGTTGTAGCCACAAGAGCAGAGTTGTAGTCGTGGTATGATGTCTTCAGTGTCAAGAACGCATAAGCCTGAGAATAACGGAACACTGCAGTAAACTTATTGGCCCATGCTAGGCACATCCAACTCACTTCCAACTTCACCAACTCATATACCCTTCCAGCCAATATTTAAAGCTGCCCAAAGTTCTGGACTCAATGACGCTACATGGGAGTTTGTGCCATTCATCTACAATTTTATTGCCCAACAAATACTTTTCTGTATATAAATGTCTAACTTGAATCTACTGCTACGAGTCCTCTCATGGTTAAATACTTGGAGCACGTTATTTATATATCCTTTATTTACTCCGATAATACGTTGGTAGAATTACCGACAGTATGTTACACTAAAATAAAAATGTAGCATTAATTGCACATGTGTCCTTTTACCCCAACTTATTCCAGAACTGAGTTCTGCACTTGTTCCCTCGTCTTCGGGATCTAATTCATTATATATACTCTATTTAAATTTTCATTAGATAAAGCACTTAGTGCTTATTTGTATATTTCACTCCAGTGTTCCGGTACTGAAGAAATTTTCACAGGCAGCCTCGCGGGTCGGCTCGTATGCAACTTTAGCCTCTATATGCTGACTGATGATGCTGAGACCATTATCTTGATCCATTTCCTCGTATCCTATTATGATTTGTGTATGTGCGCGCGCGCGCGCACGTGTATCTGTGGCTGCGTTGCATGTATTGTACAATCTTATATTCATCTACAAGTAACGTAAACTAGCCTGACACAACACATTATCTAGGCAAATGCTCTCCAAATATGGCTAATTCCTATATTGTGGTAATTTTTGCTTTGTGCTGCCTTACCCATGTTAAACTTCTTATCTTAATACTTCGCTAACCTTTTATACGACGTCAATAATATTTATGAAGCGTAATGAACACAAGACAAGCTAGGCTATTTTTTTTCTTTTTTTTTCTGGAGTCTTCATTTCTTGGGAAATTAGATACAATCAGCATTATAGTTTCTAAATTAGTTTATAAAGTATATATATGAGGTTTCTCTCATCTAATTCCTCCTCATCTAATTTTTAGCCTCTACTGCTTGTTGTTATGTGGTAATCTATATAAATATATAATTTATATAGATTACCATGCTGAACCAGAAGACTCAGGTGAAGAATGGAGAAGGAAGGCAGTCAGTGGTAGTGTACTCAGGTAGATGTCTGACAGTCTCTACATTATCACCCATCCAGTTACTAGTATGATCAGTTTTGCCTAACCTGACTGTCCGAACAACACCAATATATTGTACGAGCTTCTATATAACCCGAGGCTGTCCTGGTGCTATAAAGTATGGCCTCTGAGGTCGACTCATTAAGAAAATAAAGCGACATAAGAATTTACTGTTGTTTTGTCAGTTGGCATCCACACGTATTACTTATCTCTAGCGACTCGTAAATCAAGATTAACTTATACACTTGCTTCAGCTTATAATTTCAGCTTGGCAAAATTCAAAAGAATATAATTATTTTTGTGTGTGCTTTATCACCGTTCACCTTCCTCATAAACCCGGGGAACAGTATTTTGGTTGGTCTCCTCAGCAGGTAATCTTCCTGTTGACGGTGTATGATTTATATATATTGTTTTCCAAGCTTATTCTCTATACTTCTCTCCTGCCGGTGCACCATAAAAAATTTTTGCTCCATCAGTCAAAAGTAAACCGTGTCCAGTTTCTCATTTTTTACAGACGATCTGAAGTTATATCGCTGTTTATATTATGATTATTAACGTTAATACAGGAAATAAGAATTTGATGTATTCGAATCAGTCTGTTTGATGGTGACACAAGTACACAGGAAGTCAAAATGAAGAAAATAATTCACAGTACCGTGAATATAATCAAATTGTTGTAATTATAATCTTAATTTTTAAAGGGGTTGATCGGTAAGCCAGGGGAAGGCCTCGGTCAGATGACCAAAAGCTCCAGCTTTGACTTAAGACCCGCGTCAGCAAACGCTTGTCCTGTTTCCTGACAAACCTGACCTAACAGTACCGTGGGAGGAACAACTAACACCCAACCCACAAACTGGGGGTAAATCTAGACGACTTGAAAATAGTCCAGGACCAAAACATCTTTTATTTTCAACTTCAGTTTGTGGGTTACTTGTGAATAGTCAAAATGGTATAATTGATTGTTGTGTATTCAGAGGAAAACGCTGAACCCCTTATGAGTCATACAGCTCCTGGCGAATACGAGATAATCAGGTTTGATCCAAAGAAGGGGGTTTGTCCAGTTCCTTGGATCAAAGGCTCGTTATCAGCAACCTCTACCTGATGAGGTAGGTGAGGCTGAGGTCACATGGGTCAGATAACACGAACCTGTTGAAAGCTGCTGTTACTGCGGCATATTGACAGCTGCTGCTGGCATGTTGACAGCTGCTGCTGCTGGCATGTTGACAGCTGCTGCTATGTTGACAGCTGCTGCTGGCATGTTGATTGCTGCTGGCATGCTGACAGCTGCTGCTGCTGGCATGTTGACAGCTGCTGCTGCTATGTTGACAGTTGTTGCTGGCATGTTAATTGCTGCTGGCATGTTGACAGCTGCTGCTGACATGTTGACAGCTGCTGATGGCATGTTGACAGCTGCTGCTGCTGGCATGTTGACAGTTGTTGCTGGCATGTTAGTTGCTGCTGGCATGTTGACAGCTGCTGCTGACATGTTGACAGCTGCTGCTGGCATGTTGATTGCTACTGGCATGTTGACAGCTGCTGCTGCTGGCATGTTGACTGCTGCTAGCATGTTGACAGCTGCTGCTGGCATGTTGACAGTTGTTGCTGGCATGTTAACTGCTGCTGACATGTTGACAGCTGCTGCTGGCATGTTGATTGCTGCTGGCATGTTGACAGCTGCTGCTGCTGGTATGTTGAGAGGTGCTGCTGCCTGCATGCTGACGGCTGCTGCTGCTGCCGTCATGTTGAGAGATGCTGCTGCCTGCATGCTGACGGCTGCTGCTGCTGCCGTCATGTTGAGAGATGCTGCTGCCTGCATGCTGACGGCTGCTGCTGCTGCCGTCATGTTGAAAGGTGCTGCTGCCTGCATGCTGACGGCTGTTGCTGCTGCCGTCATGTTGAGAGATGTTGCTGCCTGCATACTGACGGCTGCTGCTGCCTGCATACTGACGGCTGCTGCTGCCGTCATGTTGAGAGGTGCTGCTACCTGCATGCTGACGGCTGCTGCTGCCCTCATTGACAAGTGCTGCTGCCTGCATGATGGAAGCTGCTAAGTATCTCTTGCCTGCTCCCTGCTGTTTATCCCAGGATGTTACACTGCTTCCTAGCATCATCTCTCAACCACTAAATATCATCATCGATCTTGTATTAATGGCTTCTCCTCAGATAACTTGTAAAATGAGTGCTGGAATTGTAATAAAAACTTACAATGAGTTGATTGACAATTATTTGAATTCTGCCTCTACTGGTTAAGGTTACAGACACCCTGATGTTGATATCATCCATCCTTCAGAGTTCAGGTTATGTTCCCAGGCACCTCGCTACTGACTGCACCGCTCACTTTATATAATTATGCAAAACATCGTGTTAAAGATTGTATCATAGGACCCACAGCTGTATATAAAATTCATGAATAACGATAAGAGGAAAATTTATTCAAACTTTAGTTGAACGCAAAGAAATAAAAGTTTGTCTTATACTTTGAAAAAAAAAATCTTTGTATTTCACACAGGAGTGAAATATTTAGTTCAACGAAGTTATGAAAGTAAGGTCCCTAAGTCAGATAATGTTGGGTTCATTAATTACAAATACATTTGGTTAGTCACGAATTTTACCAATTGTAAGCCTATGCGGTCAATGTTGGCCTAAGACAGCCAGTAACAGTTTAAAACCAGACAACAACTTGAGTCATCCATGTTGGTCTGGTTTACTCTTGGGAAGCATTACAGTGATGTCCTTGCGAATACCCCCAGAACCATATATTGTAGCATGCTTATACGTTTTATGCGAGGAGGGAGATGAGGCTAGCCCAGGTGTCGTTGTAACTCCCAGAGAAACAATTGTTGCTTTTTCTTAGAGTATTATGAATGATTTCATTTCTTGTAGTCAGTCAGGAGTATGGTCTGTGAGACTTGTGTATAGATGGTGCTGTTTACTGCACCAGTTAAGCAGCTGCTGAGTAATATAATGTATATCTTTTTTCTTAGTGGTACAAATATTTGTGCGACCTTGCATGCCATTACTTTTCCACACGCATTTATATTAATTTCCGAAAATTTAGTACTGTACACAGTGCACTATTTATAAACGGAATAAAACAAGTGGAAGGTATTCAGTGTCGCAAATCGCTGGTATTTTGACTTTTGTCACAAAACGGAAAGGTCCACAATTGTGCTTCTTATGTCTTGTGAAGGTGTCTTGATGCTGGTGAAGCTCTCTCGATCCAAGGAGTTGGAACTATCTTTGGATCGAACGTAATGTCCCTCCCATTCGGCAGGCACTGCATGAGCCACAGGGGATAATAATGTACTACTTAGTAGCCGCATGTGGCTGATGTGCCGCAGGTTGTGCAGCTCTGCCTCACAGACTTTATCGTATCCTATTATAAGAAAAAAATCGCCGGATTTAACGCAGTATATAATTCAGTAAATAAACGCAAGTGATCAGTCTTGAGTAATTGGAAGGAAGGAGAGTCAGTGAGTGTAATTGATGATTTGACTTTGGGATAAAAAAAAATGCCTTTTAATTTTCAGATATATAATTTAAGATAAATTATTGTGATAATACACATAATAGTAAATTGGTTACCACGCTTGTAATTCATTTTTTTACTGAGTAAAATCATAGTAAGTTCAGCTTCTAAGATTTCCAATAATACAGAAGTACCCCCTCATCTTTGGGACCAACTGTCCCCAGGCCTAGCCACATTCCACGCCCTCACGGGGCTCGTAGGAAGAAGCTAGGCCTCTCTGGTCTGCCATCCCCGCTCCCAGGGGGCTATGGTAATGACAGTCTTGTGAGCTGAAAGCTTGGGCTCAGGCACCTACCCTACCCTAGAAGGGCTGGGCATGGTGTCGATTAGGGCAATGTGTGTAGGTAACACTGAAGTGCAGTAATAACTGTAAACCGAATTCTGGCAAGAGTTGAAAGCCATAAGGACCTAAGCGGATGCTTGACCAGCATCTCTCACTCACTGTATCATTTCCAAATTTACAACTGTGTTAATGATACTTTTTAAACAGACGCCAGCAACATCCACCCATCTTTGGAATTATGTATTACAGATGAAAGAAGATACAAAGAAGATTGGTAAGACATTAGTCGTCCTTGTAGTGTGTCAATTTATTTCTTTAACTCTGATAACTTGGTAATGCAACTACTGACTGACCTCAAACTCAATGTGCTAGTGTATGTGAGGACATTGGTCTCTCCGATATAAGAGAATACCTTTTCAGTTTATGGATAGTCTTTCCTCGATGCTGAAGAGTTCTTAATCCAGGGAATTGGAACCAGCCGCCCATTCCTTATGCACTTTATGACCCTTACGGGTTTAGTGCGCCCCCGTGAATGCAATAATAAAGTGGCTAATCTTCACACTCTTGAAAATACTTGTCTAATAAATTTACTCCCCGCTGTTATCTGATATTTAAAATATGCGTAAATGTACTGTATACTCACTGGATCATATATGCTGCGAACATTGCTGCTTCTCTCATAACCATTATCAGGAAGCCTGAAAAAATATATTAAAGCAAAAGAATATCACGGAGACAGACATATAAATGTATGCATATATATATATATATATACATGTATATATATATACATGTATGTATATATATATATGTATATATATATGTGTGTATATATATATATATATATATATATATATATATATATATATATATATATATATATATATAATATATATATATATAATATATATATATATATTTTTTTTTTTTTTTCAACAAGTCGGCCGTCTCCCACCGAGGCAGGGTGACCCAAAAAGAAAGAAAGAAAATCCCCAAAAAGAAAATACTTTCATCATCATTCAACACTTTCACCACACTCGCACATTATCACTGTTTTTGCAGAGGTGCTCAGAATACAGCAGTCTAGAAGCATACACACATAAAGATACACAACATATCCCTCCAAACTGCCAATATCCCAAACCCCTCCTTTAAAGTGCAGGCATTGTACTTCCCATTTCCAGGACTCAAGTCCGACTATATGAAAATAACCGGTTTCCCTGAATCCCTTCACTAAATATTACCCTGCTCAAACTCCAACAGATCGTCAGGTCCCAAGTACCATTCGTCTCCATTCACTCCTATCTAACACGCTCACGCACGCTTGCTGGAAGTCCAAGCCCCTTACCCACAAAACCTCCTTTACCCCCTCTCTCCAACCCTTTCGAGGACGACCCCTACCCCGCCTTCCTTCCCCTATAGATTTATATGCTTTCCATGTCATTCTACTTTGATCCATTCTCTCTAAATGACCAAACCACCTCAACAACCCCTCTTCTGCCCTCTGACTAATACTTTTATTAACTCCACACCTTCTCCTAATTTCCACACTCCGAATTTTCTGCATAATATTTACACCACACATTGCCCTTAAACAGGACATCTCCACTGCCTCCAACCGTCTCCTCGCTGCTGCATTTACCACCCAAGCTTCACACCCATATAAGAGTGTTGGTACTACTATACTTTCATACATTCCCTTCTTTGCCTCCATAGATAACGTTTTTTGACTCCACATATACCTCAACGCACCACTCACCTTTTTTCCCTCATCAATTCTATGATTAACCTCATCCTTCATAAATCCATCCGCCGACACGTCAACTCCCAAGTATCTGAAAACATTCACTTCTTCCATACTCCTCCTCCCCAATTTGATATCCAATTTTTCTTTATCTAAATCATTTGACACCCTCATCACCTTACTCTTTTCTATGTTCACTTTCAACTTTCTACCTTTACACACATTCCCAAACTCATCCACTAACCTTTGCAATTTTTCTTTAGAATCTCCCATAAGCACAGTATCATCAGCAAAAAGTAACTGTGTCAATTCCCATTTTGAATTTGATTCCCCATAATTTAATCCCACCCCTCTCCCGAACACCCTAGCATTTACTTCCTTTACAACCCCATCTATAAATATATTAAACAACCATGGTGACATTACACATCCCTGTCTAAGACCTACTTTTACCGGGAAGTAGTCTCCCTCTCTTCTACACACCCTAACCTGAGCCTCACTATCCTCATAAAAACTCTTTACAGCATTTAATAACTTACCACCTATTCTATATACTTGCAACATCTGCCACATTGCTCCTCTATCCACTCTATCATATGGCTTTTCTAAATCCATAAATGCAATAAAAACTTCCCTATCTTTATCTAAATACTGTTCACATATATGCTTCAATGTAAACACCTGATCTACACATCCCCTACCCACTCTAAAACCTCCTTGCTCATCCGCAATCCTACATTCTGTCTTACCTCTAATTCTTTCAATTATAACCATACCGTACACTTTTCCTAGTATACTCAGTAAGCTTATTCCTCTATAATTTTTACAGTCTCTTTTGTCCCCTTTCCCTTTATATAAAGGGACTATACATGCTCTCTGCAAATTCCTAGGTACCTTCCCCTCTTTCATACATTTATTAAACAAAAGTACCAACCACTCCAAGACTATATCCCCCCCTGCTTTTAACATTTCTGTCATGATCCCATCAGTTCCAGCTGCTTTACCCCCTTTCATTTTACGTAATGCCTCACGTACCTCCCCCACACTTACATTCTGCTCTTCTTCACTCCTAAAAGATGGTATACCTCCCTGACCAGTGCATGAAATTACTGCCTCTGTTTCTTCCTTAACATTTAAAAGTTCCTCAAAATATTCTCGCCATCTACCCAATACCTCCATCTCCCCATCTACTAACTCCCCTACTCTGTTTTTAACTGACAAATCCATATTTTCCCTAGGCTTTCTTAACTTGTTTAACTCACTCCAAAATTTTTTCTTATTTTCATTAAAATTTCTTGACAGTGCCTCTCCCACTCTATCATCTGCTCTCCTTTTGCACTCTCTCACCACTCTCTTTACCTTTCTTTTACTCTCCATATACTCTGCTCTTCTTATAACACTTCTGCTTTGTAAAAACCTCTCATAAGCTACCTTTTTCTCTTTTATCACACCCTTTACTTCATCATTCCACCAATCACTCCTCTTTCCTCCTGCCCCCACCCTCCTATAACCACAAACTTCTGCCCCACATTCTAATACTGCATTTTTAAAACTATTCCAAACCTCTTCAACCCCCCCACTACTCATCTTTGCACTAGCCCACCTTTCTGCCAATAGTCGCTTATATCTCACCCGAACTTCCTCCTCCCTTAGTTTATACACTTTCACCTCCCTCTTACTTGTTGTTGCCACCTTCCTCTTTTCCCATCTACCTCTTACTCTAACTGTAGCTACAACTAAATAATGATCCGATATATCAGTTGCCCCTCTATAAACATGTACATCCTGGAGCCTACCCATCAACCTTTTATCCACCAATACATAATCTAATAAACTACTTTCATTACGTGCTACATCATACCTTGTATATTTATTTATCCTCTTTTTCATAAAATATGTATTACTTATTACCAAATTTCTTTCTACACATAGCTCAATTAAAGGCTCCCCATTTACATTTACCCCTGGCACCCCAAATTTACCTACTACTCCCTCCATAACATTTTTACCCACTTTAGCATTGAAATCCCCAACCAGCATTACTCTCACACTTGATTCAAAACTCCCCACGCATTCACTCAACATTTCCCAAAATCTCTCTCTCTCCTCTACACTTCTCTCTTCTCCAGGTGCATACACGCTTATTATAACCCACTTTTCACATCCAATCTTTATTTTACTCCACATAATCCTTGAATTAATACATTTATAGTCCCTCTTTTCCTGCCATAGCTTATCCTTGAACATTATTGCTACCTCTTCTTTAGCTCTAACTCTATTTGAAACCCCTGACCTAATCCCATTTATTCCTCTCCACTGAAACTCTCCCACCCCCTTCAGCTTTGTTTCACTTAAAGCCAGGACATCCAGCTTCTTCTCATTCATAACATCCACAATCATCTCTTTCTTATCATCTGCACAACATCCACGCACATTCAGACTTCCCACTTTGACAATTTTCTTCTTCTTATTCTTTTTAGTAATCTTTACAGGAAAAGGGGTTACTAGCCCATTGTTCCCGGCATTTTAGTTGACTTTTACAACACGCATGGCTTACGGAGGAAAGATTCTTATTCCACTTCCCCATGGATATAAAAGGAAAATTAATAAGGCCAAGAACTATTAAGATAAAATCAAAGAAAACTCAGATGAGTGTGTATAAATAAACATGTACATGTATGTGTAGTGTGACCTAAGTGTAAGTAGAAGTAGCAAGACGTACCTGTAATCTTGCATATTTATGAGACAGACAAAAGACATCAGCAATCCTACCATCATGTAAAACAATCACAGGCTTCGTTTTACACTCACTTGGCAGGACGGTAGTACCTCCCTGGGTGGTTGCTGTCTACCAACCTACTACCTACAAAATATATATATATATATATATATATATATATATATATATATATATATATATATATATATATATATATATATATATATATATATATATATGTTTTGCCGAATAGGCAGAACTTGCGATCTTGGCTTAAATAGCAACGCTCATCTTGCCATATAGGACAAGTGAAAATTTGTGTATGCAATAATTTCGCCAAAATCATTCTGAACCTAACGAAAAAAATATATTTCATTGTGTTTGTTTAGTATCAAATTATTGTAAACAAATCTAAAATATAATTAGTCGGGTTAGGCTAAAATAAATTGTTCTTGTTATAATAAGGTTAGGTAAGTTTTCTAAGTTCCTTTTGGTGCAAAATTATTTTTTTTTACATCAACATTAATGAAAAAAATATATCTTTAAACGTATAATAGAAAATTTTAGAACGGACTTAATTTTAAATGAGTTCTTGCTAATTGACCAGTTTTACATATTCGGCAGGAAAACAGTGAAGTCCCAGTGTAGTAATATTACGAGTTCTAGGGGAACTAGTAATAATAAGAACGAGATAGATATTGAAAAGCCAGGGACCTTGGGTGATAAAGACGGTAATAGGTTTAGTAGAAAAATAGAAATGAGCAGGAAGGGTAAAGAGAAAGGAGAGTCTTTCAATGTTTATTATGCTAATTGCCGTAGTGCTAGGAATAAGATGGACGAGTTGAGATTAGTTGCTAGTGTAGGTAACATTGATGTATTTGCCTTAACTGAGACGTGGTTTAATTCAAAAAGTCGGGACGTGCCTGCGGAATGTCATATTCAGGGTTTTAAATTGTTCCAAGAAGATAGAAGTATTGGGAGGGGGGG